>NW_024423453.1:23953070-24422489 GCF_017311325.1 Ursus maritimus | reverse complement strand
AGGAAGGAAGGAAGGAAGGAAGGAAGGAAGGAAGGAAGGAAGGAAGGAAGAATACAGGCGCCGTAACCTTACCTGAGCAACCATTTGCAACTTACTTATTACTTTAAGGTGAGTGAAATGTTCTTCTGCGTTGTTTTTTTTTTTCTTCTTTTTTTCCTCCAATGATTTATTCTCTTAGTGGTCATCACATATTAATGCTAGCGATAATTAAATTCCATATTAAATCAGGCTGTATGCTCTTTCCCTGAAGAATAAATGCAGGTTAGCAATAATTCTTATTGGATCATAAAGCTCTTCCTTAGGAAATGGAACAAAGAAATTATTCCCTAAAGCCTATCCAAAGGATAAACCTCACAAGTTTTATTAAGCTGTTAAATAAAACAGTAGGTAGAATTGGGAAACTCAGTAAATGAAATAAAAAAATTTAGAAATGTAAAAATGTTAAATTTTTATTGAAGGCAAAATTGCGTTATGATGTGCAATGATGCCTGACTTAACTAATACCTGTCCAAGCAAGTATCCGTCAAGTAAGTGCTGTTGCCATATAACAAGAAGTCCTAAGTAGAAGTGGGAATGGCTGGAGAATGCTCAGATGTTCCGTAAAACAGAGCTTTACTACCCTTACTTGAAACACTAAAGCAAAGGGTATGTGCTCACATAATCTAATTCATCAGGAATCAAATGGTAGGGAACCTATAGGTTATCTTTTTCAACAGTACGGAACAGCTAAACTAAAAAATTAAGTTCGCCTGATTATTTATCAATTCCTAAGAACCACTGACGGGTTTTTTTGTTGTTGCTTTGGTTTTTTGTCTTGTTTTTTATTTTAGTGCACCAACATTATGAAAACCTATTTTAGCCCTTTGAGTCTAGTTGCTGTAACACCTATGTTCAAATGTCAGTGTCCAACTTCAGAATGACCTTATCTATTAAAACCAGTTTTGTCATTTCTACTGAATTCCTTTTTTTTAATTTCTTAATTAAATTTTAGGAAATATTTATATTTTTCCTTGCAACTGTATTCTTCTTCTCCTTCTCCTCCTCCTCCTCCTCCTCCTCCTCCTCCTCCTCCTCCTCCTCCTTCTTCTTCTTTACAACTTTATTCTCTTTAGGAGTAGTAAAGAGCAAGTAATGAATTTGTAATTTTACACATTTTTTTCCCAAAGTCCACTGAAGGTGCACTTGATGATTTCTTAACTAAACATAATGGTAAATGATTGTGTTTATAGAGATGAATTAGTGATAATTGATGTACAAGTGAAAGATGATTTTACAGTTTTAGGGCTAAGTATCATCAGAAATGTTCTTCTTGTAGATCCATTACAAAAATAATATAATCTGAATTTGTGGGGGAATTTGTTAATCAGAACACATCATTCTATGCCATGCTTATGAATACTCACTATTCAAGAACTATTTGCAGTCTCAAAGCAATATATAATTTTGTCCACATTACGATCTTATTGTATTGGGATGACTATTACATTTATTCACAGTATAATAATCTGAGAATATTACCCACAGAATAAATTGAGAAAGAGAGAGTCTAAGTCACACAGTGTTAGCAGAGAATATAAATAGATCTTACTCTTTGAAACAACTTCTTGCTAGGAAGCATTAACATTCTGGAAGTGCTTCTTGCAGTATCGTTTGCATGCTATCTTCATGATTTTTGCCATATCTATGTATTATCTATATGGTTACTTATTCAGTATTATTATTTAGGTTGACCCACTTTTTACTCCCAAGAAAATCCATATATGAAAATTTCACATCACTGTCATGAAAGACAAAGCAATATGCCTTGATGTAAAATGAGGATCACTATAAACATAAACATAATACAAGTGTTATTAAACTTAAAAGTGTAAAATTATATTTAAAAAATCTTATAATAAAAGTAACTTATTTTTGTAAAATGATCCACTGTCAATATGATATAAAAATGAAAGTACTTATGATTATTTAATATCAGCTTTATAGTTCTTAGTTAGAAACAATATGAGAGGGATCCCCTTTATCCACATCCTCTCCAACATTTGTTGTTTCTTGCCTTGTCAATTTTTGCCATTCTAACTGGAGTAAGGTGGTATCTCAGTGTGATTTTGATTTGAATTTCCCTAATGGCTAATGATGTTGAACATTTTTTCATGTGTCTGTTAGCCATTTGTATATCTTCATTGGAAAAGTGTCTGTTCATATCTTCTGCCCATTTTTTGATTTGATTATTTGTTTCTTGGGTATTGAGTTTGAGAAGTTCTTTATAGATCTCGGATACCAGCCTTTTATCTGTAGTGTCATTTGCAAATATCTTCTCCCATTCCGTGGGTTGCCTCTTTGTTTTGTTGACTGTTTCCTTTGCTGTGCAGAAGCTTTTTATCTTGATGAAGTCCCAAAAGTTCATTTTTGCTTTTGTTTCCCTTGCCTTTGGAGACGTGTGATGAAAGAAGCTGCTGTGGCCTATGTCGAAGAGGTTACAGCCTATGCTCTCCTCTAGGATTTTGATGGATTCCTGTCTCACATCAAGATCTTTCATCCATGTCATTGGTATTTTGATCGGGATGGCGTTGAAAGTGTAGATTTCTCTGGGTAGCATAGACATTTTAACTTTGGAAAACAGTGTGGACATCCCTCAAAAAGTTAAAAATAGAGCTACCCTATGACCCAGCAGTTGCAGTACTGGGTATTCACCCCAAAGATACAGAGGTAGTGAAGAGAAGGGCCATATGCACCCCAGTGTTCATAGCAGCATTGTCCACAATAGCTAAACTGTGGAAGGAGCCATGATGCCCTTCAACAGATGAATGGATCAAGAAAATGTGGTCCATATATACAATGGAATATTAGCCATCAGAAAGAACGATTACCCAACATTTGCAGCAACATGGACAGGACTGGAGGGGATTATACTAAGTGAAATAAGTCAAGCAAAGAAAGATAATTATCATATGGTTTCACTCATTTGTGGAACATAAGGAATAGCAGGGAGATCAGTAGGAGAAGGAAGGGAAAAATGAATGGGGGGTAAACAGAGGGGAAAATGAACCATGAGAGACTGGACTCCAGGAAACAAACTGAGGGTTTTAGAGGGGAGGGGGGTGGGGGGATGGGCTAGCCCAGTGATGGGTATTAAGGAGGGCATGTATTGCATGGAGCACTGGGTGTTATACGCAAACGATGACTCATGGAACACTACATCAAAAACTAATGATGTACCGTATGGTCACTAACGTATCATAATAAAATAAAAAAGAAAAGAAATAATATGAGAGGTTTCATTTTATTAATTAGAGTACTACCTAAGCTGTGTTATTGGAAAAATAAGACACCAGAAAATGACTTCAAAAGAGACAAGTTTATCTAACTCTATCTCAGTGCAGGTTTGGGCAGATAATCCAATTGGCTTCTATCTTTGGCTCCAAGATGCCTGCTATAGTTGTCACTCAAGAAGTGAGACATAACAGATACGGAGAACATCAACATGCTTTTAAATCCACGTCATTTAAAGTGGCACACATCATTTCAGAATCTCACATCCTATTGGATAGAACGTAAATTGTAATGGAACCTGGGAAAAGAATTTCTTTTTTTTTTTCTTTCAGGTTTTATTTATTTATTTGAGAGAGTGAGAGAGCACAAGTGTGGGGAGGGACAGACGGAGAAGGAGAAGCAGACTCCCCACTGAGCAGGAGCCCAGCGTGACATGGGGCTGGATCCCAGGAGCCTGGGGTCATGCGCTGAGCTGAAGGCAGATGCTTAACCAACTGAGCCACCCAAGTGCCCCTGGGAAAAATATTTCTAGCTTGATGACCACCTGCCCAGCTAAAATTCAGAAGGAGAACTACTAAAGGACAACTAAGCAGTTAGACTTAATAATAATTACATAATAATTAAAATAACTTTGTAGCTATTGACATGAACAATACAAACTCACGTACGCACCAACAGAAAGGGTAAAATACAGTAAGTACCTTTTCTAAAAAGTCACATATTGAGAATTATTTCCTAAACATAAAGTTTTGAGGAAAAATCATTTCATTATAGATTTTTTTTCAAGAATCTCTCTGAATCGGTCTCCAAAACCTGATCTTTTGAATGTGCTCAAGTATTTAGTTATATTTTTAAGGTGGAAGGAATGAAGTTCTTTTACTCACTGTTGCCACCAGGTTTGGGAAATATTTTAAAATACCTTTCAGGCACTGTCAAATGTTCCTTTATAAAATTCAAAAATTTTTCAGGGGAAAATAACTTTGTCATTTAGAAGATACACTTTACTTTAGAAAGAGACCAGCCTTAGTATAATTAAGGTTTGTAAGCTGTGGTCCCATATTCCTATCATTCCATTCTTACTTGGAAAGCCAACACAAAGAGATTGCTTTTATGGACACATTAGGTTTTTCAAATGGGCAACTATATTTACAAAATAAGCAGGTTTCAAAGTCAGTTCTACTTATGCAGGTAGTCTTGCATAATGAATATTTTTCCCAGGGAAAATTGAAGTTCTTCTCTCAATTAGAAAATATGAATGAAAAATTTGGAATAATACACATGGTAGATTCAGTTTGAAAATAGGTATTTGTGGTCACTGACTGAGCCTTTATAACTGAGAAAAGATTCAAGAATGCTGTCACCTGCACCAAAATTAAGCTGGAAAGATTTATCTGCTTAATTGAAGACAATGATATTAATGCAACAGAAAAACATATACATACAATGCCTATAGGAAATTAGATGTACTGAATGTCCCTATTTATTTACAGATCACCTATCACATAGTGCTAGGTTGTGTCGCAACAGCGACACAATAAAAATCTTAAGAAATAGTTTGGAGACTGAAAGGTGGTAGTTTTTGTGGGTGAGTGTCATTAATCAAATAAACTAATTTATGTAAAATTGCAAATGCAAAGAGAAAAAGACTAATGGCGCTATAAGAAACAACTATTTCAAGGAATGGTTGACTTGAGAAGGACATAGGCATCACTCATTGTGAACGAATGAGGTTAGACATGAAGAATCCAATAAAGAACTAGGTGAAGATAGAAGGTGAGAACTCCTCAGACACAATAGTTGGATATTTGGCTTTCAAGTCCTATAATCTAGATGGAGGTCAGATTTTAAATCATGATGAAACAAAAGTTCTGATTCAATAAATCTAGACCAACCACTTTGGCTGGATAAATGAGATCGAACTAATTAACTTTAGCCCATCAGTCTCCATTGCTCGACATGAACATAGGATCAATACCACAGAAAATTCATAAATGTTATCTACTGATTAGTGGCTGGTTCTGCCAAAGAAAATATGAATATGTTATAAAGGGAAACGAGGAAGAAAGAATGCTGCATGGGCAACCATTTATTCATCACTATGATGTCATCAGGTCTTTAAAAAAAAGTTAGATTTCTCTCTCTCTTTGCTCCCTTACCACTTTGAACATTCTATGGCACCTGAACACTGCTAAAATTAACTGCCTACTGGTTTGTCTTTTACATTAGAATGTGGATTTCTCAAGTGTAGGAAACTACATTGGTGATGATGATGATGATGGTGATGATGATTTACCTCTTATTTATTTTCTTATTCGCAAATGAGAATAGATTTTTTTTGCATATGATATGTAGACCTCAGAAGTTAATCAAATACTGTTACTGAAGGAAAGGAACATTTTACAAAACTGGATTTTTCATTTTACAACATTTTACAAAACTGGTAGGATTTTTCTAGCAAAATCAAATGCCAATCATTTACTTAGGAAACAAGGATGTTTAGAGACTGTGCAGCATGAATACAGTATTTTTTATGCTGCAATATAGATCATTATAATCTAAATTTAACATTTTCTCAGTGTATTATACTTTACTTATACTGTATGAACTAGCTGGAAATCATGAAAATTGCCTTAGAAACTGCAATGTATTAATTCAATTTTTTTCATCAATATGCTAATATATTAGCTCTTTTGGAAAACACTCAGAAATTGTTACAAAACCACATTACAGAGCCATAACATTTTCAGGAAATGTTTGTTGGCTTTTGTTTCTACTTTGGATCAGGGATACTGAATATAACATTTTTAAAAAACTACCAGGCAGTGTAAATTGAACCTATGCAAAGACATATGATTCACTGAGTTTAATAGACTTTCTGTTGAAAAAAACAGACAGATATAGCTTACAGCACACTAGAAATTATGTAATACCTTCTGATATTAACAATCACAAATATAATGTAGCTCAGGAAGTACAGCCAAAAAAAGGTATTATGAATACTTTCATGATTATGTGCAACAAAGTTAATCAATAGAGGGTAATACTTTTTATATTACAGAATGGTTTCTTTTATTTTTTTTGAACTAGATATTTACACTGTAGAAAATCATATTCCCTCAAAGAAAAGAGCAAATATTTACATTTATAGAACTCTTTTCTCTGTTTCTCAACCTATTAAATTTTTTTAAAAAATAAACTAAATATATTAATATATACTTTAAACAGAATTATATTGAAACATAGAAATTAGAAAATTGCCACTTTAAAATTAATTTTGAGTTCTATATGTGGTTTATAATATACCTAAGTTTTTTGGTTTATTTTGTTTTTCAAGTGTATGTATGTGTGGGTGTGTTTTGTCATCTTTATATTAACTCAAGAATCATGAGGCCATCAATCAACCTAACCTAATATTGTGCCGTCTTTAAATTTTCTCCCTCTAGATAGATAGATGATAGATAGATGATAGATAGATGGTACATGATAGATAGATGATAGAGATAGAGATGTGCAGATATATCCACATATATATGCACATATAAATATATGTATTACATATGTATACATAATTACATGTGTAATACGTAAGTACATGTATATATACATATGTATTACATATGTAATACATGTACTTACGTATTACATATACATATGTATATATACACATATGATGTATGTGTATATATAATACATACCATACATACACATAACCCTTTTTCTTGAACATTGCAATAAGTTATTTATTTATCTGTCTTACATTAATCAAATAGCATGCTGTGTAATGATACTAAAACCTAAAAACACTTTACGTTTTAAGACAAAAAAATTATTTCGGACCAGTGGCTAGAGTATCAAGTGAAATTACCTCTTTATTTTTTGGTACTTTAGTAAGATATAATTTTTTTTTAACTTTCTGAGACTAAAGAGTTAGATTACCATAGGGGCGCCTGGGTGGCACAGCGGTTGAGCGTCTGCCTTCGGCTCAGGGCGTGATCCCGGCATACTGGGATCGAGCCCCGCATCGGGCTCCTCCGCTGTGAGCCTGCTTCTTCCTCTCCCACTCCCCCTGCTTGTGTTCCCTCTCTCGCTGGCTGTCTCTATCTCTGTCAAATAAATAAATAAAATCTTTAAAAAAAAAATAAATAAAGAGTTAGATTACCATAAACTGTAACAGGATCATTTTCTCATAGTAGCTATGCCAAAAATGCATGAAGACTGAGACATAGGATAAAATATGCATTTTGAAAGGCGATGTGAGAAATCTGGCCATTTGTACAAGAGCTTACCTCACAATTGTTCATGACCAGCTTTCTTTTTTCACTACAGTTCCTTAGGTAAAAGAGCAGGGGGAAAAATGAGAATATATGCTATCACCATAGCACCTTAGCATGCACTAAATTTCTGTTGGCATGTGACTTAGACCTACAATTTCAATGTAGGTGCTGGGTGGGTACAGAATAAGCAAGAGAAAAGTAAAGAATATTCTTTAGAGATGAGTTGTCAGGATGCAAAAATATATATAACTAAATAAAAAGTGGACTGTTGTAATGTTGTCATAGGGCAGGGACATTACCAGGGAAGTAAGAGCCTCAACGGTGCACAGTGGAGGCGGAGCTGGACCACAGACTCTCTAGTGGGGTCATAATTCTAGAAACTTTGAGTTTTAAAATTTAAATGTATGTTACTTCAGTTAAAAATCAGTTTACTTCCTGATTTTCTCCTAAGAAAAATCAGTCCAGAAAAGGGATATTTGATTTGGTAATGCCAGGTAGACACTTGACGCTTTATTCAGTGAATTTATTGCAAAACTAAACAAAACAAAAAAACAAAAAACCCACACGCAAAAAACCTGGAAGATAAGGCAGTTGCTTTACAGATTTAAGTTACAAAACTCATTGTGGTGATCTTATACACTGTGTCCTCATTACCCGTATTTTTCTGAAAGGCACGGAGACCTCTTGTACTGCTCCATAGCTTTGCTTCCAGCACTGCCACACTCAAAGGCTGTTTGTACCCTTTTCAAACCCATTACTTTATGTTTTGTTTTGTTTTGTTTTTTATCTCTCACCATGGCTTTGCTAGGTTAGTGTGACTAAAAATGTTATAATTTCCATTTTACCAGAGTACTACTAAAAAAAGTAGTATAAGTCTCATTACAGGTTGAAAAATATGTAAATACAATTTTGTACATCTTTTCAGTTGTTTATCAAACACATTCTGAAACGCTTGAAGCCCCTCCACTGCTTAGAAATCTCCCTCCTAAAATTGCTGGTTAAATTGTTTGAAGTATCAATTTGGTAGTCTTAACAGGTATCTTTTACATGTACTTGTGGCTAACATTATTCTTATCACTGTAATATCATTCTGAGCTAATTCGTTTCATTGTTGAGTATGTTTCTTATATTGTTGTAGAGTTACAACTGAAGTGAGAGTGGTGACAAAATTTGAAGATTTATGAAATACATGATTGTCAAATTTAAGAAAGGGACATTAAAGAGCTTTTTCTCCTCTACTTCTCACATATTTCTTTATTCTGTTGATCTCACAGCAATGAAAAAGCATTAGAGGGTTTTAATTAGAGGCATAATTAGGCATAATTTTGTACTTAAAACTACCTTTCAGACTTGTTTTTGGAGATGGACAGAGATTAGACTGTAGGAGAGAAAGAGTGAAGGTGGGTATAGCATTCAGGGATCTGGAGGAAATAGCCCAGGTAAGGGGTAATGGATGGTGGCCTGAATGAAGGTTGTAGCAATGGCAGTAGTGAGGAAATTCTATATGTTAAGACATATTTAAGAGGCAGGACAAATGATCTTTCATATTAATTTGATATGATTTATTTTGGGGGGAAGACAAGAATTATATCTAAGCCTAAGTAACTGGATAGATGAATCTAGCATTTAATAATGCAAGAAGGAATTGGGTAGAAGCAAACTTGGGGGTGGGATGTAGAAATCAAAGTTCTATTATATCATGTTAATTTTTAGATATTTCAGACACACGAATGGCGGTTTCACATGGGCAGTTATTTATGAGTCAGATTATCTAATCAATATCTGTGTTAAAAATAGAGATTCTGCAGTTAATATGTATAAAACTGGCATATTAATTCATGGGACAAATGAGCTACATTAGGGATAAAATGGAGAATAAAAAATAATAAAGATGAAGTTTCAAGAATATCAAGGCTACTGAGAGGCTGAGTTATATGCAAATTGAAAATAAGTCAAAGGCATTAGTGAGACTGTAATGAAATTTTTCAGCAGAATTATGAGAAGGAAAGCCTGCTTGGAAAAACTAGAGAAAATAATACGAGCTGAAATTTGAAGACAAATAAAACAGAGGACTTGTTTTTGAGAAAATCTGTTGTTGAAAGGAATAGATAAAGCAGTTACATGACATGAATGTTAACTTTACTTACAGTAAAATATATTCAGTTGAATATATTCAATACTAATACATCTTTGTATATTAAAATTGCTGATATAGTAGAAAGGAGAAATTAATAAATGGAGAGAAAAAAGGTAATATAAATATGTAAATATAATAAAAAGATAACCTTTCTCCTTTTTTGCTTTCTTTTCTTGCTCTTTCTTTTACTTTCTTGTTTTTTTTCTCTCTCTCTCTCTCTGTCTCTTTCTCTCTCTCTCTCTATCTCTGCCACTCTCTCTTGAGAGGCAAAACCTCTCATCAAGTCACCATTGATGAAGCAACATTAAGATAAATGCTGACCCATTTTCCCCAAGATAAACTATTTGTTTCCAGGTATGAAACAAAAACATTAAATGAATCTTAGGCTATTAGTTTTGGACAGTTTGTTGCTTTAGTAAAAGTGTTTTTTTTAATTTCTCAATATTTTTGAAAGATAATTATTACAAATATAGAATTTATGGTTGAACAGATTTTTCTTTTTCTCTAAGCAGTTTGAACATATCATTCCATATTGACTTCTAGCTTCCATGGTTTCTCATGAGATATCAGCTGCAAATAGTATTGTGGATCCCTTGTATGTAAGAAATCACTGTTTTCTTAATGCTTTCAGTATTTCCTGTTTGTTTTGGGACTTCATCAGTTCAATTATGATGCGTTCAGGCATACTGTTTTAAAATTCTACTTGTAGTTTGTTAACATTTTGGATGTATAAATTAAAGACTATCTTTCATCAAATTTGGAAGGTTTGTCATTATTTCTTCAAATATTTTTCTGTCTCTTTCTCTGTTTGACTTCCTTCAGGGACTCCCATTATGCATATGTTAGTATATTGACGATGTCCCATAGATCAGTGAGGTTTTGTTCATTATTCTACATTTTTATTTCTCTATTTTCCTCAGATTGGATAATCTCATTTGACCCATCTTTAAATACAATGATTTTTTTTTCTTTTGCATACCCACAAAAAGTTTAGTCCTTCTAGAGAATTTTTCATTTCAATTATATTTTCCACTTCCACAACTTCTGTTTGGTATATCTTTATAATTTATATCTCCTTATTGATATTCTGTATTTGGTCAGATGGCATTTTAATGTGTCCTTTTAGTACTTTAGACAAGGTTTCTTTAAACTCTTTGAACCTATTAAAACAGCTGATTTAAACTCTTTTTCTAGTTAATCCAGTCTCTCTGGTTCCTTAATTTGTTTTTCTTGTGTATGGATCATATCTTCTTGTTTCTTTGTGTGTTTCATAATTTTTTGTTGAATTCTGGATACTTTGACTATTATAATGTGGCAACTGTGGAAATCAGATTTTCTCTTTTCTGCAGAGTTTGCTGTTGCTGCTCATTTATTTGTTGCTTATTTAATAAATTCTCTGGAATAATTTTATAAAGTATGTATTCTTTCTTATACATAACCACTGAAATCTCTATTCTGTTAACTTGTCTAATGATTGGACAGTTTTCCTTAAATGCTTTGAACCAGAAAAAACTCCCAATTCCATGTGTGGTTTTGCAGAGTGGTTCTGTATGTGTTAGGGCATACCTTTAAAACTCAGCCAAGAAGCTTGTAACTCTGCCTTAGCCTTCACGTTCTGCTTGTGTAATCTCAAGCTCAGCCTGATGTCAGAGGTTAGGGCTTTTTAGGTCTTTCCTAAGCATGTGCACAGCCCTGGGCATGTGCATTTTCTTCCAGGTTTTCAGGAATATGTCAAAGCTTTTTATTTATTTTTTTATTTTCTTTTTCATTTTCTTTCCTTTTTTTTTTTATGTTCAGTTAGCCAGCATATAGTACATCATTAGTTTTTAATGTAGTGTTCAATGATTCATTAGTTGTGTATAACACCCAGTGCTCATTACAGCATGTGCCCGCCTTAATACCCATCACCCGGTTACCCCATCCCCCCACCCCACTTCCCTCTGCAACTCTCAGTTTGTTTCCCAGAATCCAGAGTCTCTCATGGTTTGTCTGCCTCTCTGATTTCTTCCCATTCAGTTTTCCCTCCTTTCCCCTGTGGTCCTCCGCACTATTGTTTATATTCCACATATCAGTGAAACCATATGATAATTGTCTTTCTCTGCTTATTTCACTTAGCATAATCCCCTCCAGTCCCATCCACGTTGATGCAAATGGTGGGTATCCATCCTTTCTGATGGCTGAGTAATATTCCATTGTATATATGTACCACATCTTCTTTATCCATTCATCTGTTGAAGGGCATCTCAGCTCCTTCCACAGTTTGGCTATTGTGGACATTGCTGCTATGACCATTAGGGTGCATGTGCCCCTTCTTTTCACTACATCTGTATCTTTGGGGTAATTACCTAGTAATGCAATTGCTGGGTCGTAGGGTAGCTCTATTTTTAATGTCTTGAGGAACCTCCATACTGTTTTCCAGAGTGGCTGTACCAGCTTGCATTCCTGTCCACAGAGACCTGGCAAGCCAGAAAGGACTGGGAGGACATATTCAGCGTACTAAAGGAAAAGACCATGCAACCAAAAATACTTTATCCAGCAAGAATGTCATTCAGAATGGATGGAGAGATAAAGAGCTTTCAGGATAGGCAGAAACTAAAATAATATGTGAGCACCAAGCCTACCCTGCAAGAAATATTAAGGGGGGAGGTTCTATAAAAGAAGAAAGTCCCCAAGAGTAATATAGACCAGAATTTATAATCTATAGAAACAAAGACTTCACAGGCAACATGATGGCACTAAATTCATATCTTTCAATAGTTACTATCAACATGAATGGGCTGAATGCTCCCATCAAGAGACTCAGGGTTTCAGATTGGATAAAAAAGCAGGACCCATCCATATGCTGTCTACAAGAGACTCACTTTGAACCTAAAGACACCTCCAGGTTAAAAAGTGAGGGGATGGAGAACAATTTACCATGCCAGTGGACCTCAAAAGAAAGCTGGGGTAGCAATCCTCAAATCAGACAAATTAGATTTTAAATCAAGGACTGTAATAAGAGATGTAGATGGACACTATATCCAACAAGGGTCTATCCAACAAGAAGATCTAACAATTGTAAACATCTATGCCTCCAACATGGGAGCAGCCAATTATATAAACCAAATAATAACCAAAATAACAATAACAACAAAAAATATGGATAATGCTACATTAATAGTAGGAGACCTAAATACTCCACTCACAGCGATGGACAGATCATCTGAGGAGAAGATCAACAAAGAAGTAAGAGCTTTGAATGACACATTGGACCAGATGGACTTCATAGATACATACAGAACATTCCAGCCTAAAACAACAGAATACTCATTCTTCTCGAGCGCACATGGAACTTTCTCCAGAATAGACCACATATTGTGTCACAAATTAGTCTCAACCAATACCAAAAGATTGAGATTATTCCCATGCATATTTTCAGACCGCTATGCCAAAGCTTTTTAGATCTCGTATTCCCCAATGCATCTCACCCCAAGTCTTTCCTTCGAAGCTTTTTGGCTAGCCTATCATTTGCCTCAACTATTAACTATTGCCTCAGCAGCAGTAACTAAAACATTTGTTTATAAACATTTTAAACAAATGTCCCTGGATCACAGCTTTAGTAAAAATCAAGTTCTGGTTTGGTGAAGTAAAGACAAGCCTTTTGAGTGGGACTTTTACGAAGCCACTAGACATATCAACTAAAAACTACCTGTGAATGAGTTCCAGTCTTCTCCTTCCTGTAACAGTATTGGGAATATACCAGTACTGTTATTGTCAAGGCTACCACTGAGCTGGGGAGCAGAATATGAATCTAGGGTAAATTAAAATGCCACAAAACTCACTGTTATTAATGAGATTCAGTGTTTTGCCCCCCCCCCCGAAGAAGTGCTCGCAGAAGCTTTTAATTAGTTTCCAGGTTTCTGATGATGTTGATTCTGACAGTCTTGTCTTTTTTTTTTCATTGCTTTTATTTATGGCTGGCTTTTGGAGTTTCTTACTCAAAAGTAGGGACATAACTGACATCACTCTACTAGTACACTTGTAAAAGAAATGTTAATATTATAGAGAATTATTATTTTTTAATTTTTCCCACACATAAATAATCTTACTGAAATTACAGAAAGCATCTTAGTATTGTAGATATAAGTGTTATTATTTATGATTGAACCTATAAATAAAGATTACTTTCATGGTTTGGGACTAAACTGAACTTTCTTCCATTCCTTTCTTTTAACTTAGTTCAATTTATTTTCAAACTGGCTTTGGAACAGAGACAGGTCTACCATAGTTAGGCCGTGTAAATTGTACTCGTGATAACCATACCAAGATCTAAAAGACATGCTGCTGTTATTGGCTGCCTTGTACTGCATTTACATGAATGGTTCTACTCCAAGTAACCCTGAGCCCAATTTTGGGAAATTATGTAAAATTGATGATGAAATTATGCAAATGTATGTGCACAAAAATAATATATTTGTGTTTTTTATCAAGAAACCATACTTAGGGATATTAGGTGTCTAAGAGACTACAATATATTTTATTTTATTTTTTGAAAAGGATTAAAGATTTTTTACCAATATTGTGTAGAGTTCCTGGAAGAATAAGTCATCACCTATTTAACAGAAGGCTACTTAAAATGGTTCATTGGACTTTTAATGAAATAACCAGAAAGTATAAAAAAAAATTTTAAATGGTTATTTCTTGAAGATAATTTATCAGTTATTACAAAAATATATTGCTTCCTTCATCATCATTATCATTACTATCATTATTATGGTATTCATCATATTCATCATTATCATAAATTACATATGTAATAGTTGTAGCATCAATCTGTATGCTTTTCATTTCATTTGTTTTCCTAAAAACTCTTTCACAGTGGCAAGGCAATCATATCAATGATTTGGTTATTATTTCAGAACAAGATTTTAAAATGCAAAATACTTGCTTAGAGTTACATGTCAGAAAAACTGTGGAGACAACACTAGAAACTCGTTTTTTCAAATCTTACTCCAAGACTCAGTTTAATGTACTACACGGCGTTGACATCCTAAATTTGTACTGTAGTGCAAAATGGTGCATGGGAATATCAATTCATGAATTGAATTATGTGGAAAAGAAAGGAAGAGTTACTTAGCGATTAGAACATCAGGAAGTCTATAGGATGCAAGGACTGTTCTTGGAAAAATTTGGGCTTTTAAAAACTGATCTAATCGCACTCTGTTGTCAATATTTCCAGCGGTGAAATGGATGTTCCTATTTCTAACTGTGAAACAAATTTTCCTGAGAACGGTATTTTTCCATTTATTTTTAATTGCTTAGAGATACTCTGACAAGATGCACTATAGAAAGAAATGTATTATCTTTTCAAGAGACATTATCACACTTTCTTCAACACTGAAACTGCACAGCTTACTACTGTATAGAAGTGGGGATAGTGATGCACATTGTTGCTGATGAAAATCACTATATTCAATAAAGATTGATGGAGATGTTCAGAAAATTCTCCAGAATACTACAAGAAGAAACACTGTTATAACAAATTAAAATTAAAATACATTCTTGTTATTTACATTCATTTTCTACTAAAATGTTATTTAACATAGACCTGAGATTGTTGAGAGCATTTAAAGGGGAAAATAGATATAAAGAGAACATTAGTTCTCATTCCTTCTTACATTTTTTTATTGACAATAAATATTTCCTGATTAAGTTCAGAAACGTTGATTAACTCAAAAATCAAAATGTTTAGAGAATAAAAGTGCTCAAAAGCAATTTAAACAAGGAGCTTCACGTGGGAAGGGATTGTTTACTGACAGCTTGGTTAGGTTGGCGCATGGCTATCCACACACCTTTGTACTGAAGAGAAAAGTTGTAGAATTAGCTATGTTGTCAGTGGGAAAAGAAGCTGCCAAATGTTAACTTATTCTATAAAAAAATAAGAACAGTCAGAAATAAGCAAGCTTCCCTAGTGAAAAGGAATCTTATCACATTTATTGCCTTAAAAGGACAGATAAGAGTAAAGGTCTATTTTCTCTGTTCACAGATAAGTGCACTTCTGATGATTCCAGAGTGAAAACTCTAAAGTTTGATAACAAAACCACCGTGTATGGCAATTCCAGTAGGTTTCTGGGACTTCCTTTGCTAATATAAAAAGTTACTGGGGTAACAGAGAAGTTTCTGATCCAGCGCAAGACAATAACGATGCCGAATTATCAGAAAGCAGTGCTGCATAGTGGTTGCCAACGCGGTGTGCTTAGGTCTGGAAGTTCAGCTCTGCCGCCCACTAGCTGTGGAACTTGAGCAATTTTAATAGCATCTGTGCCTTTGTTTCTTCATTTCATATATTGAGAAAATAACCTATCTGTAAGTATTATTATACAAGTTAAATTAGTCAGTGCATGTAAATTTTTTAGAACAATGCCCATAAGTCAGGGTAGTTTATCTGAAATCTCTATAGACTATTGTAGCTTGAAATAGTATTTTACTTCTCTCATGTTTGTAACTCTTATTTCACTAAACTCCTCAGTCCTGAAATAGGGTTTTTATTAAGAATCATATTTTGTGTAAGAAGACTGACTTAAGGATTTAATGTCAAGGTCACAAATATCCACCACCTAATAACTCTCCCTTCAAAAGAAATATATTGGTTGGAGAAAAAGCCCTGTCAATTTTCTGGTTCTTAAAATTCATTATTAGACATTCATTTTTTATGTGAAAGTTTTTATTCTTTGATAAAATGCAAATATCTCTGGAAAATATAATATATTGAGTTATCAGTCAAGCATGCTTGATTTAATGCAAATGAATTTATCATCTTCCGTCTATATGCTAGAATTTAGCTATTTATTACTTATTTCATTAGAGAGACATTATTCTTTTCCTTCTTCTCTTTCCCCTTCTCTTTGCCAACAGTGAAGTTCTAAAACCACTAGATTTGGGACAGCACAAAGCTGGCTCATGTCAGGTGTCGGGCAGGAGAAATGCTTCCAGAGTGAAGTACCGGCGCTTCAGCAGAATAAGGAAGGCATCCACTCAGTTATTCAGGGAGATGAAGCAACATGTTGGCCATTTAATACCAAATAGTGATGATTTTACTTGGCCCTTGATGGAAGGTTATAGACTGAAAGCAAGGAAGTGTGGAAAATGAACAGATGAGGAAAAAATAAATTTTAAGATTTTGTAAATTCATATACAGTAGTCTATCTATTTATTCATTATCTATGTATTTCTTTATTCACATAACTTGGAGAGCAACGGTCCTACTTAATGTTAACAGCCAATAGGTATACACAATGTATAGATTATACTACTTTTTCCTACATACTGTGTAGTGTCATCTTTTCCAATAATCAAAAGGTCAATATTATTTCAACAGGTTAAAAAAAGTAGAAAAGTTCAGCTCAGAAAGACTGGGAAGTGTCAGAAGAGACTAATGTCTGATTTGAACACTTTTCATGCAACTTTGCCTTATTTAAATCACCAATATACAACACAATAAAGAGGCATGAGGAATTTAAAAATACCTCATGATATGATAAAATACACAATTTAAGAAAAAAAATCATTTTAGTATGTCACATTACTGGCCTACTTAAGTTGAAGGAGTAATATTTATGCATTTGTGACCTGAAGTAAAACTACCCCATTCTAATATTTACATCCCCATTTATATCCCCATTCTAATATTTTCTTATCCAAGTTGGGATGATTAAACTTTAAAGATAACAGTAATATTCCATTCATAGGATTGTGGTAAAGATTAAATACATTAACACAGTTAAAGAATTTAGCTCAAGACCCAGGAAATGGTGTATGCCAAATAAATATCGATGTTAGTATCATTATTAAAGTTGTAATTAAGATAGATATTTATGTAATGATACTTGTTGGTATATTTCTAGCTCTTACTGTTGAGAAATTCTGAAGCGAGTTACTCCGAAGGAGAAACACTATGAGACAAATAACAAATAAAGCGATATAAGGGGAAATTTTGCTCAAGTAGTTTTGCACTTGCCCTTAAATAAATGAGAACAAACAATTGACATAACCCATTTTAAGATTAATTGGTAATTTCGACTGTCTAGATATCAATTACTCAAACTTTTATTATATTTCAGGAGCAGAAATAATCAAGATGTTAAATGCAGTACATTCATATGCTTTCAATAAAATTCTGTAGATGCAGTTTTCCTGATTGTCCTTGAGAATTTATTCCATACAAGTAAGACTTTGTAAAAGAATTGTTGTACCAGTAACTTTCATACTTTCAAAAGATTCTTTGTTTTGACATTAGAATTATTGATGTGGTGAGTTGAAAAACAGTAAAAGTACATGTGCACGCATGGCACACACACACACACACACACACACACACACACACACACATTTTATTCTCACCAAGAAGTTATGTTACTAGGATTTGAGCTCATCAAAACAACATGGGCTCCATGTCTGAAGCTGAAGTCAAATTTTTCAGGGCTAGAATTTCTTTTTTTTTTATTGTCAAATGTAACTTCCTTTCTGGGAAAAATCATGGCCAGAAGGCCTCATAATAAAAGACTCTACAGGCTTTCTAGACATCAAATAGCTCTTATACAAAGAACGCCTTTACCAGTTAAATGTGAATAAATTAGAGGTTGTCCTACTTATACAAAGAACGCCTTTACCAGTTAAATGTGAATAAATTGGAGGTTGTCCTTTAGCATATAAAAGCTAATACAAATAAAAAGACCAGCAACCATTTGATACTATTTTTCAGAATTTTGATAAGCAAAAATGGTCAATACATATCTATGTGTATATATAGATACACATAAAAACAATAATGGCACAGGGAATAAATGATATGCATAGCTTACCCCAAATAACCTAAATAAAGTACCAATTAACTCAATTAATTAGCTTATATAAATAGTTACATTCAGAAAGCAATGATTTGAAAGTATGGGAGTTAGGATACTGCATTTAAATGGTATGATAGTTTCAGATATATCTGATAGAAGTACATTTTAAAAAGTTAATCCAGGGGCGCCTGGGTGGCTCAGTCATTAAGCGTCTGCCTTTGGCTCAGGGCATGATCCCAGGGTCCTGGGATCAAGCCCCACGTCAGGCTCCCTGCTCTGCTGGGAGCCTGTTCCCACTCCCCTTGCTTGTGTTCCCTCTCTCGCCGGCTGTCTCTCTGTCAAATAAATAAATAAAATCTTTTTTAAAAAAAAGGTTAATCCAAATTTATACAAAGATGCTAAAAATAGGGTGAGGGGTCAAGATGCACATTGCTATGGTGGTATCATGGCTACTAGAAACAGATTAAAAGGCAGGCAACACTGAAATGAATGTTTTCCTTTTTTCTTTAAAAATCTTTGATGACACACAATAGAAAATAGTATATTATTATACTAATTATGGAATGAAAACTAGACTTAATTGAATTCTTCCACTAATCTATGCCCCCTCTCTGGACTTCAGTTTTCTTTGCTGGAAATATTAGGTGCTAAATAGAACTCTAGCACTACCTAGTCACTGAAGGAATAGCTCACTTCTTTTCTGGCCCAAGGATTTTTATGTTTTATATTTCCTTAATTTATCTTTACTGGGTCTTTTAGTCTAATTGGGTAATGGCACATTTTGTAACCTGATAAGGAATTATTAGGCATCACTGAACAGAGTGGAATAGATATTTCCTGGTGAGAGGCCAAAGATCAAACTATTATTTTAGGAATAAAATAAAAAAGAGAATGTGGGAAACCTAATTTTTATCTCTATTTTTTCCATCATATCACCCTGTTAGACTCCAATGATCCAGTCTATAGTATGAAATTCTAATACTCAAAACACACTCAACATACAGAACACATTGGTGATATAATATAAAATATTTCATAATTGTCTAAAAAAAGATCAGACATAATAAATTTATATTATGTACAAATAAATGTAAGTATAATACAAAAATCTAAGATTAATACAAAAATGTTGAAAATGGATTAATTCTGCATTGTTATAAAATAAATAATAATTTTAAAGCAAAAATTTTAAATCCCACATTTTGAAGTTATTTACTACGTATGGTTAAATTTACTTTATTTATAAATAAAACAGCCATACTAAAAATTTGCTGGATTTTTAACTTTTTAAGGGACCTCCACACTGTTTTCCAGAGTGGTTGTACTAACTTGCATTCCCACCAACAATGTAGGAGGGATCCCCTTCTCCACATCCTCTCCAGCAATTGTTGTTTCTTGCCTTGTCAATTTTTGCCATTCTAACTGGCATAAGGTGGTATCTTAGTGTGGTTTTGATTTGAATTTCCCTGATGGCTAATGATTTTGAACATTTTTTCATGTGTCTGTTAGCCATTTGTATGTCTTCATTGGAAAAGTGTCTGTTCATATCTTCTGCCCATTTTATGATTTATTTGTTTCTCACGTATTGAGTTTGAGAAGTTCTTTGTAGATCTTGGATACCAGTCTTTTATCTGTAGTAATCATTTGCAAATATATTCTTCCATTCCGTGGGCTTCCTCTTAGTTTTTTTGACTGTTTCCTTGGCTGTGCAGAAGCTTTTTATCTTGACGAAGTCCCACAAGTTCATTTTATCTTTTGTTTCTCTTGCCTTTGGAGATGTGTCATGAAAAAGGTTGCATTGCACTACTGGGTATTTACCCCAGAGATACAGACGTAGTGAAGAGAAGGGCCATATGCACCCCAATGTTAATAGCAGCTTTGTCCACAATAGCTAAATTGTGGAAGGAGACAAGATGCCCTTCAACAGATGACTGGATTAAGAAGTTGTGGTCCATATATACAGTGGAATATTACTCAGCTATCAGAAAGAACGAATTCTCAACATTTGCTGCAACATGGACGGCACTGGAGGAGATAATGCTAAGTGAAATAAGTCAAGCAGAGAAAGACAACTATCATATGATTTCTCTCATCTATGGAACATAAGAACTAGGATGATCAGTAGGGGAAGAAAGGGATAAAGAAAGGGGGGGTAATCAGAAGGGGGAATGAAACATGAGAGACTATGGACTCTGAGAAACAAACTGAGGGCCTCAGAGGGGAGGGGGGTGGAGGAATGGGATAGACCGGTGATGGGTGTTATACGCAACTACTTTGATTTTTTCTAATGTAACATTGTGTGTCAGATATACTCAAAAAAATTTTTTTTAATTGAAAAAAAGAGAATTTCAGTGTCCCAGAAAAAATTTTCTTCCTGAAGATACTAAACACAGAATTTAAAAGGTTGCATAAAATGTGGCATGATGTAGGAATTATACCTTACATTTTAAAAATGTTACACTTTGTAATATCTTAAACGCTTAAAATCCAGGGGTTTTATATTATGATCATGGTGATAAACATTTTTCAAATATAATCATCTGTGGACCAGCAAATACTTAGGGATTGAAAAATGAAAATAGGGCTTTGTATGTCTACTCATATGGTTCTTCCTTCCAACATTATCCCTTTTTTTTTTAAAGGTTTTATTTATTTATTCGACAGAGATAGAGACAGCCAGTGAGAGAGAGAACACAAGCAGGGGGAGTGGGAGAGGAAGAAGCAGGCTCATAGCGGAGGAGCCTGATGTGGGGCTCAATCCCAGAACGCCGGGATCACGCCCTGAGCCGAAGGCAGACGCTTAACCGCTGTGCCACCCAGGCGGCCCTCCAACATTATCCCTTAAAATATTCCTTTTAAGATAAAGGAGTGAGGCAGAAATTGTTCATGCCTTTAGATTTGGTGCTTCACATTCAGACTGTGCTTAGTTTTTGTGAGTCTAAATCCATTTTATCAGACATAGAAACTAAAACCAGATAAATGGGACTTAATCCCCATCCCAACACTAAAAGGATGTACGTTTTTTAGGGTTTAAAACTATTAAATAAGTCTCCCATATATTTATGAAAACACTTTATCAAAACAGGAAGTTTGAACACAAAAAGAAAAAAAAAATCCCAGCTCTTGTCAGGCCTGGACTGGCTGGGTAGCCACCAGAGATTCTCTTCATACCTTGCTGGCTTTCATCCCTGAAGATCAAGGAGAAATGAGATTCTAGCTACAGCTGAATTTAGAGTAACCCCTTATACCATCCAGAGGACACTGTTCAGTGTTAGCCTGACAAACAGCTAAGTATGTCAAGACTCTCTTGCTCATTTCTTCAGTCTCAACACAAATTTCAAGCCACTGTCTCCACTCTGGTATCTTAGTCTCTCTCCTGTCATCTTGTTACTTTGTTCTTGCATTTTCTCTGACCAAAATCCTTAGTCTCCCTTTCTTTCCGTTATGGCCTCTTAAGTTCCTTATTAATGAATCACAAAATCACCTACTTCTCTAACCTTTTCAGGCTTGACATGAAATCTATCTTTCTGTTAAGGGCTTTGTCTTCCCAAGAGCCCCAGAAAACGAGGCTGCCCTTGATCCCACCAAAAATAGCTCAGTTTTGGTGAACAATTTTTGGCCTTTAATCACTCATGCCTTGGGCCCAAGACCCTGTCTGGCAATCTGATTACTACTTTCTTTAAAAACAAGGTAAAACAAAACAATCAAGCAAAACTGTGATGTTGAACTAACTCTTGTCACTTAGTTGTGCTTTTCCTTTTAAAAATATATTTTACCTACCAGTAATATCTCTGAATAGATACCCTAGTAAAACTGATAAATGATCTTAAAACCTGGATCACAGGTTCGCTCTCTCTCTCTCTCTCTCTATTCCCAAACTAGAGACCTGACCAGTATGGATCACCAATCCCAAAGAGGGATTAGCATTTTCTAGATCTGCTGATCTCATCCCTTTGACTTTGTATTTACCTACCATGCCCACAATTATCACTCCAGACTGCTAAGCTTCTAAAAGTTTTGATAATTTCTGCACCCACAGTTTTTTGAAACTACTACACTTTTCCCCCCCTTCTTTTTAGCTTAATGTTCCACTCTGCAGACTGAAGTCCCTAGTCAATCTATTAACTATCATTTTACTGAGACATTGATCATTTTTCTCCGATCCTCATTGTATTCTTATAGAATCTCCCCTAAAAAATCCTACTATAAATAAACTGGGATTCCAGACTATTCAATATTTCTGCAGGGGATCAATGAAAATAGTAGACTGATTTTGTTATAATGCATACCAATCTACCATACATAATGTGTATCAGTGTATACTTCTCAATAAGTCTACTTTGCCTATTCAGCTCTTCTCAATGCTTTACAACTATTTCAGTTATTCTACACTTTATTTAGAAGTTTGGTTTTCCAATACCCAGTTCATTCTGAGAGTATGACTATATTGCCAAAATAAACAGAGAACAAAAGAAACTTTCAAATGGGAAATTACTTTAACATCTAGCCCCTAAATCTGTAAACTTATATGCATCCATAAACACCCTCTTTTCCCCCATCCTCTTATTCAAATAGAATGGCCCTCCTTTCTAATGTCTTTTATCTGTACTCTGCAAGTAACAGTTTTTCATATCTATAGATATTTAATCTTAACGTGACCTCTCCCTCCTTTCTTTTCAACCCTTTTCTGTGTATTGACACATTTCAATTATATTTTACTTATTATCTTAACATAACTATCACTATCAACAAAAAATGTTTGACCACATATTCAGTTACTAAAAAAATACTTGATAAAAATATTTGATGGTTATTACTTGCTAAAGAATAATCTACATCATGGGATACAGCAGTCAACATAGTAAACAAAAATATCTGCCTTCTTGGAAAAAAATGAAACAAATTAATTGTGCAGCAATTTATAAGGTGGTAAGATCTGTTGTGAAAAAAATCAGCTGTTAAAGAGGATAGCAAGTGAGAAAAGTAAAAGAAGAATACAATTTTTATATAAGATCATTGAGGATGCATCACTGAGTAAATAACTTTTGAACAAAGACTTTAAAAAGGTGAGCAAAGAAGCCAAGAGGATATCTTGGGAAGTAAATGGAACAGCAAAGACAAAGATCCTGAGAAGAGCACTCTTGATAAATGTAAGGAACAGCAAAGAGGTCAGTGTAGCCAGAGAAGAGTGGGCAAGAAGGAGGGATGTAGGAAATGGAGTCAAAGAAGAAAAGGGGGATGGGATCTCATAGATCATGGTGAGGATGTTAACTTTTGTTTTGAGTGAAATGGGGAATCCTTGGAGATTTTGAGCAAAGAAGTGGTACAATCTAAATATGTTTAAAGGGATCACTCAGGCTTCTATGTAGAGAACAGAATGAAAATGTTCAGTAGTGAAAGCCAGAAGAACAGTAATGAGAGTGCAACAATAATACAGCCAAAAGTTGATAAAGACTGAGACCCAGGAATAGATAGTGGTAAGTAATTGGACTTTAGATCTTGTAAGTGTGTCAAAATGATTGTCTGATGACTTGGATATGAAATTTGTAAGGAAAAGATAAGTTAGGATAATACTCAGATTTGGAGCCTAAGCATTTCTAAGACAGAGTTATCATGAACCAAAATGTATAAAATTGCTACAGAGGAATTTGATGAGTGATATTTGGAGTTCACTTTTGAATATTTTGAGGTCATAATTGGTCACCAAGAGGAAATTTTCAGTAAGCAGCTGGAATACATGGATACATGACACATATATTATATTCAGAGGAAATATAAATTGAGAATTTCCTGTGTATGGATGGCATCTGAAGCCATTAGAGTGAATTAGATAACGGTAAAAGTGGGTGTTGAAATAAAACAAAAGAGTTTCAAACAACCAGCACTAGATGACTCCAAGGATAAAAAGGAAAAAAAAAATACATCAAAGAAGACTGAGAAGAAGAGAACATTAAGGCAGGAAGAAGATTTCTTAAAAGGGTGTGTTGTTCCAGAAGCAAAATGAAAAAGAAAAATATCGAGGAGGGAAGAGTGATCAATTGTGCAAAAGCCACTAATAGGTTAGCACAATTAGAACTCACAATTGACCATTGGATTTAACAGCATAGAAGATTTATGACTTTGATGAAAACATTTGTGTTGGGAGATTGGAAAAATCCCAAATGGAGTAAATTATAAGAAAAAAATGGAGGAAAGGAATCAGACAGTGAATATAGGCAACTCTTTTTGAGAAGTTTTGCTGCAAAGAACTGAAGAAATAGTATGGCAACTGTTAGAATAGAAACTGTCTCATGGCCATGATAACAAATATCTACCAGAATTGATTTTAAACCAATTTAAGTGATCAAGGACACCTCGCTCAGGGAACATGCAGGGAACAGTCTTATCTGAATGACTTTGATTTCAGGCAATCCACCAAATCTTGATCACTAATATAACGCCTATTATCAACTAGCAATCTTCTCTGCTCAAAGAGGCTGTCCTTATGAGCATAGTTCTTTATTACTATAGTAAGCAATAAATTCAGCATTGTGATTTTCTATTTCAGATATAAGATAGTGGTCTCAGCACCCTTTGAAACTACTCTTCTTACATATATTTCTATTCTCTATTCATAGCCAACATCCTTGGGAAAAAGTTATCTACCCTTGATGTTTTCATATTCTTATATCCTCTTTTTGCTAGTGTTCTATTATGTACTAGGTTTTGTTTCCAGCTACCACATTTTCAATTAAATTGCTTTTGTTCTTTATAAGTGTCCTTCAAACCAGGTTAGGGAGAACCCCTGGGGTACAAAAAGACCTTCCAAAGAGTTTATCCCAGCAGGAAGTGCTTTAAGGGAATCAATGTTCAAATCATCAACTTCTATCTGTACTTACTCTTTTGTAAATTGCTCTGTTAGAGAAGGCCCTCAGGAGTAACCTTATCTCCACCTTACCAAGTAAAGCCGTACCTCTCACTCTGCCTGAGATTTAATTTGGTACATTTTTCAAGAGGTAAAACCTTTAAAAAAAAAGGGACATGTTTAAATACCAGTGTATGAGAAGCCTACTCTTCCAAGCCAACATGAACTAAGATGATGTGAGGCTTCATCATTCCCTGTGTTATACATATAACTGTTAAAACAGAAGCATGACCTTAGAGATGGGATATTTTGACCTGAATTTGAGTGTCTTGAGTATAGACAGATGACAGAGTAAGGAAACAGAACAATTTTTATGACATTTTTCATGTAATGATCTTGCCTTTTCCAACCTCCAATATTCCAAAAGATTCTATTGACTCCTGAGGGGTAGTTCTGAAGTAGTACAGAATGATAAGAGATATTGCTAGCAGCTTTCGCTTAACAACTACTTCTCTTCGCTTTTCTTTTTTTTAAGATTTATTTCTTTTAGAGAGAGAGTGGGAGAGAGAGCATGTGCAAGCTGGGGGAGGGGCAGAGGGGGAGGAGAGAATCCCAAGCAGACTCCCCATTGAGCACAAAGCCCAAAGCAATGGGGCTCAATCTCAGGACTCTGAGATCATTACCTGAGCCCAAACCAAGGGCTGGACACTCAACAAACTGAGCTACCCGGACACCCCTTTCTTATCATTTTTTTATTCCATTTGTTATTTACTAGAATAGCCCTAAGAGAATATGTTCTTTTGTGGTAACTAATACATCAAATAAGAATCATTAAATTACTTTCTATAGGACCTACACTTACTAGAAGCCCCATATTTTCTGTTCATTGGTACCTTAATTTCTGCAAACTAATGTCATTCTAGTTACAAGTAGAATCCTCCATAGATACATTAAATCACTAAAAGAAAGCAGTTCCATTAAGCCCATTTACTGATATATTTCCCATATCACTTTATTATTTTAGTCAGCTTGAAATATAGTTATATTTTCATTAGGTTTTAAAAATAATATTCATAATGATAATTCAATTCGGAAGATGTTTCAATACTTAGAAGTTTATAGTCCAAAGAAAACTTTAAAATATATTAAATTTCAATTTACATACTTTTACAGAACAGTGTGATAGCATGGTCTGAAATACTGTATCTGAGAGGAATGTAATTAGGAGTTCATGGGGAAAATGAATAATTCAAAATTTCTGACTTAAGGAAATTCATTCATATATTTCTAAAAATGAGTTGTGATTAGAACATAAAATCAAAAATTACTTACATATTAGTTTATGTATTGTTTTTAACACATTTTATATTTTACAACAGTTTAAGTTCAAAAGAAAATTGAGCAGAAAATACAGAGCAGCCATATATCTCCATATTATTTTTATTATACAACATTTTAAATAGAGAACAGAAAATATCATAATATATTAGTATATTATATATTAGTTATATATTAGTATATATTATATATTATATGATAGTATATAATATATATTAGTATATTGTATATTATAGTGTATACACACACACACACTATAAAAGCAGAGAAAATATAGGAAAGCATAAAAACAAAATGATTAACCACATTTCCTATCCCTCAGAGAGAACTACTGTTAAAACTGTATTTTTCAGGATCTTTTTCTGTATTTATATAAACATAGATTTATATTTTACAAAATTGATATCATATTTTACACAATATGGCCTAGCATTTTTTAGTTAACAGTAACCTTTTCCATGTCAATACTTTTTCATTTTCCAATACCTATTCCATATTCGCATTTCCTCAATTCTCCTAAAAATGTTAACAGCTTTTTTTTGTCCCAAACAGATTCCAAATCAGTATCATGTTTTATATTGTTATGTTTCTTTGAATTTCCAGCAAATACACCTCCCCCAGTAAGATTGCCAAATAAAATTAGGATGTCTACTTAAATTTGATAGCTATTACTTTGTTAGGATATGTATGTCCCAAACATTAAAATGAAACACTTTATGGAAACACTTAAGAGATTAGGATTATTTTTGTTGTGTTTATTATCATTTGTAACTAATATTATTATTATTATTATCATTTTGCTGTGTAAGTACGGAAAGCATGTTTACATCTATTTTATATCTTTTAACTCAAAATTTTATTATTTATGTTGTCAAAGCAATTATATTACATATCACAGCCTAATGATTACTTTCTATCTTTATGTTTCAAATGTCTTAAATGCCATACCAGTTAATTTAATAAGGTCTCCCATTTCCACGATTTTTTGTTGTGGTTCCTCTTTTGCTTTGCTAGATTTTGTCATTAATAACTTCTTTTTTAAATCAAAATTTACTCAAGGCCTATGTATTTCCTAAATTCTTCCTTGATTTAAAATTTTCTATCAGTTGCTCTTATGACCTATTATTTGGACGACTACTTGACTAGATACCAATGTCACATGTCATACTTGTCCACCCTCAAAATTTTGTAGAACTCACTTCCCAGTTTTCTGAACTGGATACGCTATGCTGTTTTCCCGTCTGTTTAAGAATATGATTCTTACCTGTACATCAAAATTCAGTAAACAGACTAAGCTTTTCCTCGGTGTTTACCAGTTAAATACATAAGTACCCATCAAAGTAATTAATGTGTAGTGGTGTGGAAGAGACCAGAGGAAACTTCGCCAACTTTAATTTGTTGCCCTACCTTACCTGTACATCAAAATTCAGTAAACAGACTAAGCTTTTCCTCGGTGTTTACCAGTTAAATACATAAGTACCCATCAAAGTAATTAATGTGTAGTGGTGTGGAAGAGACCAGAGGTAATTTGAAACTTCGCCAGCTTTAATTTTTTGCCCTACCCGCTAGTGACATCTTCTGTTCCAGATGGGCCATCGTCACTCATTTTTCCTCATTTCTTAGGTCAATGTGGTTCACAGAAGAAAACCTTCAGTCTGAATGCTCAGTACTGTGTTGTGATCAGTGCTCTCTCTTCCTTCTTTCTACACTTCTGTCAGGGAAACTACAATATACTTGGAATGTTTTCTATTTGGACAATAGAGTTCTCTAGATTTGCAATTGCCATTCTGCCATGTGTTTTTTTGCATCTTTATATGAACAATCTCTATTTTTTTCCTGTTCCCTAGATTATTCACCTAAAAGTCAAATTTTGAAGAAGTTTTTATTATTTCCCAGTTTTCACACAAAATTTGGTTTGAACTTCTGGATTTTAGAAGATTCTTTTATTAGGGGCCATTTCATTTTTAAATTGAAGTTGGTATTTCTAACCTGCTTTATTTCTTTTAAGAATATTTTCAGTGTTTTTTTTTTTAAGATTTATTTATTTTATTTGAGAGAGACAGAGAGAGAGAGTGGGGGAAGAGGTAGAGAGAGAGGTAGAGAGAGAATCTCAAGCAGACTCCCTACTGAATGCAGAGACCAACAAAGGGCTCTATCTCACGACTCTAAGATCATGACCTGAGCTGAAATCAAGAGTTGGACACTTAACTGATGGAGCCTCCCAGGTGCCCTTATTTTCAGTTGTTTTTAAAGAAATAAAATGGTATAAAATAGTTTTATACTGAGATTTTACTATATTTTCTTTGGATAATATTAGTAATTTCATTATCTTTATTAATTGTACAAGCAATGGAGGATAGTTTTGATAAGACAAATAAGCAAATGTATAACAGTTAATATTCTCACCTTCAATCTGGTTATTCTGACCCACCCTCACCATTGTTTTTTCTTTCATCCTAAACAAAATTAAAACTTGGTCCTTTTCCATACTTATAATTCCTAAGATTCATACACATACAAAACATGTGTACTACAAATATTTTAAACATTTTTTTTTTTAAAGTTCAGACATTTTTAAAAGAGCTGGAACAAACAGCCCTTAAATTTGTGTGGAACCAGAAAAGACCCCGAATTGCCAAGGAAATGTTTAAAAGGAAAAACAAAGCTGGGGGCATCATGTTGCCTGATTTCAAGCTATACTACAAAGCTGTGATCACCAAGACAGCATGGTACTGGCACAAAAACAGACACAAAATGACCAATGGAACAGAATAGAGACTCCAGAAATGGACCCCCGGTTCTATGGGCAACCAATCTTTGACTAAGCAGGAAAAAACATCCAGTGGAAAAAAAAGACAGTCTCTTCAATAAATGGTGCTGGGAAAATTGGACAGCTATATGCAAAAGAATGAAACTTGACCACTCTATCACACCATACACAAAAATAAACTCCAAATGGATGAAAGACCTTGATGTGAGACAGGAATCCATCAAAATCCTAGAGGAGAACATAGGCTGTAACCTCTTTGACATTGGCCACAGCAACTTCTTTCATGACACATCTCCAAAGGCAAGAGAAACAAAAGCAAAAATGAACTTGTGGGACTTCATCAAGATAAAGAGCTTCTGCACAGCCAAGGAAACAATCAAAAAAACTAAGAGGCAGCCCAGGGAATGGGAGAAGATATTTGCAAATGACACTACAGATAAAAGACTGGTATCCAAGATCTATAAAGAACTTCTCAAACTCAATACACGAGAAACAATCAAATCAAAAAATGGGCAGAAGATATGAACAGACACTTTTCCAATGAAGACATACAAATGGCTAACAGACACATGAAAGAATGTTCAACATCATTAGCCATCAGGGAAATTCAAATCAAAATCACATTGAGATACCACATTATGCCTGTTAGAATGGCAAAAATTGACAAGACAAGAAACAATAAATGTTGGAGAGGATGTGGAGAAAGGGGAACCCTCTTACACTGTTGGTGAGAATGCAAGTTGGTACAGCCACTTTGGAAAACAGTGTGGAGGTCCCTCAAACAGTTAAAAATAGAGTTACTCTATGACCCAGCAATTGCACTACTGGGTATTTACCCCAAAGATACAGACGTAGTGAAGAGAAGGGCCATATGCACCCCAATGTTCATAGCAGCATTGTCCACAATAGCTAAATTGTAGAAGGAGCCGAGATGCCCTTCAACAGATGAATGGGTAAGGAAGATGTAGTCCATATATACAATGGAATATTACTCAGCCATCAGAAAGAACGATTACCCAACATTTATGGCAGTAACATGGACAGGACTGGAGGAGATTATGCTAAGTGAAGTAAGTCAAACAGAGAAAGACAATTATCATGTGGTTTCACTCATTTATGGAGCATAAGGAATAGCAGGGAGATCGCTAGGAGAAGGAAGGGAAGAATGAAGGGGGGGTAAGCAGAAGGGGGAATGAACCATGAGAGACTATGGACTCTGGGAAACAAACTGAGGGCTTCAGAGGGGAGGGCGGTGGGGGATTTGGATAGGCCGGTGATGGGTATTAAGGAGGGCATGTATTGATAGAGCACTGGGTGTTACATGCAAACAATGAATCATGGAACACTACATCAAAAACTAAGGATGTACTGTATGGTGACTAACATAACATAATAAAAAATTTAAAAAAATAAAAATTAAAAAAGTTAAAAAGGTCAGAATTTAGAGAATACTCTGTAAATTGCAGATTATAAACACACACACATACATATTTCTGTTATACCTTCATGTTACTATGTATCCATATTTCTAATTATTTTAATAGCCTTATGTTATCTCATTGTAGAATTATTTTTTTAAAAGATTTTATTTATTTATTTGACAGAGAGAGCACGTGCACAAGCAGGGGGAGCAGCAGGCAGAGGGAGAAGCATGCTCCCCGTGAAGCAGAGAGCCCGATGCAGGACTTTATCCCAGGACCTTGGCATCATGACCCGAGACGAAGGTAGACGCTCAACCGACTGAACCACCAGGCACCCCTCGTTGTAGAATTATTAATGGACATTTGCAGCAAAAACAAATAACCTCTGAATCTCTATGTATAGTAACAACAAAATTTTGTTTCTGACTCATTTTTCATGAAAACTACAGCTGGCTGAACCTCTGCTCCAGGCTATCTATAGGTCACCTAAATTTAATGTTCCCTGTGTATTCTCATTCTGTGACTGAAGCTGAAGGTTGAGGCCCTGAAATATGCTGTCCTCATAGCAAAAGGTAGATTCACAAGACGCTAAGTCAAATCACACGTCAACATACGGATATAGCATAATGATTTTTATCATTTCTCTAGTACTGCGCATTTAAGTTGTTTGGGGGTTTTGTTCTCTCTCTCTCTCTCTCTCTTTTTTTTTTTTTTTGAACATGAAGACATGTTTAATTCCAAATAATAGATTTACAAGAGCATGATTACCTGGTAATGGCTTTGGCAAGCATAAAATTGAAGAGGTGGTTCCAAATTCCAAAAGGTTGGATCAGCAACTTCATCCTTTAATGTTGCCAATCTAATCAAAGAGAATTTATTTGTTTCTATGTTTCCTTCTCTCTCAATTGTTGGTTTAAATGCCCTTTGCTCACTTTTCCAAGTTTTCTTTCTTAATGTTTTGTAAAAACTCTGTATATTGATGATACTTACAAGTAATAAGATTTAACAGCTGTTGAACATTTACCATCTGCCATTATATGTCAACACCAATACATAATTTCAAACAAAACTATATGCTATGTATATCTGACTTATTATCTTCATTCTCAAGTGAGAAACCTGACAGGAATTTGTATACATCACAAAACTAATAAATTACTCCATGATATAAACCTATGCAGACTATCCTAGAGTCCATCTTTTAAATTAAATGTTATATGTTGGCATATAACTTTACTGGTTTAGTAATCCAACTTCAGAGTAATGTTATCAGTATTTTCGCCTATCTTAGACTTTTGTTTCAGATTATATACATCTTGATTTTACATAGTTCCTATAGTTTAAATAGCTTGTTGACCCTTAAGTTGTATACAAATTTTAAATGTACCATAGTACCTTTGTGGCTATATTCTGTGTTTCATTTCAGATATACACCAATTAATCCAAAGCATTTTTATATAAACTATCATTTTTTAATTCAATTGAAATGTCATTTTTTATATACTCTAATTTTTTAATGTGTACTGAGCTATTTCATTGTATGTCTTAATGAATTAGGGTATTTTTTTATTTTTTATTCTACTTAAATATTTTTATTGGAAATTGCTATGTATCTTCCTATGAAATATAGGTTATTCGGCTCATTTTTATCGTATTTTCTTAAGTTTTGTGCAAACATAATTATGTTAATATGAGGAAAACTAAACATTTTTATGGTATGATTTCGTGATTGAGGAACAGGATGTGTTTCTAAATTTATTCAAATGTAGCTATCTACACTTCAACATAATGGTTTCATGGTGATTTTAATTTATTTATTTTGCTTACAAATTCTATGTTGATGTTTTGTAATCTATAGATTAAATTAGGAATTTAATACCATTGACATATTTTATAAAAATTTGTACAACAAAATAGGAAAATATGGTTAATTTGTTCAGTTTGCCTTTCCAGCTATAACATTTTTTTTCTACTACTTCTAAATCAGCCTTTTCTCTATCCAGTACCACCACTGGTTGGATTTTGAATCATAACTCAAAAATAAGTATTTTAGAGATATCCCAAATATCTTAAGAAATAACTATGGACGTAATCATTTGCCTCATTTTGTCATTTGGTAGTTTTGTTAGTTAATTAATATAAACAGATTTGCGTGTATATATGATTTATCTTTGTTAGTACTCACATTTGCATTTTTAATTGATAGTAATTGCAAGGAATAATATACTTTCTGTACATTTAAATAGAATCTATTTAACAGCATAGTCAATTTTTGTTCCTATGCAATATTTTTGCTGGAATTCTTACAAATAGATTTTTTTTTTCCCTGTAGAAAGAAAGTAAACTGTGGCCTTGGCATTTCCAGGCATTTAGGAAAAGAATATGGAGAAGAGGGATCCATGAAAGAGGTTGATAGGTGAATGAAGTAGAGTAGATACAACATTTTCCTTCTTTTTTCTTTAACCAATTTAAAAAATTACACAGTTTGATTCTTTGCATGTCTTAGGAAGAATAAGCTGTCACATTAGAGAACACTGTTGACAGCAATGCTAACTAGACTGCTTCTTCAACAGGGGAAAAATGATGAAAAAGGAGAGAAACAATAAGTGGTGTAAAATGAACTTGAATCAGCAGTGGGGAAAACTGGGAAATAGGTTTTGGCTGTAATAATTTAACCCATTGGGTATTCATTATTTATATTTAACATGAGATAAGATAACAAAATTTTGTTGAAGTATTTTTTCTTTCATTACATCGAATGGTTTAGAAAATAAAAATATATGACCGAAATAGACATTCAGAAATCTAATTTTTTTAGTTGTTGAAATTAAACTAGAAAAAAGAATAGCATTTCAATTTGTAGGCACCTTTGTGAGTGACTTAACTTTATATTTTATATAAGCACTCTAAAAATATAGCAAAAAAATTTCAAGGAGATAAATTTTCTGTTTTTTTCCCAATAAATATTTTATGTCATGTCTGTATTCTTGTTATTTCAATTACTCCCATTTTTAAAAAGAATTTTTATTATAATTCCCTTTTCTCATTTCAGTTGTGTTTTCTAAGCTACAATGCTTGCACACACACACACACACACACACACACACACACACACGGTGTCAAATATGCAATGACTTCCATTAATGTGGCTTTAAAATGGCATTATCCAGGGGTGCGTGGGTGGCTTTATCTATGAGTGGCTGGGTGGGTCAATCGGTTAAGCATCTGTCTTTGCCTCAGGTCATGATCCCAGCGTCCTGGGACTGAGCCCTGCCTCAGGCTCTCTGCTCAATGGGGAGGCTGTTTCTCCCTCTCCCTCTGCCTGCTGCTCCCCCTGCTTGTGCTCTCTCTCTCCCTCTCTCTCTCTCTGTCAAATAAATAAATAAAATCGTTAAAAATAAATAAATAAAATGGCATTATCTACACTAAATTAACCAAAAACTACGGACCACTCTAATTATTAGTTTGGGTCTAGATTATGACACTGCTACCTGTATACAATTCAAATAAAATAGGCGGTGCAGTTTTTATTGGAAAAATTCATATGATTAACTTATTATAAAGAACATTTATTCAGATTTTCCACAGTGACCTAATAGTGAACTAATTTGCTCTAAAGTGTTTAGCTTCGCTTCTGCATAGTTTACACAATTAAATATGGGTGGCCTTGGGAAACATTTGAAGAGAAAGCATGATTATATATAAATTTGACATGATTATTATAATATAACTGATAAGGAAGTTACATTGTATACATCTAGATGTTGAATGAAAGACTGCATGGAACAATTCGTTGTTACCATAATAATTGGTAGAATTTTACTATTTGGTGGACTCACTCAGACTACCAAAAAATGTAATGGTACTAAAGGACGTGGACAGTTTAGTTTTGTATATTGATCTTTCTCTATATCTACAGATAGAAATATATCACTCATTGCTATTGAAACAAATTGATGTGAAAATTAAAATCCATGATTAAGAAACTCTGGTATCTTTTTTTTGCCATAAAGATAAATGATAGAATGATATGAAATTCTATTGATACAGAATTTCTTTTGAAACTTGTTTCTGTTAGCAACTTTCTGTGATAAGTTGCTTTACTTTAGAAAATTATTCTATCAAAAAATATCAATCCTTTGGGCACTCGGATGCTTAGCCAGTTAAGCATCTTACTCTTGATTATGGCTCAGGTTATGATCTCAGGGTCCTGAGATCAAGTCCCGAGTTGGGGGGGGTGGTCCATGCCCAGTGGGGAGTCTGCTTGAGATTCTCTTTCTCTCCCTCTGCCCCTCCCCCCCACTCTCTCTCACTTTCAAATAACTAAATCAATCTTTAAAAAATATATCAGGGGCGTTTGGGTGGCGCAGTCGTTAAGCGTCTGCCTTCTGCTCAGGGCGTGATCCCGGCATTCCGGGATCGAGCCCCACATCAGGCTCCTCCACTAGAAGCCTGCTTCTTCCTCTCCCACTCCCCCTGCTTGTGTTCCCTCTCTCGCTTGCTGTCTCTCTCTGTCTAATAAATAAATAAATAAATAAATCTTTAAAAAAAATAAAAATAATAAAAATAAAAATAAAAAAATATATCTATTCTTTAAGCACTGTAAAATTGTTTTAGTTATTTTAAAACAGCAAATGATTCCTTTTCTGTTTGAGACATTAAAATACTTCTCTCAATTCCTGTGTTCCAATATGCCTTAGTTGTATATTGTTTCTAATAAGTACAAGTTTTTCCAGGATTTCTAGATGTTTTTGATGATATGCTGTTAGATATACATTCTTTAATTAATGAAGTCTGTATTTCCCCCATTTCAAAAGCTTAATTTTTAGTAATCTGCTTTTAATGCAAATTACTTGTACTGCACTACAAATTTTAACCTATGAAGAATTTTTTAAATGATAAATTTGAAGTTAATAATATAAAATGATTGGATATTCTGAACTTTGAAAATAAACCATGCCAAAATTTGTCCACAAGCATCATTTTTACATTATATAGAGGCAGCAACAGTTGCTGGTGGATTTCATACACTTTTAGACTCTAAGAAAGGAGAATGATAAATGATGAGTTTCTTTTATGTTGTTTCTTACACAATTGTCAAATTCAAAACGATCAGTAAGGCTGCAGTTTGTTAAACAGCTTAAAAGTATACTACCACTGAAAAATGGTAATTCGTTTTGTTGTTTTATATTCCATTTATCCAGTTTCTAAAACTGCCTTTAAAGCAGCACAGTAAAAATCTTATAATAATGTTTTAGATGAATTTAATAAGCAGTGATTTTTTTCCAGACCATAATTGCACTTGAAAAAAAAAAAAAACCCAACTCTGTTTTTAGTGTAAAGCCATTTTTAAGAGTGCTTTTGTTTGACAAAAATACTGCTTTCAAGATGGGTTTGTGCTTACAAAATTACAACATATGTATGCCCATATTTGTTTTGAGCTTTGTCAACCTGGTCAGGAACACTGACCCTATCGAGGACTGTGCACAAATAGACCCACACTGCTTAGTGAAACCGAGGGCGCTCATGTGTTCTTCCTCCCTGGGCTGTGTCCCTACTCAACATGCATACAACTTTATCTCCATCTACCTCTCTATTGTTTATTTTCCTGCAAGTTGTATTACTTCAACATATCAAGATTAAACATAGAAGGCCTTGAAGTAAGGTAATGACAATTAATAGCTTTAAAATCTACTCCCATCTTACTATTATTATCAAGAAATCGTCCCTTAGGTAAAATGAATCTAGATTTTTAAAGATTTTTTTTTTCAAGATCAGTATCTAGGAAAATACACAGGACATTTAATAAATTGGCAAGTGTTCTAAAATGAAAATAAGAGAAATCTAGTAGTTCACCATCTTTACCAGAACTGAATTGAAATTATTCATTTGTATTTGATAATTAGGTCAGGAGACACTATTGTTTAGAAAGGTATTTTAAGGAAAATGTGGAATGTGTATTTTTACTCACAACATGAACATAATATTAACATAGTAGATGAGCACACCTTCATGAAAGCATAATATTTTGTGTGATTGTTCAATATATAATCAAAACAAAATCACTTATTGTAAATTTACACTAACATCACAATCACAATAAGAGCTAAAATTTCAGGAGGTTACCCGTGTACGTGTACGTCTATTGTTTTCTTCCATTTGTAAGCATTACATATTTAATTCTGAAAATAACACTATGAGTTACGTAGTAATGTCATTCTCTTACAAATGAGAAAATAGGGGCACAAAAAAAGCAAAGTAACATGCTGATGTCAAAGATAACAAATATTGGAACCAGGAGTTGAAATGATGCAGTTTACTCCAGAACAAAACCTCTTGAATGTATGAACATGGCTTCTGAAAACTAATAATATGGATGACACTGAAAAAATTACAGAAACTAATTTCAAATTAAATAAATTTAAAGTTAATTAATTAAAATTAGCAATCTAGATGACACTATGGAAATGCTTTTTTAGTTTATCTTGTTGACATTAAGACTAGATTAATCAATCAGGTATATCCTGGGGTCCAGAAAGTGCCAATGAAGCGTGTTTGTAAAGTTAACAAGAACACAAAGTGGATCTGGCTTACAGCAGGAATATTCAACGTAAGTAAACTTGGAGAGACAGCATTGAATCAAATTCTAGAGACAAGATCAAGATCTAGGGTCTCACATCCACAGCATGAAAAAGCTAAGATGGAAAGGTAAATCATCTTAAGAGAGCATTTATGGTTTTTTAATACTTATTTTCTTTTTCTTTTTTTTTTTTTTAAAGATTTTATTTATTTATTCAACAGAGATAGAGACAGCCAGCGAGAGAGGGAACACAAGCAGGGGGAGTGGGAGAGGAAGAAGCAGGCTCTTCGCAGAGGAGCCTGATGTGGGGCTTGATCCCATAACGATGGGATCACGCCCTGAGCCGAAGGCAGACGCTTAACCGCTGTGCCACCCAGGCGCCCCTAATACTTATTTTCATTTTAAACAAGCAACTTCTTAATTTTCCTTACTGATCATTTTATTTAGCAGAAAGAGTAAATAATCCTGTGGTTTACTACTTTCTAAACAAAGAGTTAATTCTTGAACAAAGGGAACAGTTGGAGACCTTAGGCAAAACTCATCTGTCATTCTAGAATTACTAATGGCCAGAGAGAGACTTGGGCAGACCAGATGTATAGATTTTTCCAAGGTATGGTGTGAAAAAATTTATATAAATGAAAGAGATGCCATTCCATGGTGGATGTGTGCTCTAAAATGATGGGAGTCTGTGGTCATGATGAAGGTCATGTGATGAAGGGATTTTCTGCAAATTTGAATATGTAAGTCTTAGGGATATAGATAAAATAGTCAACTTTCAACTTACAGTGTTTTCAGTAATAGCAGTTGGAAGTTGAGCTGATTCAATTTTCTCACTGCAAACAAAGAAACATGATCATTAAAATAGCTTTTGTAGAGACTCAAAGACATTGAAAATTGGAAAAATAGTTTCCTCGTGAACACCTGTAACCAGAGATAAACTTCATACATGAACCAGAACTTGCCCTAAGTGCCGGCAGCGCGTGCCAATACTAAGAAGTGGGGCATATTTCCCCCTTTGGTTTCATATTCTGCCTTCTTGGCCTAAAAGGCATAGAAATAATGCCCAGATTAAAGAAATGGGGAATCTGCTAAGGGATCCCCTGGTACGCACAAGGGTACCCTGTACCCTCTGCAGGCCCTCATGCCACTTACGGTGCAGGGCTCTCTAGCCCCGGCTCCCTCTGCATCCTAGAAAAGCTTTCCCGTTGACGCCAGCCTTCCCACTACCAGTTGCTGATACGCCGCTACCCTCTCGAACTCCAGGAATTAATTACATTCTTAGGAACTGCTGACTGTTGCCTTTTTAACTTTTATTTCTCTTTTCATCATTACATAGTTGAACCAGATTTTTTTCTACAGCTATTTTCTATAAAACTGTTTTTGAAAACATTTAAAAAACTTTTGAGGGACATTCAAACTAAGCCAATCTTTCTCTATTTCTTTACATTTTGTTGCCCATCGTAATAATACATTTGCAAGATCATATCCTAGTTTTTCAATCCCTCATTGTTGAATAAGTGCATTGAGTGCTAGAGAGAATACGAATGGTAGAAATATAAAGATCCTGATCTCAGTTTTGGTCACTTGCCTTCATTTCCTCAGAACATGTAAATAAGTGGTCTATACTTAATGATGCGTATAAGGATATGGATAGATATCTATGAAATCTGGATTGGTTAGCTGCTGTTCTTACAGATTATTGTGACATCATATTCTGTTAGCATGAGACTGTAATAACAGTGGAGGCCAAGAAAAGACAAATAGCCATCACTGCCATATCCAGCTCCTGTTAAAATGTCTAGCTACTCTTCATAATTTCAGAAACTATAAGATTATTATAGAGAGAGAACTATAATCAGAACTGTAAGATTGTAAATGTATGTCTGTGGAAAATCTCTTCAAATATCAGCTGATACATGAGGATTTCAAACATGTTGTTTCAGCCTGGAAGTTGCTGGTGAAATCATAAAAAATCAAGCCGCAGGAAAAAAAGATGATATATAAACAACAACAAAAACAGCAACAAAGGTGTTTACAAATCTTGTAAAGATTTATGGAGAAATTTTCAACAACCTTCTCACCCTACTTCTTTACAATCTTTTGGTGTCTCTATGCAATCCAAGGCTTACAATGTCTCTGTCACCTGCAATTGTTACTTTCATAAAGAATTCTTCTGCCCTAATCTCTCTTTCCTGCAACTCTCAATTTTCCTCTAGTTGACTCCTGTGTGAGGCAGGCAGGAGGGTTGTAAGAGGGTGAATGAAGGTAGCAAGCTGTGAACAGGACATAGCTGTGCAAACTGACAGCTGTCAAGTGCAGATTCGGGACAACTGGTCAAGGACTATCTTGGTTGGTCTAGGATGACAATATGGAGGAGAGAGTTATACTCTTAGCTCCATTCAGGCACTTAGCCCCTCAAAGCATAGGTTAGAGTTGAGAACTGCCTGGCCATGTGACTTGGAATTTCTGTGTAGCAGAGAACAGGCTTTGAGCCCAAGAGAAGCTGAATTACATAGATGTACTTTTCTTGATGCCAGGGTAACAGGTGGATAGCTGTAGGAGCTGCTGACTGTTGGCTTTCATTACAAGCTATTACAGCAAGAGTAAAGGTTTTCATCACAAACAGGGTGAACTGAGTCTGAATGAGTTCAGAAAATGTTTGCCATATTTTAGTTTATGCAACTGGAACCTAATGTGTTATATCTATTTGCATAATTCTCACTTCATACATATTGTGTTCCTGAAAATATGTATGAAATTATGTGCTGATTTCAAACTAGAGAGAAATTTATCATAATATTTGGCTCTTTCACCTCTATAATTCTGGTTACAAATGTAGTCTGTAACTTGGATAATATTGGCATCAATTTTTAGGACACAGGAAAAGTCATAGAATAATAGATATTTTAGATGACTGAATTAGAATCCCAAAGAGATTTTGGCCCTTTGGGGTGACACAGTGGACTATATCAGGTGACATTTAGCAAAACTGAGAAGTCGTTTAGAAACTTTAAGCTCCAGGCTAGTCCATAATCAACAAAAAATAAAAGGAGAGAGAGAGAAAAGAAGAAAGAGGAGGAGGAAAGAGAGGAGGAAGAGGAAACAAAAGGAAGGAAAAGGAGGGAATGAATAAACGAATGAAGTAAGGAATGAAGGAGAGAAAGAAGGAAGGAAACATTAGATTATAGGAGTATTAAAATAAGGATGAGATCTAGAATAAAAACACTTAGAACCCTGATTTATAACATTCTCCAAGTTATGACAGTATTGCAATTATATCTCTGAGCCAGCACATGTAGCATGATTATTGAATTCTGAGGGAGGAAACTAGTGTAATGAATATACTCAACACTTCTCACAAAAATTATCTTTGTAGAACTCTCTCCGATTGAGATGTGAAGAATTTTCTATCACTTAATTTAAAATTAGTTAAATGCCCATTGGCCACGAAATTTTTAAAAATCCTATTATGCTTTAATTTTAAGCCAAATGAACTTTGGAACATATTAGGATTCTGATAATAAAGGTATGACTCATTCATCACTTCATCAAAGTGTACAGATTCTTTGCAGCTATGTAGTTGCTTTCATTAATTCACCCATTCGCTTATTTGACAGTTATTTATTGAGAACCTCCTTTGAGTATGTGCTTTTCCAATCCCAGAATATACAGAGTAAATAAAAGAGGCAAGGTGCCTGTTCTTACGAACATTCTAGTGGAGGAAGAACAAAATATTTATATAAACAAGATAATTCCAAATAGTAGTGTCACAAAGGGAAAGATAGACATAAAATAAAAGGCATTTACCCTGTGTGGTGGAGTAGGTAGCAAATTTAAATAGCATTTGTAGTGAATGTTTCCTGAAAAGATGAAATTTAAGGGAGTGTGAGATTTTATTTACTGATTTTTTTAAAAATCCACAAAATCACTTAGTATGTTTCTGAATTTAAAATTTGTCTTTGGGTTTTTCTTATAGCAGCTGAAGCCTGAGAGCTTTCCTGTTAAGAGATGGCAGTAAAGCCATACTAGGCCATGTTCTATTGTTGTCTTTTTATTGTCCATGAATCCATTGAATATGCTTTACCTCCCTCATTGAGTAATTGTTCCCTTAAGTTCTTTTTAAAGCTAAGCTCAGGCTTCTATTTATCTGAAACCTGGAAGTTGTCCATATTCCCTTGTGCCTGTTGTCACCATCTGTTCTTACTGAATGGCCACTTCCCAACAATAGTTTGATAGCAGTCTCTCAGGACATGGGCAACATCTTGATAGCAACAGATAATGGAATCGGAATCTTCTTTTACCCTCTGTAATTACCAGAACAACTACTTCAGGCAGACGAGACATGCTTAGTAAGTTTCAACATCTTTGCTAGAGGCAGATCTCCCTCTGCTCCCCGGGGGGAGCCTCTACATATGGTCACAAATCCATCAGCACAATCAACATGCGAAAATTATAGAACAAGTGAACTTGCCAAATGGCAGTCTCCTATAAGTTTTGAAGCAATCTGCCACGAAATAGCAGTGATCTTATCCAACTTTATCATAATTTCTGATGACATTGGGACAAACAGCACCTAATGAGAAAAATGAGAGTGAAAAAATTAATATAATGAAGTTTTTAAGGGCACAAAATTTTTACACACCCAAGAAATGTGAATTGCCTATTGGACCACAAAGTTCACAGACAAATTTTTAAACGTTAAGTTAAAAATATGAAAATCAAATCTATTCTTAAAATTTTTAATATTTGAAATATATGGCCTTCTACATAGTTTAATTACCTTCTATTTAAAAGCGTTTTTGGGGACACATTTGTAAAAAATCTTAAATATATGTCCTTCTACCTAGTTTAATTACCCTTTATTTAAATTCATTTTTGAGGATAAATTTAAAATCAATAAGAATCTTAGTAGCAATGTCGCATAGCTAGGCTTTATTGAAGCTGTTTTACCTTGGTGACACAATTCAAGCTCATGTGCCAAACAAAACGTAGCCTAATTAGTACAAATGAAGGAAAGGAGGCAATTAGCCAAAGGGGAATAATGAGCAAAGGGAACTGGTATTGTGAATCTAGACAATCCTGAAAACTTCCAGCCAGGAAGCAGATAGCTTGATGCACTCACCTATTATTCAAAACACACCTTGGAAAATGAGGGTTTTAATTCAATCCTTAGCTTGATTTTAACTTGGATGTATTTACCCAGGATTATAAGCTTGAGCTGATGTTTTTTATTAGTAATTGGTATGATTAAAGACCACACAGATTTTAGTAGAAATATATTATGCATGTTATCACAATTTCATTAAATACCAGATAAAGAAACACCACAGTGTTTTAAGGGGTATTAGCACAAATTAAGACTATAAATGCCTAACACAACAGAAACCTATTATTTATCATGCTGTGATCTATATTTAAAGAAAACAGAACAAAAAAATATGTAGTTTAGCTCATTTCACATTTAAAAAAACCCTAGAATATTAACTCTTCAAAAAAGAATATATTCGAATGGTATACTCAATGTATTCGAAGAAAAGAGCTGCCATTGGTCTTTTTCTTTACAGCTAATGATTTTGGAAGTCTTCAACTGTGAGAATATTTGGAGACAAGAGTAGAGAATGAGAAAGGTGTAAATATTTATTTGGGTTTTTCCTCTACACAGTATATGAAGCCTGCCTATTTATGTATGAACTATCAAAGAATATCAAAGCGATGAGACACCAGGACAGGATAGACACTGAAAACTTCACTGAAAACACTGGAATTTGTGACAAACTTTAAAATACATTGAGGTCTATAAAATCTGCGAAGTGTTCATTAACTCTGGCTCAGAGTAGGATGCTGCTGGACTCCCGCAGCATGGGGAATGTCGTGCTGTCAATGCATTTCCGCGGCTTCGCTGCAAGTGAGCTTTGCTTACTGTATGTTATCACCAGATCTTAAAAGGCAAGGACCACTTGGAGTTTGAGTTAATTCTAAAACCTCTTGTCTTAGTAGACAGTCCCAGGAGTTGAGAATTTATGATTTTTGACTCAAATCTGTGGGAATTTTCATGAGAAATTCACATTTTTTTATATTAGAAAACACATGAGAAATTATTATTTCTCATCATTTCCTGTTTTACACTTGTGGAAAATCACGGCCATGAGAAAGACAATAAAGACGATAATAATAATAATAATAATGACCGTAACTACCAGGGGAAGCAAGACTACCCATTTAATTTATCCACTGAGAAAAAGAAAACTGGGCACGTTTGGTCAAAGCCTTTTCCTTCTCTTCTGGAACCCACTGTGTCCACTGGGAAACGGAGTTCTTGTGTTGAGAAGTCTTCCAGGGGAGTTCCCCCCAAGTCTAGTGTGCAGAACTCTGCCTTTCTGGGAAACAGTTGTTCCATTTGGCTTAGCTTTTACTCATAAGAAAACTGATGGTGTGGCTTCCATATGCTAGTCTTACTTTCCATTTTCTTTATCAGAATTTAAGCAAAAGAGGGACTTCAGGGGCCCTGATATTTGGTGCATAGTCTTGACACAGTCCAGGCCATACGGTTTTTGGGTTTGGAATTCCGTGTAAGGGCAGGAGGTGTTTTGCCTGGGCAGTAAGAGCAAATATATGAGAAGCTGAGGATCATACAAGGTGTGCAACAGACTTTTAATTGCTGTGTGCTCAGCACAGTTGAGAGGGTAATTACAATCCGTAGTGGCTTTGCCCTGATTTGAAAGGTGCGTTCTGGAGAAGGCGGACTGCAGTGGCTGGCTACAAGCAAATGATACTTGGGCTACCATGACGTAAAACAAGGGGGCACAGGTCCCAGCAGTGTTGGGTTTCAGAAGATTCTTAGGTCTTAGCAGAGTCTTGGAGCTCAAGGGAGATTGGACCTTGTGAGAGTCTGGATTGGCTGTAAGGACAACCTTAGCAGACGTGGTTTATAATTCTCAGCAACACATCCCTCAGCAAAAGCACAGGCCTCTAGCAGGAGCAGATGATCCAAAGGCTTCTGGGTGTTGAAGCATAACTCGCACTATGTTGGATGTATGTGTTTGGATAGCAAGGATCTCAGCAGGTACATGGGAGCCTCCAAATACAGCTTTAGCTTTAGCGAACAGATGCAGCTAAGCAATATTTTGATTGTAGAAAAAAAACAACTTTCCATATATAGGACTTTTTAGCTCTTGGGGATATTGCAATATTCTTTGCTATTATACTACAAGGCAGCTGGGTTCCTTGTAGCTATAGAGCACAGGATCTAGCTTTAAATTGTTATTTCCAATGCTGAGTGGGAAGCAGTAGTTCAGTAGCCCCCAAATCCCACATTGTATTCCCATCGTGTATTCAGGGCCAAAGAGAGAACTGTGGAAGGAATAACTGAATTCATGTGGCTTCTTCAGGCTCCAGATTGGAAAATATTGTGGTTAACGCCCCTCAATTGGGCATCTCAAGTGTCTAGGTTCTTTCCACACTAAAAGTCAGCCTTGTCACACTCTCTAGAATTTATGAGCGCTGTAGTCCATCTGCCTGGATAAAATATTTTCTATCATTTAAACATGGGTAAGATTCCCAAAGTCTTTTCTACCAACATTCCACAGTGGGAAAAGTTTTATTACATAACTGCTACTTATCCAGACCACATGCTACCTTATTCCATATATGCCTTAGAATAAAACTTTCAGGTACAAATATTTGGGCACACAAAATTCTTTTTATGAATTTTATGAATTGAAATAAAAGATAAATATAATTTTTCATTCATAAAGCAAAAGAGTTAAAGTACATCTCTAATTGCTTAAGATATCACTAGAGAATGGCATATGTTTGAGCTATCATCAGAAACATGAAACTGTAGGAGATGAACATTAACTTGAAAAAACTGAAACTAAGTTAAAACCAAATGTTTTCTTTTGATCGTGCTACCATTGGATAAATATGAGTGGACTGAGTCATTCCTGAAAGTAAATGCACACTGTAAATTGCAGCAAGTCAGAATATGAATACATTTCCTGAATCATTCTCGACTAATGTTCTATTTAAGTCCTAGCATATTGTATAAGTATATTTTTAAAGATTTTATTTACGTATTTGAGAGAGAGACACTGCACAGGAGCAGGGGAGGGGGGGAGGAGGGTCAGAGGGAGAAGCAGGCTCCCTGCTGCCTGATGCAGGACTCCATCCCAGGACCCTGGGATCATGACCTGAGTCAAAGACAGCCGCTTCACTGACTGAGCCACCCAGGTGCCCGTATATAAATATTTGTAAAGTATACCGAAAGGTTTTGGTTGAGATGTGGCAAACCAAATCCTAATATATTAATGACCTATTTGCCAATTTAATACAGAAACATTGAAATGCCTGAGTGTTCAGAAAGTCTTACTCAAATGTAGATATTTAGAACATATTGCATGTACATTGTATTAATATTCAGAGAAATAGAATTTTCAAATTCTTAATATTGCATATTTGGAGTATAGTAAAGCACATTTGCTATTGTAAAGTACTTTTTGTACCCATTTTTCACAGAAGTTAGCATTTAACCAAAAGCTGCTTTACTTCTATTTGTAGAGAAGTAAACATTTTAGTGATAGCATGTCTGAAAATAAAGACTATTTACAGCTATTATTATAGTCTTTGTTCTTAGATTAGTAGTTGCTGGTAAGTTTGTCTTACTTTTTTTTTTTTTACAAGTACTTATAAATGCTGGTTATTTGTCTAAGTGAACTCCTGCTGTTTTGTAAAGACAAACAATTAATTATTCCCAACCCCAACACTTCATTGTCACTATAAAAATACACAGTACTTCTACTTCCATTCCTTATATTTAACCCAGATTTTAATAAATTTCCTTTTACACTGAAGAGAGCCAATGCGCCAACTGAAAATTATATTATAGCAATTTTCCATATTCTGCTTCATCTTGACATGGTGTCACATTCATACAGGATAGAAAACATCTCTATTAAATGGGTCCTTTCCTTTATTAAGCTGACAAGGAAAGACTATCATAACTGTTTAAACTGTCTCCTTTAAATATTCAATAACATCAAGACAGACAAAAATATGATTTGTATATTACAATTTTCCTCTTCAGTTATATAATGCAGTGGAGTGGTGAATAAATCTTCACTCCTAGAAAAGCAGAAGGTGCAATTTTATTTAGGCATATTTATGTCCAGTTATATCTATGCACTCACTGAATTTGCCTCATGACACCACTTCTTTACTATGGCAGCTTTTCTATGGTTAAACAAGAGAATTGAACAGAAAGGTATATAGGCAAATGAAATTTTACCACATGACCATGGAAAATGTATTTACTCCAAATTTAGATTTTAAAAATTGCCCATGCAAAAGACAGAAATAGCTGGAACAGCATAGATGTGCTTATACAATTATCACAAAATATAGAAATGTCTAAGTTTAATTGTATATTAACCAATTTACAGAAACTATCATGAATTAGTGTTTCTCGTAAAAACCGGATGTTCCCATATGCTTTGTTCCTTAAAAAAATTTCCAAGTTGGATGATACAAATCAAGAAATGGTGAATCCAGATCTATGAATTTACTGACAATTTAACATAGGGGTAAAAAATAAAAACGCATGCCAACTGTATATAAAAAATACATTTCACTCATATGTGGAATTTAAGAAAGAAAACAGATGAACATAGGGGAAGGAAAGGAAAAATGACATAAGATAAAAACAGAGAGGGAGGCAAACCATACGGGAGTCCTAACTATAGGGAACAAACTGAGGGTTGCTGGAGGGGAGGTAGATCAGGGGATGGGGTAACTGGGTGATGGGCATTAAGGAGGTCACTTAGTATAATGAGCACTGGGCGTTATATGCAACTGATAAACCACTAAATTCTACCTCTGAAACTAATATACCATATGTTAACTACCTTGAATTTAAATAAAATCTAAAAATAATACAAATTTTTGATCCATGGGAACAAATGCTTGTAAAAAGTTATGCACATATTAATTGCATATCTGGGTAGCTTACACTTATCAATATGTGATAAACCCTATACATCCTATATTCTGTATTTTTTTTCATATGGCATATATAGTTCTTAAATACATGCCAGGGAAGTCACTGAAATCACACATGTGTACCATTGTGGTACAAACAGATGTGAGAGGTTGTAAAAGTACCACCCCCGCTCCCAATCAGTCCTCCATAACCAGGGGCTGACTGTGTATGTGAAGTTACCGCAGAAATACCAGGAAATATGAAAGCACATTGGAGATATTCAAAAGAAACAAATTTTTGGATGTAGCATGCCAAGCCCTCAAATATTATTTTGGTACCTGACTGAGTTGCTAATACTGCTCTATATCTTCTTTCTTCTTTAAGATAACATAATGAAAGGAAAGAGAATAGTGTTTATAATGGAATAAAAAATATCTACGCAGATCTCAACCCTTTGGAACAAAAAAAAAATTTTAATAATACCTGAGTTCTCATTTGGTAGAGAAACAGCAAAAAATTAATTTCTGTTCCCACTCAATAAAGGGGCTTTCTATGCAGTACACAGAAATAGAAGGTTGCTGTCAGAAAAAAGTGCCATATATGTCAAAGCAAGTGGGTGGGAGAACTATGAATGGCTCCAGTAAGTAACTGACTTGAATACAATGCATCTTTTATTAATAATAGAAGTGGAAAATAATTGTGTGTATATGTGCATTTCTAACAATAAAACTATTTTAAAGGCAAAAATCACTTGGAAGAAAGAACTCAGAGGTCAGATCATCAAAGATAACTGACCTGGATGAGTCAAAGAAAAGTCATAAGAAACAACCAAAAGTTATAAATAAACTGTATATTTTAAAAGACAAAAGTAAAATTACAACTAAATACATTATGTAAAGTTGGATTAAATCCTGGACTGAAAGGAGGGGCAATTATTGGGGAAATTGAAATACATTATTCACTGCTCTTATTAATAATTATATGAATTATTATTAGTGGTATACATACAATGTGAAATATATTATTACATGAGATAAGATTGAATTATAATTTAGATATTAAATTTTAAGGTTATGATTACAATGTAATTCTGTAAGAGAATGTTGTATTTCTTAGATGTGAACTGAAGCATTTAGGAGTGAAGAGTCATGATGTCCACAATTTACTTTCTATTGGTATATATAAATAGACACATACACACACAGACACAAACACACGCACACGCAGGCAGTCCTCATTTTGCGTTGTATCATATTAATTGAACATATGCAGATCAGAATGGAATCCATGCTTTCCAAGCTTCAGTGATAATTAAGATTGAATTCCAGTTGCCCTGTGAGTGTGCGAAGTGAGGGCTGCCTATGTACGAAAAGTAGCAAAGTATTAGAGAAATATTAATAAATGTTAGTCCAGTTGATCAGTACACAGGTGCTTAACTTATTATTTTTCAATTTTTCTGTATTTGTAAAAATTCAAATACACAAATAAATTCCTTTTACTTATCTGTGTTCTGATAAAATCTGAAAAAGTATCTCTGTGTTAGGAGCCCCTTTCCTCCAACATGCACAGTCTTATATGGGAGGATAAGAAGTTAAAGAAGTATTAGAGAAAGCATGATTATAATTACAAACTTAGTGGAAATATATCCAAAATTTTGTGAAATTGCTATTACAATAATTTGCACTGGTGGATGTAGATAATTTGACTTAATTAGAATTACATATAAATTAAACTTGATAGAAAAGTTCTTTCTCAGGGAGTCATTTCCATGTAAGTTGTTATTTATGAGTTAGTTTAAATGTGTCACTGTCAGAGCTGTATTGTCATGATCGTTTAAACCATGGAATCAAATCTAAAAATTTAGAAATTGTGTAGATAATAGTATCTATGAATTCTTATCCTAAATATATCCATCTAGTTATACATTATTCTCACCCTTTTATTTTCATGAAACCCCATGTAAACACATGCAGATATTTGTATATGACAGAACAATGGTACTGAAGTTAAAAAAAAATAGAACTGTAGAGTTTACATAATTGCTAAAGATAATGAAAACTGTAGAATGTATAGAGGGGTCATAAGTGATTTTATATAACCAAATGTGTCAAATTTTGAGAGAAGAGTGAATATGCTAGAGAACATCAAATACTAGCATAGAGAATATGCTAGTTATATGCTAGAAAACATTAACAGGTAAAATTGTTATGTATCAGCCTAGTCCAATTAAATATGGAAATACCAGCAAAATTAGGAGAAGAGGAATAAAACTGTGAAATTGAATCACAGAATGCTCATGTTGCAGGTCAGTTTCCCCGAGGTATAGATCCTGAGATGGACTTGAGTTCGCAGGATAAATATTCAGGATTGCCCTTAAGATCAAAACCTACAGAAGGGAAGGGGAGGGAGCGGGCTTGGACAAATGAAACATTGAGTTGTCCTACAGGCCCAGTAATCATGGGCATACCCATAATGAGCTACACAGCTAACCTTGTCCGCGTTGACCTCAAGGTCAGATACAGAAGTGTAAATTTCCTTAGTGAGTTATTGGGAATGAAGGCAAGTGAGGCCACTCCTATTTCAAATCGGTTCCCAGACCCATGGTAGAAGATGTCCATAAAGCAAATTTATCTCCATGTAACCAATTGGTATGATCAAGGAATGTGGCAATGGGGACTAAGCATTGGTTTTTGTTGTTAGCATGTTGGACATTTGCAGCAACAAGAGCTATATGAGTCTTCATAAGCTGAAGCCTATCTTTCTGGGCCCATGAATAGTCTATTTCTGCCAGTGCCATCATGGCCAGTGAGAAGCCAGCTGATGTCAACTGGATGTCACTTTATCTACTTGTTTATTGCCTTTTTCACAGTAGAGGCTTTCTGGTCAGCATTAACGTGTAGTATGAAAATCTTCACACTTTGTGCCTACCCTCATATATAATACTGTTTCCTCTAACCCACACTTCCCTTTCATGACCTTCCTTTGTTTTTCCTTCTATTTACTAGTGTCTATTAATAAGTATAAATTTTAAACTAGCACCATGTCTCTTTCCACACAAAGTGTTTGACAGGATGCTCTGCCCATTAAGGGAATTTTCTTTTGCTACTGTCTTTCAAGGTCGCTACTGTCTTTCAAGGTCACCACTGAATGAATCTGTAGAAAATTTTCATCCATTTTTGGCTTTTATCCATACACATAATTTTCTCTTTCTCCTCCTCCATGAGGTGTCATTGGAGTCCTCGTATACTACCATCAGTGTGAGCCAAGGGAGGGGAGCTGGTGCAGTAATGGTGGACAACATGGGAGCCAGCTTGTGCCACTTGTTTTTGTTCTCTGATTCTGTGTGTGCTTGAAGGATGAATTCCTACCTTCTAATGATGGATTATTGCTTGGGGCACCTGTACCTATGACTTGATGGATCTGACATAAGTCAGTTCATGATAAGCAGTCATACCCACATGGCCATTTGGTGCCCGTGGTTAGATGCTTGACCTCTACTATGCCCCACTAGACCTCCAGTAATTGTGTTTAGAAGCATATGATTTTCTGCTGCAGGTGGCACAGCCATACTCCAGAATGCTAGGGTCCTATGTTATGATTTTACCATCAGGGCTTGCCATAATTTTTATGAGGCATCTTTTTCAATTACTGTTGCCTCTAATATGAACGGGCTATTAAGTCGTGAAGCCTAAGAGACAGAATTGCTATAACTACAGTCTCAATATGATTCAGAGTCCTATTCTGTTCTGAGCTACACTGAAAGGTGGCAGCATTTCATGTCACCTGGTCAATTTTCAGACCAGTAATTCCAGGGTTGAAATATGCTGCATCTACTTTCTTGGACCATGGCTGGTGGAACTGTTTCCAGCTTAACTCCCCAGAAAGCAGATTCAATTGAGATGAAGTTTGGGGTGCTAGATATGTGCTAAGGAATGCCTTTCTGTGGAATGAATACATGTGAAAGAGAGAAGGAAGAAGAAGTTTGGGCAAAGGGAGAAGTCTCACTGCAGTGTAGGTACAATGACCACATTGCCAAAACCACAAGGCAATGTGGAACCAGAATGGTGCTTCTGAATCTTTCCAATTTGAATTGAATTTGTCAGGACTTGATCAGTGATTGAACATACACCATCTCAGAAAGGAGCATGATATTGAGAGAGGAGACCCTCTTCAGCTGAGACAATCTCTAGAGGGAAATAGAAGGCTTTTTGCCACCGGCACTGCTAGAAGCTACAGCAACAGATCTTCCTTTTGAAGACTTGACACGTGGCAGAATCCAGTACAGATTAAGGATAGGCTAAATATTTAGCCTTTATAAAATTAAAGTAGAAATGGGAAAAAGGGAGATATTACATCATTAAAATGTTGCAAAATTCTAAAGGTGATTTAAAGAACTCGTTGTGAGCATAACCCTGATGGTTTAATAAATGAACGTTAGCATCATCAACATTTTCTGATACAGTGAGACGTGGGAGCAATTGGAGCAGAAACTCTGAATTGAAAGTTAATCTCTGCCACTTTTTAGGTATTTAGTCTTAAGCAAATCTCTTAAACTTGTTTGAGGATCATTTTCCTTTCCTGTGAGAAGTAAAGAGATACCTCCTCATAGCTTTTTTGAATATACTGCAGGCCTCTGAAGACATGTTGAATAGAATCTACAATGCTATTAACGATTTAATACTTTTAAAAGCAAATTACAAATTATTAGCGGGTGCAAACACTAGTGGAAATTTTGGAATAGTTTCCTCAGTATATGGAAATATATATTTGAAAATAAATACTACTTACATATTTCAACTGTTACTTCTATACTCCTAGTTTGCTCTGCATTTCTTCTCAAATTTATTTTAATTATCTTAATAGCTATCTTTCTGCTAGACTTTATGATAGATTTCATGCTAGAGATCACTCATGTTCAGTGTTTTGAGCCTGATGCATAACTTAATAAATTAATATTGAATGAGCAGATGAAAGAAAAAATAAGTGAATAAGTAAGATAATTTATTAAAAATTAATCATTCAAATGTCATGAAATCCAAAAGAATCCCAGCAATTAAGATAACTATAGATAATAGGGATCCAGGAAGCAATGCAGATGATAAACGAGGCATTATTTGATTAATGCCTACCTTCCCCACCACACTATACGGTCAATAGGGTCAAGAAAGAATATGATTTTGTACAACTGCCTGTGTCCGACAGTTGACTGGTACTCTGTAAATATTTTTTGAAGGGAAGGGTGAATGAATAAATGGATAAACTGTATCAGGAACTAAGACTAATATGTAAGAATGCAAACCGAACTTGAGAGGTTAACTGCAATGACTAGGTATCGCTAGAAGGGGGAAGAAAAGGGAAACAGAGCAGCTGACTTGGTTGGACAAAAGTTACCCCTCAGAAAGCCTTCAAGAAAGGACGGTTACTCCAGTGGCAAGTTGTGGTCAACAGTTAGAAGAATGGTTTATGTGACAGGAACTATGTAGGAGTCATAGAGGAAGTTACTCCCGAAAGCCAACTCAAACCCTTAGTCAAGACCAACGGGCACTGTGTCAAATTAGAGGGAAAAACTAAAATATGATGCACTGAAAAAAAAGCCAAATATCAGACTATAAAGCAAGGAATAACAAGGCTTCAGACATGTAGTCAGGTGGAAGATCTCTTCTGGCAGCCCTTGGGTTTCTCTGTGCTCTTCAAACCTCTTGATCTGCTCTTGGGACTAAAATCTCTGCTTCTTAAAATGACAGAAGTCCAAGCTTATTTCTGGGGTTTATTACCTAAGAATAGAATATATAGTTTGCTTTTTGAAAGTTGTTAAATGTTGAAGAACAGAATTAATCAACACCCCTTGATCACAGAGTCAAGAAATTATGCAATAGAGAAAAGTTGGTGAATATTAGCATCAAAAACCAATGATGAAGTTTTAGGTCAGAAATCTAGGGGGGGAAATGGGTTATTTCACCTAACAATCCTTATGTCTTACAGTTTTTCTCAAGTGAATAAATGGAGCCCAGTATCTTCTCCAGGGGTAGTGATGACTGTGAACATGGGAAATGGGTTTGTAGAAGGGCTTATTTTGGTACAGACTTTCCCTATAACCTTGGCTGTGCTTCGCAATTTAAATAGATGCCATTCTGTCTTAATTTCCTGCTTTTTTTTAAAGTTTTATTTATTTATTTATTTATTTATTTATTTATTTGACAGAGAGACAGCCAGCGAGAGAGGGAACACCAGCAGGGGGAGTGGGGGAGGAGGAAGCAGGCTCCCAGCCGAGGAGCCTGATGTGGGGCTCGATCTCAGAACGCCGGGATCACACCCTGAGCTGAAGGCAGATGCTTCACGACTGTGCCACCCAGGCGCCCCATTAATTTCCTGTTTTTTACTTCAGTTCTCCTTAGTTTTAGAATCCTGATGTGAGCTTCAAAATGCAATTTAACCTTATTATGCATTCAGTGTATGACTAGGTACATGTATGAATTAGGAAAATGACGCAGATTATGAGGCTGGCTTCTCACATCAAAAGACATGATTTTAATGGAGGGTTATAGCCAAAATTGTTCTTGATATTGCATCCCATTTTCCTGATTCTTGGATACCAAAATAAATACAGATTAAACCTTGATTTCATCAGTTCATTGTGGATTCTGATTTAAACTTTGTTAACAAATTCAACATCCCTGAATTAGAAACCCAGTTCTGTTAATGATTACTCTAACTTTGGAAAAATCACATAGCCTCTTTTTGCCAAAGTTACATTATATTAAATTTCAGTATTTGGAGTAGGTCCCACACAGGAGGGTCATCAATCTCCATGTTAGAAGTGATGATATTAGTTATAACATGGAAAGTATTTTCCTGTTTCTACATTCGGAAAGCAAGCAAACACGCATGCTTCTACGTACAAATATATACAAATGCATCTCAAAGACTTAAAACTCATTTGAATTTTGAGGACAGAAACATAATATGAAAACACATAATTTAGTTCAGTCTATTTTATAGGTAAAGACCGATTTAGAAGTTAGTACAGGTTTTTATTCTGTTAAATTACTGAAGTATAAATTAGAAGGGTATTAAGATTTATGGTGGGAGTGATATCATAAAAAAGAGTGGAAAATATTCATTTTTGTCTTCAAATCAAAAAATTGTAGAAAGAGATTGATTTAACCAAATAAACCAGCTTACTGTAGGTAGGATACATCAATGAGAAATTCCTAAATCTGCAGTAACAAATTAATATGTCAGCAAGAACGGCTCTAGGGAGTGTGTTGGTGGACAGTCGGCAGGAGGGTAGCACACAGCTGCACCAGCATACAATTCTGATTGTCTAGACTCAGAGAGCCCATAATTTCCCTTTCTCTGTACAAGTTTGAATAGGTTAATGACATCACCGTGACATAAATACTAGGTGGGAAACTTAAAGTAACGTTTTCTAATCTTCTATACTTAGATTTTTGTTCAAAGATTTGCTCTTTGCTTAAAGACATTACTTCTAATAGCCAGTTCTCTAACTTTCCCAGCTGTCCTTTTTTACTGTGGGTTGATTTTCCTGTGCTGTTGCAGAAAGCGTTCCAGATCTGTTCCTAATTTGTCTGTTTATAATTTGTTTTACAGCTATCTTACCTTTACTGTTTATTTATATTTATATTTTGTCTATTTATAATTTGTCTATTTATAATTTGTTTTACAGCTATCTTACCTTTACTGTTTGATAACTCCATCAACTGATGGTTTGAAAGTCTAAATCCTTTGATCTCTTATTTTGACTTCTACATTAAGAATAAATCCCAATCTCCCCTAACCAAATTTATTAATTTGGTTAATGACATTACTGTCATTGTCATCTTAACTTGTCATTTTTCATTATTCATTATCATGTATTATTATTTTTACTCCTTCCAGAAGTTGATGGTTAATGACTTTGAAACTTTTCTCTCTTATAGATTAATCCAAGTTCTTAGGTGAATTTTCTTCACCTAATTGCCCAGCAATCCAAATCAAGACAAAATCTAGTTGAGGAAGAAATTGGACTTCCCAGGTATTCTGAAATACACATTCGTGTCTCCTTTTCCTATGTGCATTTGTATAAAATGTGATTTCGCCCTTTTCTCCACTCTAGATTATTCCGGTCAGTTCTCTCCATTTAGGAAGACTGTGGCTCTTTAAGTAAATATCTTTCTAGGAACAAGATATTCATGTCAGACACCAAAATCAAGGTATTTTACAAGCAGGAACATTTTATTTTGGGTTAAAAAAATCTATAGAACATTTCTCTTTATTTTATATATAAACTTATAGAATTAAGCTCAGAAAAGGGTTAGATCACTGTTGTAGCCATTAAACCATTGTTACTTCCAGCTGGTTCTCTCATATAATAATACTGAGTGTCATAGATGGGGCTTTTTGCTATCCATGTAGCACTATGCAATGAATAAATATATTTTTAGGTTAGAAATGCATCACATGTTTTTTTTTTCCATTTTGAAGTAATAAATATAAGATAATGAGCAAAAACCTGTAAATGAAACTCATAATTATGAAAAGTTGAGAGACACCGCTGAATCAACAGTCTGAATGTTGTTTTATCAGTGCAAGTAAAACAGACCCAAAAGATGAAGGCTGAGACTTCAGTATCAAGAGACAGAGGACATTGTTCTACATAAAACAGTCCGTGAAGAAATGCTTCTTTCTTTTTCTGTGTTTAAGACCTTAGCAATGGCTGAAATGTGCTCCAAATGTGATCGTCTAGTAGTTACATTTGTTCTACACTTAAGACTATTCTAGTCTGTTAGTGATAAGAATGGGCACTTAGCGGATTTATTTTGGACATCTATTATCACAGAGTGTAAGTATTTTTCTTATAAAATTCACTGAATAACATTGTAATATTTTCATAGCACTTTATTGATTACACTTTTTAAATAAATTATACATTATCCACATCATTCACTTAGAATGTATATGTCCAAAATAATTTTTAGTCATTTAATAGCCTGTAAGGATAACAAACAAAGAAATCCTTTCCTTCCATCACCCACTTTTGCCTTTTAGGGAGATACAGAAACCTATCCAGAATGGAAAAGAATAAAAGAAGGAAAAAAAAAAAAAATCATTTGTTCTTACAGTTCCAGGAGACCTCCACCAGGTGGCAGATGTCCACAGGCATCTTCATAATACGTTTTCATTTATAGTCTGTCTAAAATGACTCAACCAGAAAAGTGTATATAGAAGAGGCTTATAAATGATTTATTTTATTTGACAATCCCAGTAAAGTGTACACAAAATTACTAAATTACGTTTCTTTTATCTCTAATGTACAGTGCGGCGGTCAACTCTAAAACAAAAAGGTAAACGTTGTTCCATTTTTATTATCACATTTAAAATAGTGGTATATGTCCTCCTAATAACAGAATAGAATTTATTCTCTTATATAACCACAAGACAAACACAAATATTTCTGAAACTCTGCTCTAAATTATATCAAAAGCAACAAAATTCTATTGAGAACAGCAGCGTATTTTATTATTCAAGAGCATAATACAAATCAGTTGCATTTTACTAAATTGTAAGCTCAATTATATTATTTTAAAAATTGATATCTCCTTTGTCATTTTTTAACCACATTTCCCTATCCTCCTGTACTCCAGAGACAACCATTTTCATGATTTTATAGTTATTATTCCTATGAATTTCCTTAGAGTTTTCCACTTCTATACCTAAATAATATATTAGTTTTGCATGTCGTTCACGTATTTTAATGTAAATAATCTTCTATTTCTTTTTTTCTCAATATCAAGTTCCATCTGAGTTTCCTCTAAGCCAGTATAGCTCACTGCAGTCCATTCGTTCGTTAATGTAGAACACTGTATGAATATTTATCCATTTTACTTTTGATGGACACTTGCATTGTTTTTAGTTTCTTGGCCAATACAAATTTTTTAATGAACATCCTCCTATGTATTCTTTGGTGCACATGTACGCATTTTTGACTCATAGGAGATGCATTATCTTCAGTTTTCTGCGATAACAACAAAGTATTGCCCAAGGTAGTTATACAGATTTATGTATATATTAACAGTTTACCAGTTTCCTTCCTATCCTAACCAATACCTGTAATCAGACTTTTAATTATTGTTGACCTGATGACTTTAATATTGCTAATAAAGCTAGCTTCCTTTCTTCTGCAAATCTCTTTATATTCTACTGGATGATTTGTTTTTATTTATTTAATTTTTATGTATTCCAGTTATTCATACTTCATGTTACTTGCATGCATTTCAAATATCTTCCCGTTTTTGCCCTTTCTGCCTCTTTCTTTCTTAACCTGATGATAAGCATTATCCAGAAAACAGCTCTAGGGTAAGGGATCTTTGATTATCTGGCAATGAACAGGTTGGAACTGGGGGGTGCTACCTTCAGCCCAGCAGGAGAGTCTGGAGTCATCCTAACACCAGATGAAGGCTCCCAGCACCAGCAGAGGGGACTGCAGCTCTCCACAGACCCAGTTCTTTCCCGCCAATGGGCTTTACCAAGCCATTCTGTAAACCCTGGATCTCTAAGCTCAGATTGCCCAGCTTTTAAGCAGTCTGTTTGATACCAGGCCACTCCTGGTGGTCACCCATAGACAGAAACAGCCCTGGGGATGGAGCTCCTGGGGCGAGGCCAGTAGGGACTGCCTACTGCAGCAGAGTGCTTCCAGCTCCGTTCATTCAAGCTCAATAACATAGCTATACAGAACATCTAGAAATCGGGAAATCCACAGATAACGTTAGCGATGTTTATCACACATACATCATCTTTTTCCCTGGTGGTGGTTAATATTTCTCTAATGTCAACCACTATCTTCTCTCTCACAAACGGGGTTTTCATATATTCTTGAATCTATTTTAACCTCTCTTTTTCCTTCCTCTTGGAATTGCTTAATCAGCACAAATCTATATTGTATTCAATTTTAGAGTTATATGTGATTTTATACTGATATATGACAGATTACTTTTTTATTGCCTCTATTTATTTTTTCTTTATTTTTTTAAGATTTTATTTATTCATTTGACAGAGAGAGAGAGATAGCCAGTGAGAGAAGGAACACAAGCAGGAGGAGTGGGAGAGAAAGAAGCAGGCTCCCAGCGGAAGAGCCTGACGTGGGGCTCGATTCCAGAACTCCTGGATCACACCCTGAGCCGAAGACAGACAATTAATGACTGAGCCACCCAGGCACCCCTCCTCTATTTATTTTTTCTTTTGTGCTCTCTCTCACTCTCCTCTCTCTCTCTCACGGAAATTGCCCTCCTTCAGGTCTGTTGGTTTTGATGAGAGGAAACAGGTAACAGGAATTTGAAAATTTTAGTAAAATTTTAGTGAAAGCAATGGTAGTTGAAGGGAACATACTGAATAGGATCTCTCCTCAGGTTAGAAGAGCCTATCACAGACTCATTCCTGAGAAGGAGGCCTAACAGTCAATGCAGGAATAATGTAAGTTTGAGACTTCACTTTCTGCAAAAAAAGTGTTGATACCTGCTAAAAAATCCTTTCTGTGTACTGGAAAAATGCATAAGACTGAACTATAATAAGAAGATGGCAGACCTAGAACACTTCTCATGAAGCCACAAATTTTATCTAATCTGCATTTATATTCTACCATTTTCTGCCCACAATTGAGGTTTTTTCTTTATGCAGACTTTATTCAAATTTAATTGACTACTTACTATGCTGTTAAATGTCTGATACTAAAATGCCGTCAGAGGTTAGGTGAGCGAGAGAAATGTTAGAAGTATGCAAAGGTGACTGAGGGTAGATGTTCCACCTGAATGCATAAAATGTCCTGAGAAAATGTTGTTATGCTAGTTTACTACCTCGGGGTTAGGAGCTGCCAGTGAGCAACACTTGTCCTCCCTTTGCCTGTACTTCACACTCTGTATGCTGTTGCTGGACTGTGCACTTTTTTCTTGCCAGAATGACTTTACTTCCAACTGTACATGTCCAAGGAGAAATTGAGTCCGCTTTGACTTGGCTGCATAAAAGTTAAAAATAAAAAGAATATTTAAACCAAGCAGATGTTTGCTTTTCTTTTACACACACACACACACACACACGCACACACACACACACACACATATCACAGAGAATACACAGTCAGTTTGGTAGCCCTATGCTCATAAGCAACCAAGTCTCTTTTTAATTGTGTACTGCCTTGAACAGCATGTGGCTTCCAGTTCAAAGTTGCTTCATAGTATCGCTGTCCACACACTTAGCAGAGAAGGAATAAAGAGAGATAATAAAAACAGTGCCCTTTCAGCTGAATCAGAGCATGCTCAGATAATGTCACTGTAAGACTCATCCTAGCTACAATGGAGGCTGCAAAATATAGCCCTTAATCTTGCCCCTTGGCTGCCTGGATGAGAATTGGAGTTCCATCTTTAAAAAAGAAAGGAAGGGGGCCTGGGTGGCGCAGTCATTAAGCGTCTGCCTTCGGCTCAGGGCGTGATCCCAGCATTCCGGGATTGAGCCCCACATTAGGCTCCTCCGCTATGAGCCTGCCTCTTCCTCTCCCACTCCCCCTGCTTGTGTTCCCTCTCTCGCTGGCTGTCTCTATCTCTGTCAAATAAATACACAAAATCTTTTTAAAAAATAAAATAAAAAATAAAAAAATAAAAAAGGAAGGAAGACTGCATTTTTCTTATACAACTAGCAGTCTCCGCCCTAGCATCCATGTACACACTTCTGCTTTCTGGAATTCCTTCTACCCAACTCTTCAGGTACGTTCATGCTTGTTCTAAGCAGTGTACGGCTTCTTTAAGCTAAAAAAAAGAAGTGTATATCGTTTGAAATTATCTAAAAATCTGTGTCTGCCAATTTAGGTATCTGAGTACATGATATATCTCATCCACTTTCCTGGGTACTATTTCATATTCAACTTTCTGTTTTAAAGAGTGCCGTGTAGATGAAGCTGTGACAAAATATTTCTCAACTACAGTTAACCACTTTTGGAAATTTAGACGTGGCTCGAAATAGTACTTGTTGAGCATAGTGCTTCCATACAGAACAGGAACATTAAGGGAGGGAGGCAGTTCTGGTTCGTTTTGTTTCATTCCTGTATTTGTTTTCTTCTTATTTTATTTTTACTTTGGGGGCTTAATGACTTAGAATTTATTAGATTTGACTTAGGAAGTTGTGCACAGTTACGGTATTACACTCCTACCATTGCCAATCAAAACATAGATGACGTGCTTAGATATCAGTCATTTCAACATGAGTAAAGTCGCACAAGCTCCCAACAAATCTCACAGTTACCTCACGATTACAAGATCGGCTGTATTATTGGGGGGGAGGGAAGCACATAGAAGGGTGAATGGAATGAGGGCACCTGGATGCAATCATCTAAGAGCTCGGATTTTTATATGCTTACTTTATATACAAGATGCCATCATATTTTAAAACTCATTTTACTGGATTCAAATAAAGAGGCAGGAAATTCTGGGTTATTGAAGCAAATCTCTTGCCACTAGCTATAAGCAGCTGTCCATACTCTTAATCCCATTTTTTTTTCTTTATTCTGCCAGAATCTAAAGATCCATAAGCCTGAGGCTGTCGCATTTATTGGGTGCCAATAGAGCTCATGAGCTAAACTGCCTCCTTCCATTTTGATCCTGCATGCCATTCTCTTTTCCAACATGGCCACTCAACCCTAAATTATAGCTGACAATTGAGTTAAGCTTTATTTTCTTGTTTGTCTGTTGCCTTTTCTCTAAGAAACTTTTTGTTGTTGTTGTTCTTCTAAGTGTAAAAGTAGATCATTCTTACTAATGTTATCAGAATAAATTTATTTCCATTCTATCTTTTAAAAATCATATAAACACCCTAAGATTTCCTCTGAGAAAATTCTCTTCCATTCTATGATTTTGGCTTAAAAAAAAAAAACAACACATTGATTGATTTTTAAGGACAGCTCTGGTGATACAAATTTTCCATGAATTTAGGAAAGAGAAACATAAGTAACTAAATACCTAAGCTACAATGTTATACTGGTTAACAGTTTGACATAAAATGTATTCTTTGGGCATTTACGATATCTACATATGTCTTACTGAAGTCAAATAATAATCAACTCAGATGCAAATGTGGCTTTCATTTCACTTTACAATGTATCAAGCTAGTATTAAATTTAATGGCTAATCTATTTTAGAGTTTAAATGAATAAATAATATATTTCTCTTCTAGAATTCTAATAAAAGCACTTTCTTTTATGTGAAATAAAAGGCTTTTAATAACAATCAACAATTTTGTCTCATATTATATATACACATGTATGATCTCACCAAATACAACATCTATTATGTAGAAGATAAATACCCCATAGTCTGAAACCAAGTTATTGATTATATATATATATATAATTATAAAATTTTCTATACATTATTATGGGTGTGGTTTATAGAATTGTGTGAATTCTAATAAACATGCAATGGCATATCTGGTTTAAAATACAACACATTTTAATAACAATTATAATGACATCAAATGAAAATAATTTCACTGACTTAAGAACATTGCAATATTTCCTAATAGGATAAAGATTTAACTGGACTTTATAAGATGATTTTAATAAACAGAGTAATGTTTTGGCTGGTTCATGACACACAAAAAAATTCTAATGATCCTTTTTTTTTTTCATCCTTTCCAATTTCTCTTTTCTTATGTAACCTCTTCCTTGTTATCTGCCCATGGCAATTTTGATTTAACCTCAATAATTCTCATAAAATAGCTCTCTAGAGTTAGCAATTATGTTCAAATTGAAAAATTATGTGAGATTTTTGTTACATTCCTCTTATAACTTTCAATGTTATTGAACCTTCTTAGCTACTCCTTTATTTCTTGAACTACTTTCTTTGCTTGTTTTCTTTGATTTTGCCTTCATCTGATTTTTCCTCCGTGCGAATCCATCCTTCTTCTCATTTTCCCTTTTGGCTTATTTCATCTTTCAGACAAATGTGCATGTTCCTGAAGATTTACTAGTAGTCCTTTTTTTCGTTGTGTCTTCTTGTAGATGGTGTTACTCTGAGGGCCACCTGCTCCTATATGAATCACAGGGCTATTATCTTCAACCCAAATTTCTCCAAGGTCCACATCGCTGTATCTAACTTATGTGAAAGCTCTTAAAATTTCTAACAGTCTTCTCCAAACCTGATCTTCTTCAACTATGTTCTTACTGAGTTGAGTCATTTGAATCAAAACCTAGGATTCACTCTCTATGCTATTGTCTCTCTCTTCTTGAATACATTCAACTCATCATCATGACGCTCTGTCATCCTAATCTTCTAAGTGTCTTTTCAGTCCTCTCTTCATTTTATTCATCACAGCCCTAAATCAAATTACTGCCTGTCCCATATCATACCTGTGACCCCATAAAAACCTAATTGGTGCTCACATACTCATTCTTGCTTCACTCAAATTTATTCTCCATCCTGAAAACAGAATGTGTTTATAAAGCTGAAATCTGTTTGTGTCACACCTAAATTTTCATATTATGTAAATAGACCAATCTCCAAGCTTAAAATGCTGGAAGTAGTTTATAATGACTTCAGGAAAAAAAACAAAACTTCCTAACACCACTCCCTTCCTCCCCATCTAGCATCATCTTACACTAATTTTCCTCTTTGCTCTAATTTGCTTCAATTTCTTTTGCTTGACATGTATCACTCAATAAGAGGTATTAGCACATACTCTAAATCAGATTGGAATATTCTTTACATCTATCCATGCCCACTACACAAATTAGGTAGATTTTTGGGTAGTACATTAGTAATTATTCTCTGTTACTTTTTTTGGTTTTATTATGTCCTAGCAAAATAGAATCTGAATATTGCCAATTTTTATATCAGGTGACCTTTGCATTATCCCAAATTTGGGGGGAAATGAATACATAATACTACAGCTTGAAATTCCCAAATTAAAATGCAGAAAAGGATTACTTTATACTAGTTGTTACATGTGAAATGACTATTATAGTAACACACAACCACTTTGAAAAATATGACTAGCTAAAAGGTCACCTTTGCATATCACATCTGCAGAGCAAGCTATTTAAACATGAAAATAATTATATATCCTGCATTTTTTATTCATGGATTTTCTCTCAAACAGTTTATAGTGAACACTATTTTTTTTTTAAAGGCAATGTGCTTAGATTTGAAAATACAGAGGAACGTGCATATTATGGACTAAATGTTTGTCTCCCCAAAATTCATATATTGAAATTCTAGCCCCAGTGTAATAATGGTTTTAGGAAGTAGAGGCTTCAGGAGGTAATTAGGTCATAAGGATGGAGACTTCAGGAATAGGATTAGTTCCCTTATAAAAGGAATGTCAGATCTCTCTCCCTCTTTTGCCATCTGAGTAAACCAGAAGACACCAGTCTGCTTCCCAAAAGGCTCTCACCAGAATCCAACCATGCTGGCATCCTGATCTTAGGCTTCCAGTCTCCAAAACTGTGAGAAATAAATTTCTGTTGTTTATAAGCCACTTAGTCTCTGGTACTTTGTTATAGCAGCCTGGACTACAAAGACAATGTGTAAACCTAAGGGGAGAGAAAAAGAGATGCACAAGTTTATTGATCTAGTGGTTAGAAATTTGGAGAAAAAATAAAGTGTCACTCAAATGGAAAGAATAAAACATTATCCAAAATGACTAAAGATTTTCAGTAATAATTTCAATTTTTAAAAGAAGTGTAGTCAAAATAAAATATTTTGAATTTCTGTAGTAAGAAGTATCTACCAAATAGCTGTTTTGATTATAATGTAAGTGCCTGACATTAAGCTTTTGATTGCTGAAGCACTTGCATCAAAGACATTCACCTCAAATGAACACATTTTCAGCTATACAACTACGGAAAGAACCAGGCTGCCCCATTCATGAAGTTCCTATTTTAGAAAGCTCTGAGAACCCAGATAACTGACATTTGCTTTTCCTTCCCTGCACTTTAATTTCTGCTCTTGTTTTAAATTCACCTATAAAGAGTGAACCTGGAAAAATGTAGGCATCCCAACCTTGACCCAAATAAAAGCCGATTCCCAGGTTTGGGCCCACTTTCTCTCTCTCCCTCTCCCCCCCCCCGAGATCTAGCCGGAACTGTAGGGCATGCTATTTACCTTCAGAATTCGTGAGTAATAAACATTTTTTCAAAGCTCTTGACTGGTTTTTCCTTCTGTGTATCTTGCTAATCATAACAAGAATCATTCTAACCACAACATTGGATCCAGTCAGAGGAATGTCTGAGGGAATTCGCCAAAAGTAATAGGAGCCCACGTGAATATTCTCATGAATTTCTAGCTGATAACATAACTATGGATCAACACAACAATTTATCTTGATGAAATAGTGTCCGTAAATAATTTAGAATACATGTGTGCTGTTGAAATAATTTATAATATTTTGGGAGTAACAGTTCTATTATATCTAGGCATTTAAAGGCTATAAACATTGCTTCTCCCCCTCAATTCACTTATGCCCTTCAAATAATTCTCATTTAAACATTGCCTCCCTGTGTCAAAAACAAGACCTATGGATTTTGTATTCTTTGATGTGGTAGAAAACAGATTTAAAGAAAATACTTTGGGGGCAATTGTGTGGTGCAGTCAGTTAAGCATTGGACTCTTGGTTTTGGTTCAGGTCGTGACCTCTGGAAGAAAAGATGGATGGATGGATGGGTGAATTGGTAGATGGAAGGATGGATGGATGAATTGATGGATGGATGAATGAATTGGTAGATGGAAGGAAGGAAGGAAGGAAGGAAGGAAGGAAGGAAGGAAGGAAGGAAGGAAGGAGAAGAGAGAAAGAAAGAAAGAAAGAAAGAAAGAAAGAAAGAAAGAAAGAAAATACTTGTTTAAATGAAGAAAGTACAACTAGAAATTGTAAACCTTAAATCATTTCTCCAGATATTAATTTAGTGATGACAGAAGACAACATACTAGAAAAGTTATATATAAATGTATATAGTTTTAGATTATGAAACATTATTAAAGCATTGAAGGCATTATTATTTTATATGAAAAATAAATATATTTTTCCTAAATAGCTAATATGTGATTAGCTAAAAACCAAAACCTTTTAAAACAAAAAGCACAAGACCAAGATGGGCTCAGAAGGGAATTCTACCAACATTTAAGGAAAAAACTAAACCATTTATCTAATGGCTTCCAGAAAATAGAAGCAGAGGAAACTTTTCTTAACTCATTCTATATGGCCAGCATCACCCTAATACTAAGCCAAGTAAAGACATTATATGAAAAGAAAACTAAAGACTGATATCTCTCATGAACACAGCTACAAATACCCTCAACAAAATATTAGCAAATTAAATCCAACAACGTATGAAAATAATTTACATGGCGATTAAGTGGAATTTATTCCAGACTTTCAACAGTGTTTTAACATTCAAAAACAAATTAATGTAATCTGTCACATCAAGAATCTAAAGAAAAATGATATGATCATATCATTAGAAGCAGAAAAAGCATATGAGAAAATCCAACACTCATTAATGACAAAAACCTTCACCAACTAGCAATAGAGGGGAACTTCCTCAACTTCATAAAGACTGTCTACAACACGATCTACAGCTACAATCACACTTAATGTTGAGGAACCAGTTTCTTTCCTGTTAAAACCAGGAACAAGGCAAAGTCATCCTCTGTCACCGCTCCTTTTAAACATCATGCAGAAGTCCTAGTTATTGCAGTAATTTCAGAAAAGGAAATTAAATATACAGGTTTGAAAAAAAATATTTAATGTTCTTTGATTGTAGATGACAAGGTTGCCTATGTAGAAAATCCCAAAGACTCAACAATGACCATCACAACAAAACTCTTGGAAATAAAAAGTGATTATAACAAGGTTGCGTAACATAAAGTTCATATGCAAAAGTAAATGTCTTTCTCGTATACAAGCAATGAACAAATGGAATTTGAAATTAAAAATACAATAACATTACATTGGCATCCCCAAAATGAATTACTTACATATAAATCTAACAAAATCTATTTAAGTACTAAATAAGACAAACTATAAAGTTATGATGAAAGAAATAAAAGAAGCTCTAAATAAATGGGGAGATACTGCAAGGCTCTAGATAGACTCGTATTGTCAAGATGTCGTTTCTTCCAATACGGGTCTATAGATTCAGAGAAATCACAATAAAAAAACAAGCATCTTGTATCATTGATATCAACAAACTGATTCTGAAGTTGATATGGAGAAGCAAAAGACCCAGATTAACAAACACAATACGAAGAACAAAATCAGAGTACTCACATAACTTAACTTCAAAACGTACTATATAGGTACAGTGACCAAGGTACTGTGGTATTGATGAACAAAAGACAAAAATAGATCACTAGAACAGAATAGAGGGCTCAGAAATATACCAAAATGCATGTAGTCAAATGATCTTTGACAAAGACGAAAGGAAATGTAATAGCGAAAGTATAGACTTCTACAGATGGTGCTTGACAACTGGACGTTCACATGGGAAGAAAAAAAATGTAGACACAAACCTGACACTTTTCACAAAAATTGGAAACTCAAATTGGATCATAGACCTAACTGTAGAATCCAAAAATTTTAAATTTTTAGTAGATAACAGGCAAATCTAGAAGACTTCAGTTTTAGTGTTGACTTTTTAGATACAATTTCAGAAGCATGATCCATGAAAGAAAAGATTGTTATGTCATATTATTAAAATTAAAGACTTCTGCTCTGCAAAGGATAATGTTAAGAGAATGAAAAGACAAGCCACACACTGGGGGTAAATATTTGCAAAACAAATGTCTGTCAAGGGACTGGTATCCAAAATATATGAAGAACATTTAAAATTCAACCGTAGGAAAACCAGCATTTCCTGACAATGAAACACAGGCAAAGGTCTGAAGAGAGGCCACCAAAATAGATACACAGATGGCACATATGCTTATGAAAAGATGCTCCACATCGTGTGTCCTTAGCAAATTACAAATTAAAACAACGAGGCACCATCACACACCTATTACAATTGTTAAAACCCAAAGCATTGACTAAACTAAATGCTTACAAGAATGTGGAGCCACAGGAACTCTCATTTATTGCTGGTCATGATGAAGCATGGTATAGACTTTGGAAAACAGTTGGACAGTTTCCTAAAAAACCAACTATATCACATTTTTTGGTATTTACCTTAATGAGTTGAAATTTTATGTCCATTAAAAAACCTGCATACAATGTTTATAGCAGCTCTTTTTAAGAAAGATTTATTTATTTGAGAGAGAGAGAGTGTGAGCGTGAATGGGGTGAGGGGCAGAGGGAGCGAATCTCAAGCAGACTCCACGCTTAGCTGAGAACCTGACCTAGAGCTCGGTCTCACACCCATGAGATTATGACCTAAGCCAAAACCAAGAACTGGACACTTAACCAGCAGAGCCACCCAGGTGCCCCTGTTTATAGCAGCTTTATTCATAATTGCCCAAACTTTGAAGCAACCAAGCTGCCCTTCAATAGATGAGTGGATAATCAACCTGGGGTACATTCAAACAATGGAATATTAGTGATACAAAGAAGTAAACTTTCCAGCTATGAAAAGTCATGGAGGAAATTTAAGTGTATATTGCTAAATAAAAGAAGTCAATTGAAATGACTCATACTGCGTGAATTCATCTACATGACATTCTAAAAGGCAAAACTATGGAGATAGTAAAACGATCAGGGACTTCCAAGAGTTCGCTGGAGAGGGACAAATGAATATGTGGGGCACGGGACGTGGACAGTGGAACTATTTTGTATGATGTTCTATAGTGGTGGATAGTGGTGGATATATGTCACTATGTTTGTCAAAATTCATAGAATGTGCAAGAAAAAGAGAAAACTCTAATGTAACCTATGAACTTTAGTTAATGATAATTTATCAATATCCGCTCATCAATTGTAACATATGTACTACACTACTCTAAGATGCTGATAAAAGAGGAACCTATGTGTGAAGGTGTAGGGGATTATTTAGGAACTCTGTTAAATTTTTCTGTAAACCTAAAATTGCTCTAAATATAGTCTATTAATGAAAAATAGTCAATAAAGGAATTGATTCTATAAATTCTTCAAGTAATTGTCAATATAATAATGTATGTCAATAAACCTATATGATAATATTCGAATCAAAATATTTGAAGTTTTAGCAAATAATGCATTTTAAAATTTGTCATTCAAATTACCAAGCTATACCATTTTAAATAACAGCCTAAATTCTCTAAATATGTAAGGACATAATCANTCCTGCAATTATATATATATATATATACTGAAAATTGTTATATAAGATTATTTTCTTTTCTTTGGTAACTTAAGGGTAAAGTTATAGAAACCACAAAAATTTTCACTTAACTAAGATATTATCATGTATATTTCCTAAATATGATTATTTTTATATCATTATATCATTATGTTAACATTATGTTAACATTTTCCCCAACATCATTTCATTTACCTTCTCTGGGAACCTGTTATTTCAAATATTTTTGTTTCTAGGATCATCAATTATTTTCTTTTCATTGGCTTTTTAATTTGAATAGCCATAGGTTGACTTGTTTTGGATGTGGAAAAGGCTTATTTTTTTAAAAGGCCTCTTTTAATTTCCATATTTCTCTACTTCCCTTTTACCTTATATACTCAAAATATTTACTAATATTTCCTTCTTGTCATGCATTCTATTTTTAATTCCATATAACCTAAATGGCAGTCCCTTACATCCACATATCCCAATAGTTCTCCCCAAAATAATACATAAAAAGAAAAAAATCTGCATGAATTGAAGGCATAGAATGCTAAATATCTAACTAACTGTGATTTAAAAGAAATTAAAACCACTAACACACAATTAAAATAGGAACACAATAAAATGTGTATCGCACAAGTTCAGGTATTTCAAGATGCCAGTTAAGACTTCAAAATAAACATTATGTACATTTGTGCTTTATTGATTTGTTCAGATTCTCCCTTTTTTTGTTGTTTATTTTTTAGTTAATACACTTTTTAGAGCAGTTTTAGGTTCACAACAAAATTGAGTGTAAAGTACAAAGAGTTCCCATACAGCCGCAACCCTCCACACTCACCACCACATTACCAACATCCCACACAGCAGTACTATATTTATTACAATGACACGTCATCACCCAAAGTCCAGCGTTTACATTACAGTTCCTTCTTGGTGCTGTACATTTTATGGGTTTGGACAAATATATAACGACTATGTATCCACCATTATAGTATCATACAGAATTGTTCCACTGCCCTAAATATCCTCTGTGCTCTGCCTTTCATTTCTCCCTCCTTCCTAACCCTTGGCAAATACTGATTTCTTTTACTATCTTCATAGTTTTGCCTTTTCCAGAATTTCATTTAATTGGAGTCATACAGATTGTCTTCTTTCACTGAATAATATGCATTTAAGATTCTTCCATGTCTTTTCATGGCTTCATAGCTCATTTCCTTTTAGCATTGAATAATACCCCACGGTCTCGATGCACTATAGTCTATCCATTCACCTAACTGGAGGACACTGGGTTGCTCCAAGTTTTGGCAATAATGAAGAAAGCTGCTGTAAAAATCCAGGGACAGATTTTTGTGTGGATGTAAGTTTTCGATTCATTTGGGTAACTACCAAGGAGCATGATTGCTTGATTACATGGTGTCCATGTTTTTGAACGTAAATCGGAGATCTCCATGTTTTCATGTTTTATTTTCCAGCTCATTAAATAATTAAAAGCTAAAAAAAGAATTGGTGTTTTCTGTACTAAATTATTAAACATTTCCAACTGATTCTGAAGAAATGGTATTTACATATATTTCTGTTAGCTTGATTTTTAATTTAAGAATATTATTAAAATTATTTGTTATTCCTATACTTATTACAACAGCAAATACTTTCAAAAGCACTTTCGTTTTCAACCTTCCTCAAATGGACTTCCAAAACTTCACTTTTTTTCCATGTCCTAGGTGAAAAACTCGAAATTAAGCCCTGAACCTAAACTGTCTTTTATTTGAAGCATCTGTTGATATAGCGCCAACTTTATATGAATTAACTTTAGCTGTGAAATTCTCCTGTTACAGGAGTCAAAACTTTAAAAGCTCATGTCACATTTCCTACACGCACAAGAAATCTGGCAATTAAAAGTTATTAAAGGTAACTAGAAAAATAGTAATTTAATTAAAATAAAAACTAAAGTTCAAAGAGTTATATAAAAATGTTCTTTCCGAAATTGCATGGGTTAAGTTATCACCTTGGGACACACTTTAATAACTAAAATACAAACTTCCTTTTCCATTAGTTGCTGATGCTTCTTTAGGAATTTTGCTTTCTGAATTTCTTTTTTTTTTTTTCTCTCTTTTTTTTTTTCTGAATTTCTTTTGATCATTGATACCAATATGTCCTCCGTGTTGATGGCATCATAGAAGTCAACAAACATTTTTGTAGACTTCATGAACATTAATTTACTATTTTTTCTTAAATATCTAATTTACTTCTGTATACTCATTCCCATTAAAAGAATTTATCGTAAAATAGAAACTGAAACTTTATAATAAAAGAATTGTAGATTTCTGCTATACAATAAATTAACAACAACCACAGCTAGAATATATGTTCTGAGGTAGGATTCCTTAGTGTCTACTTTCTGCACAAATTGCCTGTATAGCCAATCTGTAAGTTTCCACCTTTCCCACTGATCCCCAGTGACTGGCCACCTTGAGACCCCATGCACATTCCAAGCCATAGCAGAGCCAAAGCATGACAAGCTGTCAGGGCAGGAACATTATCCCAGCTCTGATACCTGAAGGAATCGTTAGCAGCACTACATCCTTTCCTGCTCAGCTTAGATGCCTTAGAAGGGAAGCATTAGACAAGGGAACGTTGTCTCAGGAAAGGGGAGAGTAAAAAAAAGGAAAGATTACAGCTTTCAAATTGATGATATCATAAAGTAAAACTTTAGTTCACTGCATATATATCTTACCCATTGTTAAGACCAAAAAAAAAAAAAAAAAAAGGAAGAAACTGGAAATAGAAATAGTAGTTCAATGGGATCCTCACAGGTTTATTTTATTGCATGGATTGATAATGATACCCCATAACAAAATTGAACATCTAGTACAAATGATAATGGGCCTGGATACTAGGATATCAAGTATAAATCAGAACCATACCAGGCAAGCGGGCTATATGGTCACCTTACATGTGTGTGTGCATTCCCCCAGGGCCAAGACTGTTTAAATTGATTGTACCACACAGTTTGGAGGGGCCATTCATTCACTCTGTTTAGTTCTGCTAGGGCAGTGGTTCTCAACTGAATGCAATTTGCCTTGCAGGGGAGAACTGGTTACATCTGGAGATATTTTTGAATGTCAGCACTGGGGATACTTACTTCCATCTAGAGGGTAAAGCCCAGGGATGTGACTGAACATCTTAGCACAGAACAGCCCCACGGTAACAAATCATGGGTCCACTCTGTTAGTAGTGCAGAGGTTCAGGAACCTTCTTCAGCCAGACCACAACAGTCCTCGGCATCTAACCATTGTATCAAAAAGTAACATGAAAATTTTGAAATTTTAGAAAACAAGATGACTTTCTCAAAAGAATGTCCATTACAAAATAGACATATAAAACTATTGATTTCAATGATCATTGCCATATTTCAACTGGGTCTCTGTTAGTAATATTCAACCTAAGTTTTTTTTAGGAATTGTTTTTAAAGCATTTGACTTGGGATGTATATGATAAAAATAAAACAAATAGGACAGTAAGATGTTATAAAATGCCTTTCAAGGACCGCACTTTTAAAATTACCTCATTAGTTCTCACATTATGCCCGTAGGATAGGCAATGATAATTATTGTATCTGTATTACAGATGAGCAAACTTGGTCACACAGAGGTTAATTACTTACAAAAGTTTAATTTGAGAGTGGCTATAGGACTGGGTCTTAAAATTCCAAACTATACCTTTTTCTTCTATAGCAGACCTAGTCTAAATATGCTTTCATTATTATACTAGCAATTACATTTTACCATGAACACTAGGCGTGATATTAAACTCTTATTTAACAGTTTATTTATCAATTCTATATATTTAGATTAAATGGCTGTTAAATTGAGAGCATTTTGCTAAGTACTGTGAAAATGGTTAGTGACTGGAGGGAAGGGTGTTGCAGGTCAAGAGGGGATTGTTCTCCAGAGTAGCTACAAGGTAGCTATTCTCAGAATGCATCTGGGCAGAGCAGAGCTGAGGAAATTCAATCAGAGAAACTCCAGGCTTTCAGGGAAAAAAGAAAAAAAGAAAAATCTGAGTGAGGCAGGAGTGCTCAGAGAAAGTATTTTAGGAGTTCATGAACTCTTGCCCTCTGAAGTCTAAGGGATCTGAAGGCCAAAAGGGATCCAAGTATGTGGAGGCACTAGACAGCAGAGAGGCAACCCCTGTGACCCAAACCTGGCAATTATGCTGAAAAACAGGGAGAGATGTTGCACAGTTCTGCAAACTGGTAATTTGGCTGTTAAGTGTTTTTTTTTTTTTTAATTTAAATTTAATTAGCCAACATGTAATAGTACATCATTAGTTTCAGATGTAAAGTTCAGTAATTCCTCAGTTGCAGATAACACCCAGTGCTTGTCTAGAATCTCCTTAGTTCCTCAGGGCTCAGTTCCCTGGCCTGGTGAGGGTGAAAATCACAGTGAGGACCTCTTTCTGTTTAGGATATAGAAATCTGCAATTTTGCTCTCTGCCAGGAACGGCCAGCAAACCCTGTACCGAGGGAAGAAAGATTACTCCAAACTTAACTGTGAAAGAGAGAAGGCAAGGGGGTCAACGGTCAGAGGTGAAGACCCTTTGCTCTTCTTTGCTCCTGCCCTTATTGGTCCTTCAGGGTACTCACAAATCCTTACCACTGTTTCTCAAGCACATGGCGCTGACAAGGGGTCTTACTGAGACTGGGAGGAGCTGTTTAAGGGAGAGTTAAAATATGCTAATTTGGGCATGCTCTAAGAGTGCTGCTAAACATAGCCTAAGGGACAATGCCTACAGCTCTTAGATGGCAGGGTGAGTGTTTGGGCTAGGAAAGTTTCCGGAAAGCAACTCCCGGAGGCATTCCCAGGGCAGAGTGGTCACGTAGGCTTTGACATTACAAAGACCTACACCCTTCTCTGAAATCTTCGCTGCCCTCAGCGGCCTCTGTGTTACATTTTAGCAAGCCAGAGGGCAGCCCTGTGTTACATTTTAGCAAGCCAGGTATTCTGACTGATTTCATTCTCTATGTTAACCCCAACATCTCCCCCTTTTTGTTTCTTTAAAGCGGTAGCAAGTATTCTTCAGACAGTTGCTCTGTGTAGATATGCTTCACATCTCTGGCGGTGGACAGGGCATTTATTCCAATTTTGCAGACTATGAGGAGAAGAAAAACAGTAATTATTACTATAGTTACTCCTAAGAATCCCCATTTTGTGGAAGAGAACCATGTGGCTGGGTTAAGCCACTGCAGAGTATTAGAGATATCCAAGCTTCTGTATGAAGCTTATGATTTTTCCACAGCCGTCAATGAGGCGAGGATCTGATCCTTTAGCTGCGGAACGTCAAAAGTTAAATTACCATGGAGTGATCCATGCATTTGTTTCCTGCCCTTAGCGGCCTCTGTGTTACATTTTAGCGAGCCAGGTATTATGGCTGATTTCATGCTCTACGTTAACCCCAACAGCTCTCAACCTAACAATTAAAGCCAATAAGATACAAAATTATATATTTTCTTGAACTTATCAAAGAGCTAGAAGTTATAAGGCAACTAAGTAAATCATTATCATGGAGAAAGCTTAAATTATCATATGAAATGTCCTTGACTTTCCATCCTGTAATTTCTTTTTGTAGGAAACCCACATCCATGTTTTACCCTTTTCTTTCTTAACTGTGAAGGCTCAACCCGTTCTGCCAGCAACCCTACAACACCACCCAGCTACCTTATATCTGAAAGACTTCTCAAAATACATATTTGGGCTTGATACAAAATACATACTTGGGTCAAAAATGGTATTTTAAGGAAATCAGTTTATCTGTGGTGAATAAATTGCAGAAGTGAAAGAAAGAAGTCAGAGAGCTAGGAGTTATTCCATGACCTGAACCATGACTCTAGAGAAGGGGAGGCTATAAAGATTTTTGAGCAAAGTTTTCCAATAAACTAGCACAGATGTCCAGTGTTATTTAGATTATTACATCACAAATATAGATCAGTTGATAGAATTATTTAAAATATCTTTTTACATATTCTAAAAATAAAGATGATTTTCCACTTTCATGTAGCAAAATATATTTTAATTCTAGTTACTAACAGCATAAAAATATTGACATTTGAAAATGTTAATCTTTTCAGTTCTTACATGCATAAAATCTCTATTATTCAGTTGCATACATTTCTAAATAAATCACATCTCATGAAAACATAGAGTTGCTTGGAATTACGTAAATGGATAACTTTTACTATTTATTTATCATAAAGAAGATGACTAGGTCATAATTGCCAAAACGGGGAAATAACCAAGATATTTTTCAGTGGGTGAATGGGTACATAAACTGTGGTACATACAGACAATAAAATATTCAGCGCTGAAAAAGAAATGAGCTGTCAAGCCATGAAAAAACACAGAGGAAACTTAAATGCATATTACTAAGTAAAAGAAATCAATTACACGTATTATTTTATTCCAAGTTCTATGACATTCTGGAAAAGGCAAAACTATGGAGATGGTAACAAAGATCAGTGGTTGCTGGAGTTTGGAGAAAGGGAGGAATGAACAGGTAGAGTACAGAGGATATTTAGGACAGTTAAACTACTCTGCTTGATACCCTAGTGGTGGATATGTGCCATCTCACATTTGTCCAAACCTATAGGATACACAACACTGAGAGTGAACAGTAATATAAACTCTAACTTAGGGTGATTATAATGGTTTGATGTAGGTTCATCGGTTATAACAAATGTATCATTCTGGTGGGGACATGGATAATGGGGGAGGCTAGGCATATAGGGGGGAAAGGATATATGAGAACTCAGTACTTTAGACTTGGTTTTGCTCTGAACCTAAAACTGACCTAAAAATAAAATCCATTAAAAATAATAATAGGTAAAGGGGCGCCTGGGTGGCTCAGTCGTTAAGCGTCTGCCTTCGGCTCAGAGCGTGATCCCAGTGTTCTGGGATTGAGCCCCACATCAGGCTTCTCTTCTGGGAGCCTGCTTCTTCCTCTCCCACTCCCCCTGCCTGTGTTCCCTCTCTTCCTGGCTCTCTCTCTCTCTGTCAAATAGATAAATAAAATCTTTAAAAAAAAAATAATAATAGGTAAAATTTTAAAAAGAGGAGATCACTGAAGAATTCCTTAGTTTAATTTGTGTTCAGATTTATGTCACACATAATGTCAATTGATAAAGAGAAAATGCATCTCAACACCCACCTTACTGGCTGTTGGCAGACCATATTTCCTTGCCATATTGTCCTCTCCAAAAATTTGCCTGAGTGTTTTTTATGATGTGGCTTTTGGCTTCCCCCACAACAAATGATTGGAGATAGAGAATAAGAAGGAAGCACAATGCCTTTAATGAGCTAATAATCATCATGTCTAACATAATCGATAGATCACACAGACTAGTCTTGTTACAGAATGGGAGCAAACTACACATGGTTGTGAATATTAAGAAGCACAGATCCCTGGGGATCATTTTGGATCTGGCTACCCCAGCATAATGTAGCAAATATCATATAAAAGCATATTTTTTTTATTTTGCTTGCTATTTGCATGCTTCCGCTCTCTCAAATGCCAAGAAATATTCCTATTTATTTTGCACAGAATCGTTAGATTTATTTTACAGTTTTATTGAGATATAATTGACTTACTTCACTTAGCATAAGGTCCTCAGGATCTATCCAGGTGATCACAAATGGCAGGATAGTCTTCTTTTTTATAGCTGAGTAGTTCTCCCGTGTCTGTGTGTGTGTGTGTGTGTGTGTGTGTGTGTGTGTATGTGTGTATCACAGTAAAATCACCTCACACCTGTGAGAATGGCTACCATCAAAAAAACAAGAAATAAATGCTGTGGAGAAAATGTGGAGAAAAGGGAGCCCTCTTGCGCTGTTGGTGGGATTGCAAACTGGTACAGCTATTATGGAAAACTTTAAAAATGGAACTACCATATGATCTAGTAATTCTACTTCTGGAAATGTATCTGAAGGAAACGAAAGCACTATGTTGAAGAGGTATCTGCACTCCCATGTTCATCGAAGCATGATTTTCAATACCCAAGACACGGGTATCTATTGATAGATGAATGGACTTAAATGTTTTTAATCAATGTATTTTTAAAAATATTTTATTTATTTGCGAGAGAGAGAGCACAAGCAGGGGGAGTGGCAGAGGGAGAGGGAGAAGCAGATTCCTCGCTGAGCAGGGAGCCTGATGCAGGGCCAACCCCAGGACCCAAGCCAAAGGCAGACGCTTAACCAACTGAGCCACCCAGGCATCCCCTAATCAATGTATTTTGAAGACGAGTCACCTTGAGAGAATTTTGTCTTTTTCATTTTGCATTGTATAATAATAGAAAATCTCCTGCCTGCCTTTAAATTCTGTATTGTTTCTTAAAATTTGACAATATATTGTCTTGATAATACATTCCCTTATCAACAAAGCTATTAATAAAGTTTCTGCTATTTTAAAAGATTCTTTATCTAACATTTTCTGTATTTAGAATAATTACAGGTACTTCCTAATACACATTATAAATGCATTTCAACATTTCATTTTTAAACCCACAGGAGAACCAAGTTTTCAGTTTAAGAAAGAGCTCCTACAGTGTTAATCCACATTAATGACACACAATTTTCTGATAAGCACCATTAATGAATCTTAATGTCATTAAGTTTATAGCGAGATTTTGACTTAATTATATAACTTGACAAAAGAATCTGAAAGGACAGTAAACAAAATTTCTAGTTAAGACAAGGCAGGAAACAACAGAGGGTGTGGGGAAAGGGGATCCCTCATACACTGTTGGTGGGAATGCAAGTTGGTACAGCCACTTTAGAAAACTGTGTGGAGGTCCCTCAAAAAGTTAAAAATTGAGCTACTCTATGACCCGGCAATTGCACTACTGGGTATTTACCCCAAATATACAGATGTAGTGAAGAGAAGGGCCATATGCACCCCAATGTTCCTAGCAGCATTGTCCACAATACCTAAATTGTGGAAGGAGCCAAGATGCCCTTCAACAGATGACTGTATTAAGAAGATGTGGTCCATACATAAAATGGAATATTACTCAGCCATCAGAAAGAACGATTACACAACGTTTGAAGCAACATGGACAGGACTGGAGGAGATTATGCTAAGTGAAGTAAGTCAAGCAGAGAAAGACAATTATCATATGGTTTCACTCATTTATGGAACATAAGAAATAGGAAGATTGCTAGGAGAAGGAAGGGAAGAATGAAGGGGGGGGGTAAACAGAACGGGAAATGAACCATGAGAGACTGTGCACTCTGAGAAACAAACTGAGGGCTTTGGAGGGGAGGAGGGTGGGGGAATGGGATAGGCTGGTGATGGGTATTAAGGAGGGCACATATTGCATGGTGCACTGGGTGTTATATGCAACTAATGAATCATGGAACATTGCATTAAAAACTGGGGATGTACTGTATGGTGACTAATATAACAAAATAAAAATTATTAATAAAAAAATAAATGTATATAATCCACAAAAAAATAAAATAAAATAAAACAGCCTTTGCAATCTTAAATGTATACATATATAAATTAGAATCAAATATATATTTGATGTATATATTATATATATATTTGATGTATATATTATATATATATATTTATAATATTTATATATATATATAGAATCAAATGGGTTGATAAATAAGGCAGGGCACAAAATTACATTGGGCTGGGAGATCCCAAGACCATGCATAGCTACGACAATTTCAAGAAGTTTGTAGGAGAAACAGTTATACTCATGTAATTGTTTATTACAATAAAACGATGCAAATAAAAATTAGCAAAGAGCGAGATGCATGGGACAAATTCCAAGAGAAGCAAGGTGCAACCAGGTGTCCTACTCTAGTAGGGTCAGTCACACTGAAGCATTTACTTCTTCCAACAACGCTGTATGGCAACATGTGCTAGGTATTGCCAACCAGAAAAGTTCACCTACGCCTCCGTGTCTAGAACATTTATCAGGGTCAGACATGTAGGCATATATCACATGCATGACTGGTTTCGGCTTCTCCCATTCCAACCCGTCAGAGTAAAAATAGGTGTTTACTCTAAGTCACGCTTTAGCATTAACTCTCAGATCAAATTGGTATCTTGCAGCCCAAGGCCTCAGGCCTTTGAAAAATATTGTATCAGACACAATATTCAAGGGTTTAGAGCTGATAACCCAGGAGTCAGCCACAGAGCAGTCCTGAAGAAGGCTGTTCTAGGGGACATGCAGGTTTTGAGCACCTCAGGTCTGATTAGTTAATCCTTTCCCTGTACCATGCTTATTGCATTTCATGAAGGATGCTAAAATGGGATAGAAGAAATACTTGAGGAGATAATGATAGAGAATGTTTTAAGTGATGGGCATATATTCATGGCTTCAAGGAGTTCAATACCCCTCAAGTAAGACAAAGACAAAGACAAGTAGGTTTAGACATATGAAGGAAAAACCTCTGAAAACAAAGACAAAGAGACTCTTAAAAATGGATGGGGAAGGGCATATTAAATCCAAAAATCAGTATTAAAAAAAGTATAACTAACATCTGATCTGAAGCAATGGAAGCTAGAGAAATGAATCACACTTTCAAAGAAATAAAAGGGGAAAATATAAAATTATATAATATGGAAGAATGTCACTCAAAAATAAAAATAATGAAATATATTTTCCGAAGGAACAAAAGTTGAGGGGACTTATTTTCAACAGATCTATATTACAAGAAATGTAATGTATACTTCCATTTATACAAAATACAAAAACTGGGGCACTTGGGTGGCTCAGTCAGTTAAGCGTCCCACTCTTGATTTCAGCTCTGGTCGTGATCTCAGAGTCGTCAGATCAAGCCCAGTGTTGGGCTTTGTGCTGGGCATGGAGCCTGCTTAAGATTCTCTGTCTCTCCATCTCTCTCTGTGTATTTCTCCTTTGCCCACACTCTCAAAAAAATACAAAATACAAAACTGACACAAAGAGCATACTTAAAGATACACAAGGGGATCGTGTAAGTATAAATATATGCAGAAAGTTATTTTAATAAAAACAGGAAAAAATGAGGGGATCACAATTGGGAGTGAAAACGAGAGTACTTGGGGATCATGGAGTGCTGACATTACTCTAGTCTACATTCTAAGTTGTGAAATAGATTGTCTACTTTATAATAATTTATTAATGTGTGCATTATGTTTATGTATATTTCTGCATACATGTTATGATCTCAAATAAAATAGAAATTTTATTTGTGAGAGTCCTATTATTTATGAAAAACTAATATCAAAAAGACTATTAATCAATTATTGATTTATTTAAGTTGTTCCCTTTTTTTCAAGAGAACTGAAGTGGCATGATAAAAATCAGTTAAAATGGTAAGATTTGTGTATTTGTGAGGGCTTTTGTTTTGTTTCATTTTTTTAAAGTTTTGCCTTTTTATTGATTAAGATATAAGGGGAAAATGCTATTGACATGATAATGTGGGCACAGATATGTTTTTGCCTCCTCAAAAAAATTTTAAAACCAGCTAATATAATATTAAAAATAATGTACGCCTTGGATCTATATAGCTTACATAAGGACTTCACCTGCGTGCCGTAATTCTTCAGGAATCTCTGAAAAGAAAAAAATGTACTGCAGGATGGACCAGATAAGGAATGAGCCAAGTTGACAGGATTACTAGCATCTTCTAAGCTAGAAGGTACCATCTGGAGGCAAAAAGTGAACTGTGAAGCAGACGTGCCCATGCTATTCGGAATCCATTTCATATATGCTGATCCCCAGGATTTGAAAGCAGCAGTACTGTGGGACTGCAGAGTTCGTGTCCAATGCCAACAGCTACGGCAAGGAGAAACCTGACCCAATGTTAAGGTTATGCCCTTGGTACAGCAGGTAGGGTCAGCTAAAATGAAGGTGTGCACCACCAGAAAGCTGGCTATTTTAAGGGTTTCCCCAGCAAACTCACCAAACAAAGAGAAAAAAAAAGGTTTCAGAGAAAAAGTGTTGAGAGTGCTCACAGCCTAGCCAATTCCCTTAAAATTCAAACTTTTGGACTAAGAATTGTGAAATAACATAACAATGAAACCACTTTTTTATCATTTCTGCACCAATTCCAGAGACCTATAAAAAGGACAGTTTTATAGCATTTTGATATCTTTTGTGTGATAAGAATTCAAATTTTTAAGGAATATCTTGGCCAATTTTACACAGTTTTCTTACCAGATTTTTAGAATAAACTTTCAAAATTCCATTAATACCTTCTAGAATTTTAGTTAAGGCTGAATTATATTTACAGTTCAATTAAGAATAGAAGTACCATTTTTAAAATATTGAGTTTTCCCACAGAGAAACATGGTATATCTCACCATATTTTCAGAGACCTATTGACTTATTTTGAGAAGTCAAACAGATTTATGAATTATGAAAAAAATTCAGGTATTAATATATCCACCTCTTCACTTAACATCTCCACCTGTCAAAAGTACATCACTAATGTAAATATTCATATTGGAACTCCCTCCTCAAGTTTCTCCCTTTACCACCATTTCTCATCAGTCTATGGTGCTTCTATTCTTCCAATAGTTTACACGAATGTCCTTGAAGTCACCCTTAAACTTTCTCCTTCCCACATCGCCGCTAACGTCGAAGGACCAGGGCCTTTGTACAGCCTTGGCACATATAAAGTACTCAATAAATATTTGCTGAAGGAATAACTGAAGCCATCTAAGATTCCTATAGCTTTTCTCTCAAGAGTCATCCCAAACTCATACACTTTATATCATTATTTCCATAAAGTATTAGGTTACAAATATAGACATAAAATACAGATGATGTCATCCCACTGCTTAAACCACCCCAAAATACCCCTCTTGTATTTTATTTATTAGCTTTGCATGTTCTTAGCATCTTTTAATATATAGAATGCAATCATATAAGTCAAATTAAAAGTTAAAAATACTAAATAATGAATATATATTCTTATCATATTTCTACCTCACCGTCTGTCAGCATGCCTTCACAGATTCCTATCAGTCTGTCCACATTTGCTTTATGTATGTACAAGAAAACAAGTACAGATCTGACTCCCTCCTTACTTTCTAACAAAGATGATCATTACATATACTATTCAGCACTTCGTCCACTTACAAATATTTTAAAAAGTCCTCCTATTTCAGGATGTAGAGACATTTGTCAGCCCTTTTTGGACCTATAAAATTAAATTTTCTACTGTTTGCATGTGTAAAACTTGACTTAATCCATGTAATTGCTTGGATTTTACTACTTTACCATTACATACAGGTTATAATGAATGGTACTCATGCAAGTATAATGCATCATAGTATATAATATATAATAAATTGTCTGAAACAAAATTTTTTGGTTAAAGGGTACATTATTTTGTAACTTATCCGATTATATATATATATAATCTGATATATATATATACATATATATATATATGATATTCTTATCCATAGCTGTTGTATCAATTTGTACTCCTACCAACAAAATATAAAATGTGATTTTTAAAATATAAAATATAAATGTGATTTTTCCCCAGGCCTCTTAAACATGTATTGCCATTTAAAATCCTGGAGCCTCCGGCAAATAATGCTGCCTCTGATACCTGGCGAGACCTCTACTAGACTCTGAACCTACAGCACTGTAAGATAATAAATTCACGTTGTTTTAAGCTACCATTTGTGGTAATTTGTTGCTGCAGCTATAGAAAACTAATGCACCAAGTAGCAAATAATATTGGGAAATCACATTAGAAGGATATAATGGAAATGAACTATAGCAGGGATTTGCATAGTCAGAGACCAGCTTTCCAAAACCTTAGAAGCAGATGCAGTATGCCTTCAGCCAAAGTTTCTTGAGAGGACCTATGACACACGCACTCTCCGTGCACGTCTATTGATGGTTTTCAAGTGCAGGCAGCAGGACTTCCTGCAAGAGTGTCTTCCATGGAGGGCTTGTGCAAACTCCTACTTTTGTGCACATTCTAAGATATTCCTTAGTATATTGTCATTTCACTGTTTGTAACAGAGTGGCAACTAGAGTTTAATTGTAAATATTTTTAATTGTTAAAAAAGTCAAACTTGTAACCAGAACTGATTTTTCCCATAAGTATAGAAATATGAAACAAAATTAATTATAAGTAATAAAATATTGATCATTCACTTGTAAAAAATTTTTTTAAAAAACCTTTTTTTTTCCAAATTAATTTTGATTGCGTGTGAATTAATTTCCTCATTTTTGTTCTTCAAGTCACTGCTGTATTTCTTCCGATGGATTTCTCCCTGGTATCACTTCTAATTTTGTCTTCATTTGCCTAATGATTTTATTTTTCCGCTCAAGTTTTACACTTTCCCTGACTTTTTACACTTCTGCTTTGTGATCTCCCTTCATAAGAGTAATTGCAAACCTAAGCCTGTGTGTGTTCATTATCTCATGACAGAATAGTTGCTTACCACTTGCTCTTAAAAAATCCTATATACATAACTCTTTGAGATAGAAAAGTTTATTTTCTTCAAATTATTCTAAAAAATATAATTACAATGATGTAACATTTCTTATAACTCATTATTGAATATATTGGTTTTTATTAGACTGTTTGCAAGGATTTCCTGTTAGGGATGAAGAGGTCAAGGCTCTGAATTATTCTTCTGACCTAGAGACTGAGAGCTTCCCATAAATAAGCCATCTCCGTGTGCTCTTTGAAAATCCATCTCTGGTGTTTCTTTGTACAAAGTTGATTCTGGAGGATTTCTGCTGACAGCCCTGGACTTGCCAGTTGTATCAAAAACTGCTGCAAAATAGATTTCTTCAATTCGTGGTAAACACATTCAATTCAGGACAGCACTTTCCAGACACTGGAAATCCTTTTCTGCTGAGATCCCTCGATGCTCTCTGCTCTGCATGCCTCCTCTCTCCATCTCTCTGGAAATATATTCTACCTAGTCTCAACCCATTGAAGTTACATATCTGGTTATTGGAAATCAGAGATTTTAGTGTTTACCCTTCAGGGTGTTTCCTTTATCTGTGGGAAGTACGCGTTTGCAGTGCATCTTGCGACCTGCCCCCTACAGGCCAAGCAAATAACCTCCACACTTACTCCTGCATGACATCTGTAGAGATTCAATTGATCCCTTACAATCTTTATGCTCTAGAACCTGTAAATCATATCTGACTCCACGTTTCAGTGAACATGGAGAATGTGATTCTTTTTATTTTTCTAATTACTTCTTATGATTTCTAGAAGAAGAGAAAGATGATAATCTTTACAACTACCATATCATATCAAAACTTCCTAATACAGATGGCCCAAAATTTATGATGGCTCAACATATGATTTTTTGAATTTATGATAGTGCAAAAGTGATACACATTTAGTAGAAACCATGGTTTGAATTTTGATCTTTTTCCAGGGTAGAGTATTATACTGTCTCTTGATCCTGGTAGCAGCAGAGAGCCACAGCTCCCAGTCAGCCATGGGATCACGAGGGTAAACAACCAATACACTTACAAACTTTCTGTATCCCTGTAACTGTTCTGTTTTCACTTTCAGTATAATATTCAGTAAATTATATGAGATAGTCAACTCTTTATTATAAAGCAAGCTTTGCGTTAGATAATTGTGCCCAATTGTAGGTTAATATAAATATTCTGAGTGTGTTTAAGGTAGCGTAGGCTACGCTAGGATCTTGAGTAGGTTAGTGTAGTAAATGCATTTTCAACTTACAGTATTTTCATCAGGTTGTAACCTCATAATACACTGAGGAAGATCTGTATATATTATATCACTTAGCTCTGCCTATAGATATTTCTTTCAATCACTTCTGAGGCACACACAGATATTAATAGTTTTAATAGGTATCCATGACAAGTTTTTACTTTTAATCAGATTTCTTTCAGGGCTTTGCCACTTAGAATAATAGTTGCCACTGTCTTCTAGTAAATGTATTTTATTATACGTGATGTAACTAACTTCTTTCTATTCTGTGTCTTGATTAGAAATGGCTTTGAAACCATCAAATGCATTTTCAGCATCTATTGATGTGAGCCTATGGTAATTGTTGGTGAAATGGATTACATCGGTAGATTTCTTACCTTCTTGGAATAAACCCTAATCTGACATAATATATTTTGATTTTTATGCAATGTGATATTAGAGAAATAGCAAAGATTTTAAGAAAAATGATATTATATATAAATCTTCCATTCCCATTGTGTCAGTTTGGGACATCTCAAAGGCAGTCACCAGGACATGCTTATATAACATACACAAGATTTATTGCAGGAAATGCTTTGTGAAGGATAAAGGGAAGGCAGGAAAGCCTTCAGACTACTAAATGGTCTGGCACTTGTGAACATGTAGGAAGAATCTCTGACAAGAGCATAGTTCTAAGAAATCTTTGGAGCAGCAGACTTGAGTATCAAGCCAAATGTGGCCATTAGAGACCAGTTTCCTGAAGGCATGGGCTTACACTAGATCCCCAAGCCATGCTCATTCATTAATAGGATCAGACTGGGAGGTGGGGTGGAAAGGGAAATGTGGCCTGCAGAAAGGCGATGGTGGATTCACAAGGGCAGTAACTGGGCTCAGCCACCTATGCTCCCTCAGCCAGGAGATGTGAGTGGTGTGTTTCTATGAGTGTCAGACTCATCTCCCTCATTCTTCTACCTTTCCTAAGGCATGTTGCCTTGTGCCTGGCAAACAGTAGGTTGAAATAAGGCTCATGGTTAGTGAAGATGGCTGTGAAGAATTTTCTCCCCTGTAAGATATGCAGAAGCTTGGAGATCAGCACTAAAAAGCATCAGGGTCATTGCTATCCCTATCCCCAGGAAAATTTTGATAGGGACAAATCTGTAAACTCCTGTTTGTGAAATTCACATGAGACCCATGGGATAGTTCTTGTCTTTCTTCTGCTGGAAATATCTAAAAAGGAGCTTGATGTAAGTCTTCCAAAAGTCTGAAGGAAGGAGAGTGTAAGAAAATCAGATACAGAGTGTCTTCATTATGGTCCATTGGAAAGGTAATGCATAGCTTTATGACTGCTATATCAATAATCCACTATTATAGAAATATTTGCTCTCAGATAAATGCTGGGCCTATAGCACAGAATGCAGACCAACTGTCAATACTAAGCTTCAATGAAACATCAATAATAACAATAATAATAGAGACACATATAAATGACCCAGTAGGTAGAAAGAAGTAGGGCAAATCCATCAACGAGTAAATTAGAATTGCCAGAAGAAAAAGATGACACACGGACAAAATATTTTGAAATCATTTACAGTGATTCAACCAGAGCAGATATACATATAATTCTTTCTGGAAATAATACGTGTTTTCTTACTTTATTTTATTTTATTGTTTTATTTTCACTGTATATATCACACATTTGAATAATTTTTAATCTTTGCTTCATAACACTATTGTCATTGATTCCTGCTTAGACCTTCTTTTATATATTCATTTTTTATTTAGTTTTTTTAAATCATATTTTTCTAAATGTAAAGAGCCCTCTACATGCTACACCTTGCATAATAATTTCCACTGCAAAGGGCTGGGCAATAACTTTAATATTTGCTGCCATATACAAGGCTCTCTGCCTATTCTTTACGGCTTTTATTTCAGATTTTTTTCAACAACTTCTAACTTTCTACTTTAATACTCTCCCCTCACTCAAGCAGAAAAATCTCATCTCCTACTTCTGAATAAAAATCAATTTATTAAATATGAATCTCTTAAACTATTCCCCTTCCTTCTTCTATTTGATTAGACTTGGGTTTAATAAGAAAAAATCTCCCTCCCCCCTTTTTTTTGTACTATCGATAACATTTCTTCCATCATGTCAGGAACCATATTTTTCAGTTTAACCATAACCCCTCATAACTTTACCTTTCCTCACTGGTTACTCCACAGTGATATTTAAATATATTGTTACCTCACATCTGTAAGGCTCTGTTTCACTTCATAATTCTTCAGCCAGAGGGCAATTATTTTTTGATCTCTGTGTTGGGTTCCACCGACACATATATAAATAAAAAATATATGGTTCTTGTCCTCATGGAATTTACCATGCAGTGGTAAATTAGAACCTAAAAATTAATTAAAAATTTGCCAAATATATCTGTGCAAAGTGCTAATAAATATTTATGATGTTATAGGAATACAGTCAAAGGAAAATTATTGGTGTTAGTGTACAAATAGTCTTTTATGAAGAAGTGCATTGTTAATTAGACTTGGAACAACTTAGGTGTTTGGATGATGCAGAATGGACTCTGGAATTTCATCAGTTTATACACCTGGAACAGTGTTATTACAAAGTACAGACTTTAACAATGGAAAAATATGTATTGGAGGGAAACCTGAGAACTCAGGAATAAGCTTCTTTGTGTTTCTACCACTGCACATTCTTTGTCTCCAAGTCTTTAACCACTGTCAGCATTAGGACTAACCACTGTGCCACAGGGAATCTCCAAGTCAGCTGGTGGTAGAGTTTTCACATGAGCTAATGTGCAGGTCCATTCTAGCAACATGCACAGCCTTAATCCTGAACCACCCCCCCCCCAAACGCTAGACTCCTCCAAACTCAAGGGCAGACAAAATCCAATTACAAAACAATACCAAGCAACGCTGACAAGCTGGTATATCTGGTTCCAAAACAACTCACAGACCCATAGATACAAGATATCATTTTAGTTTAGCTTCAAAGACAGTGAAGAGGAAGATAATTGAGATTCTACAAATGCCAACAAACCTCTAGACCAGGCATCTGTGTACCATGCTAGTGATGCAGATGGAAAATGCTGCAGAAAATGAGGAAGCTGACTTATGCAAGAAGTCGAGGGATTGAGAAAAAAACAACTGTAAAAGGGAAAACAATTCTTCTGTTCATGGAACTTTTTTAGAAAGACATGCTAATCCACTGGAGTATCTGCAGGCTATGTTTAGCACTTGCTGGAAGTTGTTAAACAATAAGTTACTGTCCTAACAACCTTCAAGTAGAAATAGTACAAATAGAAACCAAACACTGTAAGAAAGTTAATAATCCTAAAAGGAGGCATCCAGTTCTGTCCAGCCTTGTTTGGAGAGAGATATTCTGTGATCTATGCAATTTATGAGTCTAGAAGGGATGAACGTGAATGAAACAAATTGGTTAGAGGGCAATTTATGAGAAAATGCAAGGTTGAGGAGAACAAAAAGTATGAAGGAGAAGGCCGTCCTGAGTGTGAATGTGTTGTTCCTTTATTGTTTGTTGACTGTTTTACGAATGTGTGCTCAAATAGGTGATTCAGAAACATGAAATACTTATTCCAGAGCTCTTGTAAGAGTCCAGTTTCTCAGATGTTGCCAAGCTTTTGTGTTTTACAATAGAATTTTGCTTTGAACTCCAGTTCAAAGTGCTAGGAAAACCAGAGTCTATAAGGCTGATTTGAGTCATTCTAATCTCTACTTTTCTCATAGGATAGAAATAATAGACAGCATGTGGTAGAGGATGGGCAGGTAAACTGACAGCAAAGACAAACTGATACTATGAAAATCATGAGGCAGTAGAAGTGGCAAGTTGAACACTGTAACTGTTTTATGTTCCTGTGACTCCTGAGGAGGAATGTTAACACCCTGAGGATGTTTCTTTCAGTGTCAAAATGGTTGATGATTAGCAATTGGAGTATTTTTTCAATGAATATACAGTTTCATGACTCATATTCTACTTCATGAAAGAAAGTATTTCATAAGAAGACGATAACTATAGTAAAGAGATTGTCACCTTCATCAAGGTGACAATGATGAAGAAGTGGAAGAAACAGGTGTGGAAGAAGATGATAATATAGCATACCATTATTAACAGCATCAATATCTGGCAGATTACAAACTGTAGTGATTCTGGCTGTATATAGTTTAGAAAATAATCTGCAGTGTGGGGTACCTGGGTGGCTCAGTCATTAAGCATCTGCCTCCCGCTCAGGGCGTGATCCCAGGGTCCTGGGATCGAGCCCCGCATCTGGCTCTCTGCTCCGCTGGCAGCCTGCTTCTTCCTCTCCCACTCCCCCTGCTTGTGTTCCCTCTCTCACTGGCTGTCTCTCTCGGTCAAATAAATAAATTAAATCTTTAAAAAAAATAATCTGCAGGGTGAAGGCCTAGATATAAATATTAATAACTTACACTTTTAGATTGTTTAATTTGCTATATTTTGAAACTGAATGATTTATACACATTTTAAAAATAAATTCATTGGATTTACAATTTTATAGTAAAATTTTGTATGTGATATATAAGATGCAGTAAGTAGCTAATATACATTCATTCACTACTGTAGACATTGGGTCCTGTGAACTACTTCATATAGCAGGTGTGAAATGTATCAGAATTGTAGCTAAGAGATATAAATATTAAGAAAATTTCCTTAAAAGAAAACAACTAAAATAATTTTCAAGTCAGCTTGCAAAACTGATTTTTTATCACTTTGTACCAGAAATGTTATCTCTTTGTATTAACTGAGAATGCTTTTTACACGTTGACTTCCACATATTAGCAAAGAGTTAAAAACATCCCCAGACTTACAATTGATGCTAACATTCTAATTTCTTTTGGCAATTGTTATATTACATGACAGTTAAAAAATTGTTGATATTAAGATAGTTTATTCCTGGGCCACTAGTAGAATCTTAACTTCAAGTGAAAAGAAAAAAAATTATCAATCTAGAGAGTATCACTATAGAACTGCACACTGTCATACCTGGTCTCCGCTCTTATTCGCTTGGTTTTCTCCTTGTTTTGAGCAGTTGTTATTAATACCCCATGTGCATTAGCATCCCAGCCATACTCTTAAAAGGAGCTAATAAAAAAAAAAAGTACTAATATCCAAGCTCGATCCCAGATAACCAGAATCAAAATCTCTAGATATTGGGTCTGAGGACCCTTCTGTTGGTGTCTACTATCTTTTTGGATGATTTTGATGTGTGGTGGAGATTGAAAACTAGAGACATAAAGAAGTTAAATGCATTCATCCTTAAAAAGGAAAAATACCTTCTTTCAAATTCATATTTGAAATCAAGCTTTCCATTTTTACCATGTGCGAGTTCATTTACAAAGAGATTTACAAAGTCATTTTGGAAAATATGTGTGACTTGATCATGCTGCCATGATAAGATTATATAGTAAACTTGTATTTTGAAATACGAGTTCAATATAGCATTTAATTTTTTTTAAAGAATTGGGCTCTTAATAAAGTATTTATTTACAGAAGTAGTAACTTAGCTAGAGTGATATAGATTTAACAAAATAAGTACTGTTGTTTTCATAATTGAAGAAATGTGTCATCCTAAAACTAGGTTTGCGCAAATCGTTATTATTTTTTCAAATATAAATAAACCCGACATACTGTAAAAACATATCTATCTTTTTTCTTTATCTCAAGTTTTAGTTTAATGTAATAAGCCAGAAAGTGTTTCCAAATATTTCATAGAAATAATCCCCTACACAGAACCATATAAATGGGAAAGCATTTGGGGCTTCCCCTAATTTAATGGGGCATTTTATTATGTTTAAATAAAGGGTTCTTTACAAATGAGATCTCCTGCTGAATGGAATCATATCTAAAAGGCAGTAGAAACCTGTCAATAATGCCCATGAGCCCTATAAAAGGTTTTTATTTCTTTCATGGTATGTTATGCTTCATCAGATTCCTTAATCCGAGTTGCAGTTCACGTTGCCATTCCGAAACAGCTCGCTGATCAGTAATTTCTCTTCTAGCTGTGGCATAACAACCACAAATACAGGTTATTCTGGGAACTGAGATTTGTTTTGCATAAATCATATTTTAAAAATCATTTCCAAATGAGATTAATTTATGATAGGAAAATTATTCTTCAAAGAAAGGTAAAACTGAGCTTTGAGTGTTTTTTCTAGGTGTAAGACCAAATTTGTCATTTGGTGGTTAGGGATTTCTCTGAAGAAAAAAAAAATGACACCACAAGAGAAATAAGATGCTTCCCACATTGGCTTTAAGACCTATTTAAAATGGCATTAGAAAAGAGAATGACAGATTACATTTTCACTGTATTTTCCGGTTGTGCTTTAGATGACTTTTATTTCTTTTCAATTAGGCTGAATGCTAAAACACAATAGAATATAACTGATTCTGCAGTCTGAAAAGTATTAATACTGAAGTGGAAGAGGGAGGGGTAGCATCTTCTAGAAGATTCCTGCAATTCTTTTTCCTAAGACAAGGTTTTTCTTTGTACCTTGTTTTCACATGTTTTTCATTAAAGAACTCCATGTGTGTGTGTTGAAATGATTTGGTTATCACTGTTTCAACAAGATTTAAATGTTCATATGCAGAATAATTATAGAGTCTCTAAAGCATTGCTTGGCTTTAAAATTATATTTTTTAAAAGTTTGTAGTTTTTTATTAAGTGGCACATACTGTTTATACTGAGAATTCAAATATTTTCTAAAGTACCTAGAGTACTAAGGGGAAGAGAAAACAGCAAGTAATTTTGATTATTCTTTTTCTTTATTGCACTGTTATTTCTCATGCGAATCAACTATATTCATCTACTTCTCTCACTAGATTTTACTTAGCTAACCTTTAAATTTATAATTCAATTTTCTAAATTTCTGCCATGGATGAAGAGTCATCTCTAAATGTAGAAATATGTAAAGTTATACAAATATTGCTGCTAAGAGTTAAATAACTATGGTGTAGCTGAGATTGAATATTTTATATTTAAGAATTTCTAGCAGATATTTTCAAGTTAGAAGGCAAAATAGCAAAAGACTCATATAGGTCATAAAATTAGACAGTTTTTTCTAAGGTGTCAAAATTCAGGTTCATGGATCTACTAGGGCATTAAATAACTTATTTTGTCTCTTGGTTACCTGACACCTTTTCCTGCTCCTGCCCCTGTTCCCCTAATAACTCACTTTTCGCAAATCAATCTTCCTTTTGAGAAGATTAATTCTTAAAATTTTTGGTCCTAGAATCTGAAAAGCTAATTATATTGATATATATTATGTGATTGCTGTGTTATATTTTATTAATTTGAAGGCTGAAAATTTCCAGGTAGTAGGTGTTACCTTTGAAAAGGAGAATAATTCCAAATAAAATTCTGAAGGTATTAATGCCGACTGTCTTACAGAGACACAAGTAATATCATCATGGAATAGCACACATATTAGTGGGGCTTACTGATTTACTAAAAACAAACAAAAACCAGTGTGAATGTGTGTAAACTACTTCAAAGGTTAGCAAAACCTTGTCGGGACTTATAAAACTTGATCTAATAAAATTTATTTTCCTACCCATATTTTAAACGTAAGTTTAGTTTTCTTCATAAAGGAAACCAGAAACATTTTTCTAAAAAGCAACTAGCTTTAGTAGGTTTAAAGATGTTATGAGAAGTGTTTATAAAGCAACGCAAAGATGTTTTAATGCTCTGTGGGACACTATAAGAAAGTATATGAGAATTTACACACAGTAATTATGTATTATTATTTATTTATTTATATTGCTTTGGCAACAAAATGTACTAGGTAGTATAAGGTGAGCTTTGCTCTTTTTGCTAATTTTCATCTTTAAATGCCTTTAAATCTTCCCATGCTTCTATGCTTTTCAAATAAAGGCAAATGTACCATTTCATGTCTCTGCTTATTAGTCAATATATCTAGCAGTTGACTTAAATTCAATTAATAAATATGCATATATATAATTGATATGAATATAAATATTCATATCGATTTTAAGTAGGAAGTACAGTAGTTTCCCCTTATCCACAGTTTCTGTTACCCATAGTCCCCTGGGGTCCAGAAGCAGATGATCCTCCTTTTGACATGTCATCAGAAGGTTGATAGTAGCCTAATGCTATGTCACAATGTCCACCCATTCCCCTCACTCCGTCTCACAGCATAGGCATTTCATCATCTCACATCATCACAAGAAGAAGAGTGATTACAGTACAATAAGATATTTTGAGGGAGAGAGACCTTATTCGTATAACTTTTATTACAATATATTGTTATAATTGTTCTATTTTATTATTGGTTGTTATTGTTAATCTCTTACTTTGCCTAGTTTATAAATTAAACTTTATATAAGTGAGTGTGTATAGGGGAAACGATATTATGTAGGATTGGTGCTACCCACAGTTTCAAACATCTACTGGGGGTGTTAGAATGCATCCCCCATGGATAAAGGGGAACAACCGTATATCATTGATGATTCTGTATCCTAATCACTAGTTTGTTTCCATATAATGTCTGTTTTAAGAAGGAAATATACTTTGTTTACTCTATTATGTATTTTTTGTGTTGCCAAATGTATTCATATTTTTAGGCCAAAAGTTCATATAATTCAACTCATTTATTTTTATCCAAGTCTCAAAACCAAATCTTGAGGCTATTGTCTTGATTCCGAAAATATTCCAACATTTCTTCCAGTTTTAAACAAAACAAAATAAAACAAAACTTCAGATTATAAATTTGCCCATTTGCCCGATACGCATGGAAGGTTGGGGAAGGTAGAAGAAATATTTGAATATATTATCATTCTCTCTGCCACATTTAGTGCAAATGAAATCACACTGGTGACGCATTCAAAAGAACATGTGTTAAAAGATAAACTGAGGCATATTAAGCATTTTAAGAGTTTATTTGAACAAAAGCCAATTAGAATAGGGTGTTGTCAAACTGGAAGTTATTAGGAGCTCCATCCCAGGAGCTTGGAGGAGAGATTTTTACAAAGTAGGGGCAGGAGCAAAATAAGGACATTACTGACTAAGTTTAAAGCCTAGTTGGTTTTTTGTAATTGGGTGGCCTTAGGTTTCAATTTCATAATCTTAAATCATTCATAGGCTTAGGTTTTGGTTTGCTTACATAGACTACTATGGCATCAAAGCCACTTCAGTCTAATGGGCTCTTTTTTAAATAGATGAACACAGATAATGTTTGTCTACTTTCCTCTTCTGCTTTCACTATTGCCGACAAGTTGTTATTGATTTTCTGAAAACTGTTTATGGTTGTAATATGATATAAATTAAACAGGCACATCTGAATTCATTTTAGTGATTTTTCTCTAAGTTACACATTATATAATTAATTTGTGTTTTATTTGCAAAATACAGAAAAGTGTCCACAATAATAATAAGAATTATTATTATTATTAATTATTTTGGCTATCTTACTATCCTGAGTTCACTATTATTATTTTGGTATCTCACTTTTTAGTCTTAAATATATAGGTACATGGCAACATGAGTGAAAGAGACAGACATAGAGGAAGGGAGAAAGTGAGAAAGAAAACACTGTGCATGAGATATAAATTAAAAGCCATCTAGTAAAGCTTGGGTGAATTCCTGTTGCTTCTGAATCATAAGCTGCTAAATAATGTTGTTCATGTAAGAAGCAACCAGATTAAACAGAAAAGGATGCAATGAAAAGCCATTGCTTTTAGTAAGTCAGAGAAAGACAAATACCATATGATCTCACTTATATGTGGAATCTAAAAGCAAACAAAAAATGAGCTCATAAATAGAACAGATTAATAGTTGCCAAAGGAAGGAGGGTGAGATGGGTGAAGAGGGTAAAAGGTACACATTTCCAGTTATAAAGTAAGCAACTCAGAGAAAATAAGTCAGTTTCTAGCACTCCATGTGATTAATGTGGCAAATGGGATATAGGCATACCGCAGAGACACTGTGGGTTTGGTTCCAGACCACTACAATAAAACAAATACTGCAATCAAGTGAGTATGTAATGTATACGGTGGTGCCTAGAGTAAAATATCCCATACTGTGGTTTTGAAAGTTGCTAATCAGACGTTAAAAGTTCTCATCACAAGAAAAAAGAATTTTGTAACTGTGGTGACAGCGGTAACTAGATTTATTATGGTGATCATTTTGCAATATATACAAATACCAAATCATTACATTGTATACCTGAAACTAATATAAGGTTGTGTGTCAATTATACGTCAAGTAGAAAAAGCAATTGCTTATATAATTTAAAATGTGGTGGTCATACTATTCACTGGCATTTGATTATTACTTAATGTCATATAAAAATATATAGCCTGCCTCATAATGTCAGCTATCACAAAGGAATCTCATGCCTTGGATTATTACTCCTAAAATATTATCTGTCCCTTAAATATATAACCAATGTGATTTTTAAATATTCAATGTGTCACAGAGACAATACTATGTATTCACACTATCCCTCTTCCTGGGCAAAGCCTTCTATGTGATTAATCTGGCTTACCTCAGAGAGATTGTGGGTTTGGTTCCAAGCCACTGCAATAAAACAAATATTGCAATAAAGTGAGTGAAAACATTTTTGGGGTTTTGTAGTGCATATAAAAGTTATTGCACTGCACTCTATTAGGTGTACAATGGCATAATGCCTTCACAAAGCAATGCACGCACCTTAATTGAAACATTTTTTTATTGCTAAAAAATGCTATCAACTGAACTTTTAGTGAGTCATCAACTTTTTTTGCTGGTGGAGGCCTTGATGTTGATGGCTGCTGACTGATCAGGGTGGTGCTTGCCAAAGGTCAGGCTGGCTGTGGCAATTTCTTACAATAAGACAACAATGAGGTTTATTACATTGACTCTATTTTTCACAAACAATTTCTCTGTACTATGTGATGCTATTTGATAGTAGAACTTTTAAAATCAGAGTCGATCCTTTCAGACCCTGCTGCTGCTTTATTAACTAAGTATACGTGAGAATCTAAATCTTTCATTGTCATTTCAACAGTCTTCACAGCATCTTCACCAGGAGTAGATTCCATTGCAAGAGACTACTTTCTGTGCTCATCCATTGTCGGGTTTGGCCAGCAAACCCTGAGATGGCGAATGAAAAGATTATTCCAGACACCTTTGTGGGAGAAAGGAGAGGGGGCCTGGGGACCAGATGCTCTAGCGGCGAAAGGTCCCACACCAGACTTTGCCTCCATCTTTAATGTGAATGTTATCAATACAACAAGGGGAAACAAAAAAGAAGAAGGAATGTGAAGCTGTAATAATCAGGACAGTGGCATAGGGAGTATCCTTTGAATAGAATAAGCCATGTTCATGACGGGCATGCAGACAGGGAGCATGTGGAGTGCGTGACCTCCAAAGATCGGTGTTTCTCCTAAGTCAAGCATTTACTCCCTGGATGAGTGCGTTGAGTCGCAATGACGATCTGGTTGTTTTCAGCCCAGAAACCTTAAAGGGGGCCCAATTTTCTGGACACCCTTTCTTTGTTTTTCAACTAGTCTCATCCAGGGAGGCATGTGTTTATGAAATCTTTTCTAGCCAGGCACTATGAATTCCCACAATTCATAAGAAGCAACTCCTCTTTCATTGAAGTGTTATGAGATTACAGCAATTCAATCACATCTTTAGGCTCCATTTCAAATTCTAGTTCTCTTGCTATTTCCACCATATCTGCAGTTACTTCCTCCACTGAAGTCTTGAACTCCTCAAAGTCATTCATGAGGGCTGGAATCAACTTCTTCTAAACTCCTCTTCAGGTTGATATTTTGACTACTTATGAATCACAAATGTACTTAATGGCATCTATAATGGTGAATCCTTTGCAGAAGGTTTTCAATTTACTTTACCCAGAGCCATCACAAGAATTATGCTCTATGGTAGTAATAGCCTTACAACATGTATTTTTTAAATAAGAAAACCTGAGAGTTGAAATGACTCCTTGATCCATGGGCTGCAGAATGGATATTTCATTAACAGGCATGAAAACAACAGTAATCTTGTCTATCTCCACCAGAGCTCTTGGGTGACTAGGTGCATTGTCAATGAGCAGTCATATTTTGGAAGGAATCTTTTTTTTTTTTTTTTTGAGAAGTAGGTCTCAACAATGAACTTGAAATAATCAGGAAACTATGTTGTAAACTGATGTGCTGTCATCCAAATTTTGTTGTTCCGTTGACGGAGCACAGGCGGAGTAGATCTAGCATAATTCTCCAGGGCCCCAGGATGTTCGGAATGGTCAATGAACATTGGCTTCGACTTAAAGTCATCAGGTGCAGTAGCCCCTACCTAAAGAGTCAGCCTGTCCTTTGAAGCTTTGAAGCCCAGCATTAACTTCTCTTCTCTAGCTATGAAAGTCCTAGATGACATTTTCCCCCAATAGAAGTCTGTTGTGTCTAAATTGAATATCTATTGTTTAGTGTAGCCACTGCATTAATGATTTTCACTAGATCTTCTGGAGAACTTGCTGCGGTTTCTACATCAGCACTTGTTGCTTCATCTTATATTTTTATATTCTGGAGATAGTATGGTTCTTTAAACCTCATGAACCAACCTCTGCTAGCTTTAAGCTTTTCTTCTGTATCTTCCTTATCTGTCTCAGCCTTTATGGAATTGAAGATTTAGGGCCTTCCTCTGGATGAGGCATAGGTTTAAGGGAATGTTGTGGCTGGTTTGATCTATCCAGACAACTGAAACTTTCTCCAGATGATCAATAAGGCTGTTTCACTTTCTTATCATTTGTGTGTTCACTGGACTAACACTTTTAATTTCCTTCAAGAACTTTAACTTTGCATTCACAACTTGGCTGTTTGGTGAAAGAGGCCTATTTTTCACCCTATCTTGGTCTTGAATATGCTTTCCTCACTAAGCCTAATCATTGAAAGACATACAACTTTCCTTTCACATGAACACTTAGAGGTCAGTGTAGAGCTATTAACTGGCCTAATTTCAGTATTGTTGTGTGTCAGGAAGTAGGGAGAAGAAGAAGGAGAGAGACAGAGGAACAGCTGGTCAGCGGAGCAGTCAGAACACACATAACATTTATTAAGTTTGCTGTCTTACAGGGGAATGATTTATGGGACCCCCAAACAATTACAATAGTAACATCAAAGCTCACTGATCACAGATCACAATGACAAATATAATAGTAGTGAGAAGTGTGAAATATTGTGAGAATTACCCAAATGTGATACAGAGACAAGAAGTGAGAAAATGCTATCAGAAAAATGACACTACATCAGTAAGGCTTACTTGATGCAGGGTTACCACACCTTCAATTTGTAAAAAAAAAAAAAAAAAAAAAAACAATATCTGGGAAGTGTAATATAGTGAAATGCAGTAAAATCTGTTTGCCTATATGGTCAAAATGGAACAAAGGGATGATTCCTACAGATCTCTGTTCTCTGTAACAGTAACCACAGACTGTGATTTGAAATGTCAGAGAATTCTACACTATCCTGTATTTTTGACTGACCATGTGGAATAGAATGCCACCTCCTGCAATTCCACTTATCAACTGGGATAAAACCTATGGAGTGAGCAAAAAATAAACTTTTCTTGTGTTAAGCAACTTGCTTAACTGAGATAGAAGGTTTAACTAGTTATCAGAGCATAAACTAGCCTACTTTATTAATATAGCATGTAGCCCACATATATTCCCTAGATTGAGTAAAAAGCCAGCTAACAACATTTTTTGTATTTAAAAAAAAAGCATTGATGCTGGGTGATAATAATGTGTTAATGTTGGTTCATCCATTGTAACAAATGTGCCTCTCTGGTGGGGGATGTTGATAATGGGGAAGACTAGGCATGCATGGGGCCAGTGGGTACATGAACAATCTCTGTACCTTCCACCCAGTCTTGCTGTGAACTTAAAACTGTTCTAAAAAATAAAATCTACTGAAAAAATTGAACAGAGAGAACACCCATATTATTAATGTATTAATATTTTTGTATTTTTGTTATATGTAGTATGTTCATATAATAGATTTATTGAGGTTTATAAATATTAAATTTAGGAAATATATATAATATTTTTCAATTGTTTCTTTCTCTTTTTTTTTGTTTTTTTTTTTGTTTTTAGAGAGTAGAGGAGGAGGGTCAGAGGGAGAAGGTGAGAGAGAGACTCTTAAGCAGGCTCTACACCCAGCATGAAGCCTGACATGTGTCTTGATCTGATGACACTGACTGAGACCATGACCCTGAGATCATGACCTCAGTAGAAACCAAGAGTTGGACGCTTAGCCAACGGAGCCACCCAGGCACCCCACTGTTCAATTGCTTTTTATACAAAATTCCCATGTCATTAAATATTCTCATAAAATACAAACTTTATTATTGCATAGTGTTTTTTAAATTATATTTATGTACTGAAATCTATTGATGGAGATTTAACCTTTCTGACATTTCTTGCTGTTTTAGACAATGCTGAGATCTAGCTGTGGATAGCTTCTGTGAATACACATGCCATTATATTTATAGTAAGAGTGATTACTGTAAAATTTAAGAAGCAGTTTAGTATTTACCTTTTTTTTTTAAAGATTTTATTTATTTATTTGACAGAGAGAGATAACCAGTGAGAAAGCAGGGGGAGTGGAATAGGAAGAAGCAGCCTCCCAGCAGGAGGAGCCTGATGTGGGGCTCGATCCCAGAATGCCAGGATCACGCCCTGAGCCAAAGGCAGACGCTTAACGACTGCGCCATCCAGGCACCCCAAGTACTTACTTTTTCTTAAGCAAATATGCTCACTATGTTTGTTGTCTTTATGATTGACTACAGTGTGCTAATGCTTCAGTAATATACACCTAGTCTATTTATGTTTTGAGAAATATTATATGACTCACATGCCTTTGGTATTAATTCCTTATTAACATTAATAGCATTTGGATTAACTAAATGTGACTTTTACTCCCCAATTTTTTTCTAAAGAAATAAAGATATAAAAAGTCTTCATCTTCAGTGACATCACCATTACCAACAAACTTTGAAACATAACTGACAAATATTTTGAAATATAGGATAAAGTGAAGATAATTGATGAAAATTGGCATCTGGTTCTTCAAAACCCAAGGACAGAGATTTTTCTAAATACACATTTTTATAATACTGAAAACTCTTTTCAAATGAACTTTTGATTAGTGCAATGGTACCCAGAGAAAATAAAACCATGGATGAAACCAAGAATGCTCTTGTAGAGACAATATCCAACAAGTTGGATTGGCTGGGAGATTAAGCTGCTATTTTATTATGTTCACCTAACTTCCTACCTAAGAAAAATTGTTGGAGAAGCAGATGAAGCAGGAGGAAGTGTCAACATAAAGCACAGGTGACTGAATGGGCTTGCTGTTAGCCATAACATTTTGAATGTTGTTGAAAATGAAGGGAAGATAGGCCCATCCATGGCACTTAAAATGTGTAGATTTGTTTAAAATGTGCTCAAGGTTAAATAAAAGCTAAAAATAAAACACAAAAAATCTGAATTGAAGTTGCTAAGTGCTGTATCCCATTACCCTCTAAAAACATTCTGTTCATGCAATTCTTCGTCAAAAAGCTGACCACAGTAAAACAAGGTGTAATAACCAGAAAGGAGCTGCATGGTGCCTGTTGAGTTCAATGTGTTCCCCAAATAGATACGTTCGAGTAACCTCTAGGATGACAGAAGGTGATTCTGTTGGGAGATAGAACCATTCAGATATACTTAGTTATGATGAGGTGGGACTGGGTTAGCATAAAGACACAGAGACACCAGGGGAGAACGTCATGTGACAATGGGCACAGAGATGAAAGCACTGTGACTGTGAGTGCCAAGGAATGCCAAGGATTGATGACTACCACCAAAAGCTTCATGGAAGCAGGGAAGGCAGGGTCCCTGGGTGGCTCAGTCAGTTAAGTGACTGCCTTCGGCTCAGGTAGTGATCCCAGGATCCTGAGATCAAGCCCTCTGTTGGGCTCCCTCCTCTACCCTTTCCCCACCTCCTTGCTTGTGTTTTCTCTCTCACTCTCTCTCGTTCTCTCAAATAAATAAACAAATAAAATCTTAAACAAAAAAAAAAAAAAAAGAAGAAGAAGGAAGAAGGGATTCTCCCCCACAGTTTTCAGACAGAATGTAATGCTATTGACACCTTCTTGGACTTCTAACCTCCGAACTGTGAGAAAATACATTTCTTTTCTTTCCTTTTTTTTTTTTTTTTAGATTTTATTTATTTGATACACAGAGAGAGAGCACAAGTAGGCAGAGTGGCAGGCAGAGGGAAAGGGAGAAGCAGGATTCTTGCTGAGCAGAGAGCCTGATGTGGGGTTCAATTCCGGGACCCCAAGATCGTGACCTGAGCTGAAGGCAGATGCTTAACCAACTGAGCCACCCAGGTAACCCAAGAAAATAAATTTCTGGGTTTTTTTAAGCCACTTAGTTTGTGGTATTTTGTTACAGAAGCCCTAGACAACTTATACAGGACCTATGCATTTTTTGTGTGTGCAAAATAAGAAAAGAATTATAACATAAAAATGTATTTTAAAGAATTAGCAATTGCTAATTGATATTAATTATACATCTCTATTTTCTCAAATGTGCTGAAAAGAAATTGTCTCAATGAATTAAAAGCAGAAATTATAACACAACAGACATATATGAATATTTAAAACTGGCTAAATTATACTTTCAATCTTGAGGAAATGAGAAAGGAAAGAAGAAAGATGGATTATACTCAGTCAAGTCTATTTCTTCTTGAGGCATTACATAGAAGGTGCTTATCGAAATGTAAAGACAAGAGAAAGGTTTCACCTAAGATCCTGTATAGTATTTCTGCAATGATAGAAGTAGTGAAAGATAGGTGTTTATTGCAGAATACATCACTTAACGTTTTTAAACACAGCTAGTTAAATCACAAACACTTTGGTAACATCATATAAAAGAAAAAAAAAGAAAGAATATTTTCTTTTTTTTTTAAGAGGTTTTATTTATTTGTCAGAGAGAGAGCACAAACAGAGGAGGGGCAGAGGGAGAAGCAGGCTCCCCGCTAAGCAAGGAGCCCAATGAGGGACTCAGTTCCAGGACCCTGGGATCATGACCTGAGCCAAAGGCAGATACTCAACCGACTGAGCCACCCAGGTGACCCTAATATTTTTTTTTCTGAGATTTTTTTGGAGGACTTTCTAAAAATAGTGCTCTGGGTGAAAAAGTAAGAGGCTGGGCCACACTAACATTGTCATAGACACAATCGCTAGAAGCCTAACTGATTCTGCCAAAACACAGGGTGGTAGTATAACTTTACCCCTTGTCTTTAAAATTAATACGACATCTAAGAAAAAAAATCATAAAAATTTATTTCTCATCATATTTTTGAAAGACATTTAATTAATTTATTTATAAAATCACTATGTTATTATTCTCAAAGGTGTTATGTCCTTAAACTAATCATCCAAAATGAGTGCAATGACCTGTTAGTCTGAAAATGCTTATTAAAATAGCAATTAACTCTGCATAATTTTGGAAGTATTTAAACTGATAATTAAGGATCTGTTGACTAGCTCTGGAAGTTCAGTGGTAGGTCAAAATTACAGTATTTGCTTAGCCTAATCAGGACATTTCATGATCCATCATATTTATACTTTGGGGACTATTTACCTTATTCACATGTTGAATTAGATGCCACTAATGTCATTAGCTATGTCAGCTACTTTTTCTACTTGCTAATTTTCTGTAATACCCTAATTAAAATGTCTCTCAAAATGTGTTGCTCTATTGTTTCTGCTTCTTAAACAGAAAGTTTCCCAATTAATAAAATTAAAGTGTTTTCCAAAAGTTGAATATCATTAAGTTATTTATAGATTTGATATGAAATATTTTGGGCCTTTGTAAAAAAAATAATTGTAGTTAATATTACTTTTTAAGAGTAGTGTTTCCTTGCATTGTTTCTGCTCTTGCTTATTTTAATATTCAAAAGAAGATGACATTGTCTATTAATTAATTCATTAATTAACTCATTCTCTTAACAATTGTTTATTGTACCTTTCTAATACTGACAGTTTTGTTTTAAGTACAGAGAATTAGAAATAAACACCACATGAGCTCTTCTCTGGAAGAACTCAGAACCAGTTAAGAGCTAAATAAAAGTAGGTATGAGTTATTTTATGATTTTAAGAGTATTATTAACTGCCTGTGATTAAGGAAGATTGCCTTCTAGAGGTAATATCCGATCTTACCCTGAAGAGAATATTTAGAGTTAGTCAGGCCTAGAAAAACAGCAAAAACCAGCATTTTGTGTTCGTTTTGTGCAATTTGACATGGCTGGGTATGAGATGCAAGTGAAATTATTTTGCCAGCATAGCAGAAAGACACACAGGGTACCATAGTATATTTGGGAGGTGACTGGCAGCCACCCAAAAACATTCAGTAAGTAAATTTTGTTTAGATTCACAATTTTAGAAATATAATTCTGGTTAATCAGTGGTAGCGTAATGGAAGAAGCTGTAACGAGAGATGACAGTGACAATCAGGGGACTGTATTGTAGTTGCAATCCAAAGCCAACATGCTGAAAGACAACTAACAAGTAGGTAATGGAAGTAACAAAATTTGGTGAGGAAATGGAAGAGTTGATGATAAAACCAGAGCAATTTGGTATAATTGTAGAAATCTTAAGTAAACAGTTTGGGGAATAAACATATTATTAATAACAATAGTAATAACACTGCTACTAGTACTATTTGGTAACACTGATTTCTGTCCCTATGCTAGACAATGTAATAACCATCGTATAATATTTTGAAAATATGTATTATTAGATTTTCTTAAAAATACACCCACCATTTATCTGTATATTTTGACCATATGTTCATTCAGCGATTTTCTTGCAACAAAGAAGTCATTAATCCTAAAATACGAATTTATTGCATTGATCTTGGGTGGTCTTATAAGCACATTCTTCAGGTGAGCTTTATCGTTCTTTAAATGTGATGAGCTAAACTATAGTTAGTCTTTATGCCCACAGGCATGCTGTAACAGTGTTGTGTCAGTGGACGTAGCACGTGTTTGAAGGTTAAAAAACAAGTGTTGTTAAAACAGAGTACTAGGTGTATGTCGTATAATTTATGAGAGCATACAGATAGAACAAAAAATGTATAACAACAATCCAATCAGTGGAGAAATAAATAAAGTAGAACATGAAAGTATCAAAGCTTCACTTCTGTAGCTGAAAATGGCTAGAGCAAAGCAGATTTTAAAATTAATGATCGCTAACTTTAAGTTGTCTCCCAGGAGTCATTCTCCATTTCCCTGAATCAGTGGCCCTCCCACTCTCTTCGACAATGATTTTACATCTCCACAATGTTTGCAATTCTCTTTCCCACCCTCACTCTCAGGTGAATGGTCTTGCTTCATATTTAACTGGGAAAAAAGATCGAAAGAGAATTCCACAATTTGCACCTAGCTTCATGTATTTAGTCCCTTCTGTTACTGTAGTGATAGAATTTTCTGTGCTCTTGCATACAACAGTGTCCACCCTCACTCCTGGCTCAATGGATATGATTTCAGCTTCTCTCCCATCCTGTTCCTGCATTCCCTATGATTCTTTATCTCATAGATTGTTCCCGATCATAAGAGTATTTCTATTTTCCACTAAAAACTAAAATCACAAAAGCTCTCTCTTAAACTCTTTCACGGATTCCCCTCTTTTCTTTTAGATAAGGCCAAATACCTCAAAAGAGGTACAGTCAATGTTTTCAATTGCTTTCACCTAATTTTCTGTTGAGTCATCTCCACCCATTCTTTTTAATTCTGATAATCCCTCGCAATGTCCTTGCCAGTGCCATAAAATCCAGCTTTCAATTATTCGTCTAAATCAGTCTTATTATAGCAAATAACACAGTTGGTTATGTGTTCCTTGCCTTAACTGTAAAGTACAACATTCATATTCTTTGCTTTGGATTGATCTCATTGTCTATTTCCTGTGCAAAACTAACAATTTATCTCCAGACCTTGACATTTTAGTGTCCCAAGGATTTATTCCTGGTTTCTTTTCACTCTACATTTGCTTTCTTATTGACCTCAACCTCTATTAGGACTCCAAATACCATCCTTATAGACTTGTCTTTGGTCATTCATTTAACTGGCTGAATTTCATCTCCACTTGGATTCTAATAGGTGTTTCAAACTTAAAAGGTTTAAAAACAAGGCCCTTGGTTTACCTCCAGTCTTTACTCGGAATAAATAGAACTTTGCTTCTCTTATATTCCTCCTCTTTGTTAAAGCCAACCCTTTCCTTCTTATTGGTTAGGCCAAGAATTGGAATCATCACTGCTTTTTTTTTTTTTCTTTTTCTCACATCCAACATCCAATTCTTCTACAATTCTATAGGAATTTACTGCAAACATATCTAGAATCTGCTACTTCTTTCTTCTAAGCTACCACTTTGCCCAGCAACATTCATCTCTTGCCTCTGTTATTTAATATCTCCTAATTATTCTTTTAGTTTCGTCTTAGCCCTTCTCTTGTTTGTTTTCACAAAGCAGCTAGAGGCATTTTGTTATAACTCAGACAGATCCTATCACTATTCTGATCAAAACTTTCTAAAAGTTCCCCATTTTCTCAATGTAAAAGCAAAATTTCTACAATGCTCTCCACAGCCCTACAGGATCTGGTCCTGGGATTATGTATACTGCCTTCAGGCTCTTCTTAAGCACAGCCCTCATGCTGCTAGGTCAGGGTATGTGTACTTTCACGTTCATCCACCTGAAAGCGTTTTGTTTCAGGTTTACACAAGATACACTTCCTCATCCTCCAGTCCTTATTTCTACATTATCTTCTCAATGAAGGTAACCTTTTGGACAAGGCTGTATGAAATTGAAATCTGTCTCCCGTCCCCTAATATTCAACATCTATCTGTCTTGCTTCATTTTTCTTCCTCACATATATCACTCTCTTTTTTCTTAAAGATTTTATTTATTTATTTGAGAGAGAGACAGAGAGAGAGAGTGTTCAAGCAGGGGGTAGGGGCTGGAGGAGAGGAGGAAGCAGACTCCCCACTGAGCAGGAAGCTCAGGAGCCCTGGGCTGATCCCAGGACCCTGGGATCAAGACCTGAGCAGAAGGCAGGCGCTTAACCAACTGAGCCATGCAGGTGCCCCATCACTATCTTACTCAGTACATGTTTTAGTTATTTTGTTTAATTTTATTGTCTGTCTCTGCCCTGCCTCTCATGTTTGCTGCTCTATACCTGATAACTAGGTTAGTCTCCCCACTGAGAACACATTTAATATATATTTGTTAAATGGATGACTACACACATTAGGAAATATTTTAAGTTTGAGAATGCAATTATATAATTTGTTCTTAAGTCACAATATCAGATTCAATTCTAAAATCTGTCTTCCTTATAAATATAAAGGAAAGAGAAACACAAAAGAAGAAAGGAAAAATAAAATGGAGAAAACGCAAAGAAAAGAAATGGAAAAGAGAGTAGGCCTTCATTATTGGGCTAACTTCAGTAAGTGTGTTCTTTCCAAATGTTAAATACAACGTTACTTAACCTGAAAATCTTCGCTTACATACCAGGATATGTTTGCAAATTTACACAGAGAGTGCCTCCTCCTGATATGCTATCACTTCACCACTTGTCACTAGGCTTAAGGCCCCAAAGCTTTAGTTCCACAGATACACTTGGTTTATCTACTTAGTCAAGTCCTTCTTGTCATCCTGGCCCAAGGTTGAATGTCATTTCCTGAAAATGGTCTTTCCTCACCGCTCAATTTAAAAAATTCACCTAACATCTCTGTGCCTCATCACCATGACCTATTTCTATCAAGATCTGTTAATTTATCATATTTGTATTTATTTACCGTCGGTCTCATTTGAGCAGAATTTGAGCTCTAAGAGAGTTAATGGTACCTATTAATGCTTGGACTCGTTTGAGCTGGGTGGGACTTCAACATAATCAGTTGAAAGAATCAATGTCCTTAATCTACTTGAAAGTGATAGTCTACCCATCAGCCCACCTTCCAACCTTGCTCAAGCAGCTTGGTTATGAGGAAGCAGGAGCACCCTGCTGAGAGATAAGGGGAGTGGGGAGACCGAGAAAACCTTGTTCCACTGAGAGAGTACACATTTCTGATCATAAATCCTGGCCTGACAGAAATTTCACATTTAGGATCTTCAAATCAGCTATGATGTTTAACTGCTATTTTCATAAGAAAATGTATTCTTATTTCCCCCCACCTGATTTTAAAGTGGCTGTTTGGAATATGACCTGTTTGTAAGTTAAAGAATTCAAATATTTAGTTTTGTACTTACAATAAAAGAAAGAATCAAAGAGAGTTTCCCATTATTGCACCTTTAATTTTCATATAAAGCATATGTGTCATTTTGGCCTAGGAAAATCTAGACACATGAGAATGAAGAGCATTACAGTTTGTTGATTAAGTTGTTATACTGCAGTTCTAGTGTTGACTATTTGCAGCATAAATGGAAAATGAACACAATTCATGGGTATTCATGATAACGGCCCCTCCCCCCAAAAAACTGACTTTGAGTTTATAAAGTGGATTCTGTTCACAGAAAAATAATGATGAAGTATTTTAGATACTCAATTTGTGCCTATTTCTTATAATACCAGTTATTTTAAAACTCAAGTGTTTTAGTGTGTGTGGTATCTGCCTAAAAGCATAAGAAAAATTTCAGAAATATCAAATAATACCATACATTTTGAATAAAAGAATTCTCTCATACAAAGCATTTACCATTCAGCTTAGGAATACAAAAGAACTTTTGAGATTTCAAATAGAAGTCTGTTTGAATGCGAAGCGAAATCATACAAGTAAATTTTTTCCTCAATAATAGGTATACAGTACGGATACACTTTGCTCTATTTATGGATTCACTTAGATGACAGTTTATATTTCTTCCTTTTAAGTTCAATTTTGCTTTCATAGCCACCTCTAGTTTTCTATGTTTAGAATGCTTAATTGTTGATTTTGAACTGTTTTTAAATGCATGCTTTAATAACACAACACTGAGTCACCTAATAGAGATAGTGATCATGTCAATGAAAGAATGCATTCACTTTCTTATGAAGGAATGCTCTGAGGACAAATGGTATAAGAGAACTTATGAATTTGAGTTAGGGAATCAGTCGATGCCTGCTCCATCTGTCTGTTGTGTCGCGTAGAGAAAGGCACAGTTACAGACTTATACAGCTATACCCAAAAGATTCCTAAGCCCCTGAACAAGGCTCTCCAATTCTTATTCTATCTGCTGCAGTTTGTAGGTAACGTTCTATTAGAAGTCACGTGATCAGACACTCTTGTTGGGTTTATGAATTGCATGAGGTCATTTCCACCTAGAAACAAAAATTCCAAGAATGGGTCTGAACACCTCTCTAACCCGCAGCTCACAGTATCATCTACTGCCTTTCCCATCTGCTCCAATATGGCCCGGCACAGAAACTGATCTCATCCTAAGTTTTTCCACTTCCATTCTAACTAACTCATTTTGTACTGGATTTTCCTCCTCAAACATTCATGAAACTCCTTCATCCCAATGGTATCCATCACTAGCAAACAATCTGTTTGAATTTGTCCCTGATATTCCAGCATTCAGTTTGGTACCATCTACTTCCTTAGCTTATGGCAACGTTTATGCTACATATGAATGGGTGCTTTAGATTTTGCAAACTTGATGTTTTACTGTTATGCAGAATTTATTTGAATACTTCTTCTGAATTACAACTGACACTACTGCACCCCAAACTCCCCACCTCACACACACACACACACACACACACACACACACACACACACACTGAACTGCTCATTTAAAAGATAGCAGCTGTTGAATGGTCAGATTTTTTTTTCAAACATTGCTCTTACCCAAAGGAAAACATCACCCACTTCTAGTGTCAACACACTCTTTTTCATCCATTCTGTCACAGATTGAGAATTAAACTTTAATCTCCCTGAATTGCAACACAATTCCAAATTCCCATACAAAAACTAAAGATTAGACTTGAAATACATATTTTTTTACATCTTTTTTGTATTGTCTAGGCTAACATTGTCAGGTAAACATTGTAACGACCAGCAAATATGACAGGAAAATCTCAGGCAGAGATTTTTTTCAGGGCGATATCAAAAGGTGACATATAAATCTGGTCTCTATCTCATAAGTCAGATAGAGACATTTAGTATACAGTTCAGTTAATTTCACTGTCAGTTGCAAGTAATAAGAACTTTTAATAATTACATAATTGAAGCTGCATAATAGAGGCTCCAGGGTTGGTTCAGTGGCTTAATAATGTCATCAATGACTCAAACGTTTTTATTTGAATATTTTCTCTCTCTCTCAATATAGTTGACCCTTGAACAACATGGGTTTGAACTGCACAGGTCCACTTGCATACAGATTTTTTTCAATACATACAGTACAGTGGTGTAAATGTATTTTCTCTTTCTCACAATTCACTTAATGATATTTTCTTCTCTCTAGCTTACTTTGTCAGAAGAACACATTATATAATATATATATTGGGGGAGTGGGCAGGGAGCTTGGATAAGTTTTAGGCTTCAAAGAGTACAAAGACAAACGCCCACTCCTAATGCAAGTGGGACTGAACACAGCTAGATAGGATTTTCCCTAAGAGCTAGTGGTGAGCTCACTGCCAGTGTTATATTTTGGACACTGTATGGAGTATTGGTGTTTAGTATATCTAGGTGTAGTGTACATGTGTTGTCATTGCCATAGGTATGAAAATATCTTTATAACCCTCTACGCATCATTTGAGACGGATATTAGATTGCTAGAAGTATTGATAGAGATACTTACCTATTTTGATTGGTAGGGAGTACATTGGAGACATTCTTAACGAGAGAATTAGAATCTTTAGAAGCATATGCAGTGTGAAATCACGTGTAAGAGCAAGATAGTTGCTCTTCTATGATGTTTAATAATGTCCCTTGGAGACTGATGATAGAGAATCCCCAAAGACTTTGATGGAATGTAATAATTGGAAGGTTAAGTCACAAGTTCATCTTCACTCTAAGGTGAATCTTAAAAGATGGCTTTATTTATTAGTCAAGATGAGCTGAGCCTGGTTGATCTGCCCATTTTTATGAAGGAGTCCTGCTCAGAATTAGCTTTAAAAATGGATCCAATCCTAGATCAAACACAGGGAATTGATTTCTCCTTATTATTGAGGAAACTTTATTCTGAGATGATTGTCAAGAAGTGCTATCCAGCACTTAGTAATGCACTTTTGCATCATGGAAGACACCATTCAAGCATCATTGAATCCAAGACTCTAAGAACCACAGAATCTAATAACGATTCTGTGTTGATAGACTCAGACCTGTGATGTTCAAGATCAGGGGTGTTCAGACTTGTATCTTGTATCTACTCACAACTCAATTTCCCACTTAGGTTGACCATTGGAGTCCTCAGTTTCTATACATGACTCAATCAATCATGCCTATGTAGTAAAAAGCCAAAAAAAAAAAAAAGATGGGGTTCAGAGTGTTTCCAAGTTGGTAAGCATGTGGAAATGTTGGAGAACAGTGCACTCACAGAGGTTATGGAAGCTCGGACCCTTTCTTCCTGCCTTGCCGTATGCATCTATTCCATCTCGTTGTTCCTGAGTTACATCCTTTTGCAACAAACCTGTAATCTGGTAAATAAAATGTTTCTCTGAAAACTGTGAGCCACACTAGCAAATTAATAGAACCCAAAATGGGGTCATTGGAACTGCTGATCTATAGCCAGTAGGTTAAAACCATAGGCGACAAGGTATACTTGCAACTGGCTCCTTAAGTTGTGTGTGGGAACAGTTTGGTGGAACCAGACACTTAACCTGTGGGATCTGAGGCTATGTCCAGGTAGATAGTTGTCAGAATTGAGTTGAATTGTAGGACATCCATTTGGTGTCCTGGAGAATTGCGCGGTGTGGGGAAAACACACAGACACACACACAGACACACACACACACACACACACACACAAACACACATTTGGTGACCAGAAGTGTTGGAAATGAATTGTCCTGCAAAGTAAAGAAGAAATACAGGTGGGGGAGAACTGTAGTTGGGGTTTTTGTTTTGTTTTGTTTTTGTTTTTATAGAGGGAGTGAATTTTAAAAATATGGAATAATTTCAGAATATTTCAAGGAAAAAAGTAATACTACTGTCTACTCTTTCTAAACTATTTTTTTTAAAGATTTTATTTATTAATTTGACATAGAGAGACAGCCAGCGAGAGAGGGAACACAAGCAGGGGGAGTGGGAGAGGAAGAAGCAGGCTTCTAGCGGAGAAGCCTGATGTGGGGCTCGATCCCAGAATGCTGGGATCACGCCCTGAGCCGAAGGCAGAGGCTTAACGACTGTGCCACCCAGGCGCCCCTCTTTCTAAACTACTGGTATGCAAAATATCAAGAGACAATTTGAGGAAAGGTGATTCTAAAACAAATCTGAGATTGCTCAGTGAGGATGTATTTGATTAAAAAATAATGAGGACATACAAAATCCGAATTCCTATCTATATTAGATTCTGTTGCTCCTAGAATGAAGGGCTTTTGTGCAGGCAAGCATGGCTAAATATCAATTGGCAAAGCTAGACATGACCTTGACTCTAGAAAAAAAGTTAGGAGATTTACCTTTGGATTGGGTAGAAACTTCTTCACATTGTTTTTTCTGGATTCTGCTGTTTCAAGGGCTCATCTGCAAAAACGTTGCTGAAAATCAGTATCTGCTAACCAGTCACCATCTTGAATCAGAAAAGAAATTTTCAGAATGTTTTTTCTTTTTCTTTTTTTAAGTGATTTTAAGTCTCAAACATCACTGCTTAGAAAATAGTCCCTTCATTAAATAACTATGTAATTATTTTTTTCTTAACTATCTCAAGAATATCATGATTATTTATTAAAGTGCCATACCAATATTGAGTGCTGAACATGTATATTCCCACTCCTCTATATTTGAGATTTTTAAAATCTGTTGTTAGTCAAGTTTCCTTCAAAGTTTAGTAACGCGTGTTTTATGCCTAATATTGCCAGATAAATGGTCTATAAAAAAATGAATTGTTACCCTGTGAGGTGGCTTTTTTTTTTTTTTTTTTTTTTTTTTTTTATTTTTTTGGCCACATCTATTTTTTTTTTTTTTTTTTTTTTTTTTTTAAGATTTGTGGCCCAACCTCTGATCTTCTTGCAGATTTTCTCCATTTACATTGAGGAAAGTGAGGTAAATCAGAATATAAGACTAAGCTATTTTTTTCTTTGTGTAGTATTACAGAAACATTTCTAAATAAATACATAATATCATTATAGTAATAATGAATTTGTTTTCTCAATTGCTACCTATGTTTTATATACTAATGATTTGCAATGGTACTGTATATATGTATTTATCAAGTAAGATATGTACATTTTTTCTGTTAACACTGTCTTGTGTTATAGTTATCTCTTTCTTACAGAAAACATGGATTTTATTTCTTTTTTCTGTAAAAAGCTATGTATAAGAGTTAGGTTTTCTTAATAATAAAGAATATTCATTTTCTATTGAATTGACCTCTGGATACCAATTTAAGAAATCATTAAAACAATACAATCTGGACATAATGGAAATATTTATTAAACATAATAAACATATTTCTCCCTCTATGTTCTGCCTTTAAAACCACAGAAGGTAACATTTGAAATTCTGAATTCTCTGTGAAGAACTATTTGACAAAGGGTTATTTAAGATGTACATTCTTGTACATGCTTACTCTTTAGAGCTTGAAAATAAAATATTAAAGGCTAAAATTTGTATGCATGTGTGCATAAATATATATTCTTTAATAGTATGGATACAATGGTATGTCACAGACGAAACCCTTGTTACTAGTAAGTAATGAAAGGCTATGCTTGAGACATTACAAAAGTAAATGAAAGAAATCAATGAATTGTTTAGACAAGGAATAAGGAAAATCACCTGAACTAAGATAATCAATCACGACAGAGTCTTGATGAAGCGATTTCATTACTTGCAATCCGCAAAAGGTTTCTTTCCATAAAAAATAAATCCTTTGGGAAGATTCTAATCATTAATTATACAAATAAATTGTCTCTTTAGTAACAGAAGCCACAAATAACATTTCAAATACAAAATAATGTTAAACTTATCTGATTTGTACGCAACTCTGCATTCACATTTCACTGGGAGGAATTGAAATTGGCTTATTTTTTCTTTTTTAAAGATTTTATTTATTTATTTCACAGAGAGAGACAACCAGTGAGAGAGGGAACACAAGCAGGGGGAGTGGGAGACGAAGAAGCAGGCTTCCAGAGGAGCAGAGAGCCCGATGCGGGGCTCGATCCCAGGACCCTGGGATCACGCCCTGTCCCGAAGGTGGTCGCTTAATGACTGAGCCACCCAGGCGCCCCTGAAATCAACTTATTTTAACAGGAATAGTCTTGTTTATATACTAATATAATTTTACTTTTATGTGGCATCAATATATAAGAAATATCTAAAAAGAAAAAGACAAATATAAGATAAGCACCAAACCAGGAATTGTCTATTTGTACAATTAATTAGGAAGTAAGATAGCTTAACAGATTTAATAGCAGAAAGAATGGCATTTTGTAGTTTCAAAGTTAGCTTAATTGATTTACATAAATAATGAGTCTATCATGATATTTTTTCTCTATATTCTAACTGCAGAGATCAGTTACTATCAATTATTTAATGTTTATCATATGCATACTTTTTGATCTAGTTAAGATATGGCATTCATTCATGTATTTATTCAATCATTTATCCATCCAAATGTTTATTGACCATAAGTTCTCCGGCACTGGACTGCAATGGCAAGCACAAACAGATATCGGTTGCAGTTATAGAATTTATAATATAGTGGGAAAAACCATAAAATGAATTCATTATAAATGTAAAATTACAACTCAATAGAGTAATAAGTGATTGTATGGAAAAAGGTTGTGTGATAAAGAGGCTGGAAAGATTTGATCTTAGAAAGGAAGAGTTAATAAGAAAGTCGATGTAGCAAAATGACTTAAATTGAAAATATATACATGTCTACATACACATATGTTTATATTTAAAGTGCTATTTGCCAAATAGTTTTCTTTTTAAGATACTGAGAATTCAAAAAGCTGTTTTATATGGTTATAATGGCAGAACATAAGGAAAGAGAGAGAGACGTGGTTGTTATATTTAGTATATTTTACATATTATGTGCTGTTATGGATTGAGTATTTGTGTTCCCCTGAAATTCATATGTTGAAACCTTAATTCCAATGTGATCGCATTGTGGAGTTGGGGCTTTTGTGTGGTAATTATGTCATGAGAATGAATGCTCATGAAGAGCATCATGTCCTTAAAAGAAGAGGCCAGAGAGCTAACCAGTTCTCCTTTAGCCATGTGAGGACACAACAAGACAGCTGACGATAAAGCAGGAAAGGGCCCTCACCAAGAACCCAGTCACACAGACTCCCTGACCTTGGACTTCTAGTCCGCAGAACTGTGAGAAATGTTTATTGTCTAAGTCCCCCAGTCTACGATAATTTGTTAGAGCAGCTTGAACTAAGATATGTACAGACGGTTTAATTTTCATCATAGACTTTAAAGTATGGAATTTACTTTTAAATGTGAATTAAGTGCAATTTAAATTCAAATACTTTCTGAAGCCTAACTGTATGTGTTTGAATCATGGCCACTAGTTATTAGTTAAGTGATTTTTGCAAGTAACTTAAAATTCTTAGCTCCATTTTTTGAACTTAATAGATTAATAGGTACATGAATTATAGCTGAATCCCATCACTGGTATCATAATGTTCTTCTAGAAGGGTTCTCCAATAGATAATAGTTTAAACAAAAAACAAGCAACAATTAATTTTTTAATGTTCATTTTGATTTGTTCTTTGAAAAATAAGAGCACATGACATCTATAATGAAATTAAAATTATTGCTCTCTCAGATCATTTCTTAGCACATACATTACATTACGCTGGGTAACTATCTCAAGTAGGCTGAATACCATGAGAAAACACTTTCTGGGCATCGTTTGTATTAAATAGTGTGACAAGCATTGCTTGTTAAGGACCTATTGAATTCGACACTGGCTGATGCTTCAGAACAATGATGTAGGTCTCCTTTAATTTTAGTTCAGCATTTCAGTATTTGAATCTTCTTGATAGCTTTCTTCTTTTTTTAACATCTCAAGTTGAATGTCTAAGTATCTTTATTTGAATATTTTATGTTTTTTTTCTTATTCAATGTAATTGAACACTTAAATATCTGTATGAATTAAACATGTGCTAGATTCACAATTTCATTGCTGCAATTTCTAAGGACTTCTTATTCTCCTTTCATAATATAAATGTTATTTAGTATATAATTTATTTTCCAAACAAAGAGCATTCTTTAAGCTATCATTTTGTTAATAAGCTTTTTAAATTGATTATATCAGAAAACATGTGTAATATTCATCCTCTGCAATTTCAGAAGACTCTCATAGTTTATTTCAGTCCTAAAATCGAGTATATATTGTTTGCTTTTCAGGGTATTAAAACTGAGTTTATATGATGTAAATTGAGCTCATAAATTATATGTTATAAATTTATTTTTTAACTACTTGACTTATTATTTTATAAACTGTTGTGTTAATGTCACTAGCTGAAAGTGTTGATTCATTTCTCCCTGAAGTTCTATTAGTTTTGCTTTTCCTTATGTAATCTTCATTGCTGAATTTCTATATTTAAAGTGTTTATATAATTTTGCTCTACCATTCCATTAACCAGCATATGATGTCCTTTAATGAGATTTTGAATATTTTTCCCTATATTTTATTTTGTCAGATATTGACAGTATCACCCTTAATCCTTAGAGTTCATCTCTATATGACAAATACTTTTTAATTCATTTATTTAGATGTTCTTCAAATATTTTGATATATGTATCCTTTATATGCAATATATTGTTAGAATTATTATTAATTATTATTTTTATCATACCTCACAGACTTACAGTTGATTTTAAAACTTTCGTTTTTATTACAATTACTTATGACATTTATTTTATTTATTGTACTTTTCTTTCTGTCTCTCATGTTTTCTCTTGGATAGATCATGATTTTTGTTATATTTTATTTTTGTTATTTTGGTCTTTGCCTTTAAATTTGAGGCCATAGTAATGCTTCTTGCCTTTATGAATCTCTTGATTTTATTAGATTTATTATTTCCCCATACAAGACAAATACTTGCATATATAAACCTAACACCTCTCCTATTTAAACTCCTCACCCTGTTTAAATTGTCTAGATTGTTAATTTTGGGGTTCTTATGGAAATACTTTTCCTTTTTCTCTTTATTAAACTTTTCTTTTTCTTTTCTTTAGATGATAGTAAACTTGTAGTCCCTAACCTCTGGTGTGCCCGTATTTCTATTCCCTTTACTTACCCACTTAAATAACTCACCTACAACTTATTCTCTTCCCTCCAACCTTCAAAATTTTCTGTTCTACTTTATTCTCAGGTGATGACCTAGTTTTCAATTTCACCACTTAATTGAAAAAAGTGAAATAACATGATTTTGATAAGAATTGCAGTAAAACTATAAATCAATCTAAGAAAAATTGGCATCTTAAAAATATTGACTATTTCAATCCATATACATGGTTTATATCTCCAATTGTATAGGCTTATTTGATTTCTTTCAGCAGTGTTTTGCAGATTTCAGCACACAAATATTGCGCATCATTTCCTAGATGTATCCTTGAGTATTTTATAGGTTTTAATGCTTTTCTAAGTGTTATTTTTCATTTAATTTCAATTTCCAATTATGTGGTGATAATATACAGAAGTAAAATTAATTTTAGTTTTTTGACTTTGTATGTTGCAGCCTTAAGTCATTTATTGATTTTAGTAGCTTATTTTGTAGATTCCTTAAGAATTATTTTTTGTAGATTTTCTAGGATCCACAATCAATTATCTGCAAATAAAGACATTTATTTATCTTTTTCAAAACTGCATGTCCTTTATTTTTTGTTATGGCCTTGTAGCAATAGGTCATCCATGTCATGTTAAATAGAACTGGTGAAAACAGACCTGGCTGCCTTGCTTCAGATCTTGGTAGGAAAGCATTGAGTTTTTCACCATTGTGTGTAATATTGGGTATAGGTTTTTACAGATATTTTTATCATTTCAGAGAGGTTTCTTCTAGTTTGCTGAGAGTTTGTGTTTTGTTGGATTTATCATCACTGCATAAAGTTTGCCACTGCTTTTTCTGCATCTGTTGAGAGTGTTTGGAGTTCTCTACCTTTTTGGATCAATTGTTTGTTGCTTCTTATTATTGTTTTTGAAAATGTCAACTAAAATCTCTTCAAACATATCTTACACTCATTCTCTCTATCTTCTTTTTGTAGGACTCCACATACATGTTAGGCCATTTCATTTTGCTTCAAAGCTCTTTGATGCTACTTTCTTTTAAACTTATTTTATCTTAATTATTTTAACATGGAAAATTTATATTGAATGATATTCAAGGTTATTGATTCTTTTCCTGCTGTTCTACCTGTTGATAAACTCACTGAACAGCTGCTTCATCTCTGACACCATGTCTTTTTACCTCAAGCACTCTGTTTGCCTCTTTATGTATTTTCCTTATCTCTAGTGGAAATTCCCATTTGTTAAGACACGTTCACCTTTTCTATCAGACATTGTATTATATGAATCATAGTTACATTAAAATCCTTATCTGATAGTTTCAACATCTTACTAGTTTGTGCTTCTTGTTCTGTTGAATATTTGATGCCTTGACAGTGTTCTTTGTTCATTTGTTTTGCTTATTATGTGTCTTGTAGTTGAATGCCAGATAGTCAAAACCTGGTAAGGGGGAGGAATGGAAGTGGAAAAGTACTAGGAAAAGCATCCTTAAAGCTTCCGCTTTCTGTCTGTCCCTGCCGCTCCCACCCCAAACACATACACACAAGGAGGCCTCTGCAGAGGCATTAGGAAGACCTTGGCTGAACAGTGTCTGACCTACATATGTGGAGGTATGTAAGAGCATGACCAGCCAGAGGGGCCTGAGTGCCCGTCTGCAAGTCTCTTCAGAGACTGCAAAGCCTTAGTTATGGTGTGGGAAAGGCATATATTCCTCACGAGGTCTGCCAGTTAAAGTCTTTGTATTTGCCTATTGTTGGGCCTGGAAAATCACACCTTGGTTTCTTGTCACGAGCTAGACCCTTCATATGTATCATGCTTATTTTTAACAATTTGTCTCATTTACTTGTATTGTTGTGTCTATTGGAGAGGTCTGCATTATTTAGGTGGTTTGAAATATTTCATGGAATCTGAATAATAAAAACTTTTCCTTAATCTTGTTGTTCAGGCAAAATTATTGAGAAAGCAGCAAATAATTTTGAAGTCAAACAGTTTTGTGTTCTGCATTTTGCTGTCCCTGGACCAAAACCAACTCTGAAGAGGACTTTCCTTTAAAATTTTAAGAGGCATCAGCATTGGGAAGAGATAGTTATCTTAGTTTGTAAAACTCACTGGTTTTGGAGGAAGAATAGGTGGAGATGGGAATGTTAAAGGATGGCTAATCATCCATCTGTTTTCATGAGCTCAACACACTCTGAGACATTGTGGTAAGTATCACCACATCTGAAACAACAGGCTTATGGTATTGCTACACATTGTATTAAGGGAAAGATACCAAAGTGGAAGAAGGTGAGAAGAGAAATTAAAAGCTATCCTCTAATCTAACCTCCTCTCCCCTCAAGCTTTCATTTCTGCACTCCAAATTTAAATCATGATATGTGTTCAGTAGTTCTCTGGAGAACCTTCCTATTCTTCAGGAATTTCTCATTTTTTTTCTTAATTAATAAAATTTACCTTTCTCTTCCTTAACTGGCTCTTCCAAATTATTTGGAAATAGAGGCCTGCATTTTTTCCACTGTAAACCTATAATATTTAGTAATAAGAGCCTTTATACAGCTCTCATACCCAAAGCTCCCTTGATATCAAAGTATTTTTAAGTTATTTCTGCATATTTCTAGGGTTGTATTTTTCTAGAACGCCTGAAATTCATCTTTGAAAGAAACATCACCTTGAATAATGCTGGGAAACTTCTCCAGCTTAACTGAATATCATCAATATTATAAAAATGGAAGGAAAAAGAGAGGAGAAGGAAAAGGGAAAGGAGAAAGAGGAGGAAGAGAAAGAAGAAAGAAGGAGAAGAGAAAAAAGAAGGGGAACGAGCAGGGGTAGCAGGAGGAAGAGGAAGAGGATCATGAGGAGGGCAAATTATTTGTGTGGAGTTTGTGAAGAGGTATAACATGGGGAACCATTTCTTCCATTTTCCTGCTGCCCTTCTGGTCCCGAGTCAGTGGGGCTGGGATCCCTGCTAATTGCTTCAGTTTCCATTTATCTGAAATATCTGCACATGTATAGGAGGAGAGGATAAGCCGCAACCAACTAGGTCTTATATCTGTCACTGTATTGGACTGATTAATGACCTTCAAATCTTGCATAACTTTCCATGTTGGCCAACACTACTTAGAAAAAGACAGAGAAGGGAAATTTAATTCTCAGTTGAACCAGAGTGACAAAGCACTGTCTATCCTTTGTCAAATTAGCATTCAGACACAGCTTTTTAAACCATACATCTCATTCATAACAACATTTTAACTATATTTGGCATTCTGAGACATTTATTTTTGAATATATTTAACTTTAAAATAAGAAACTAGTGAAATAGTGCTTTCCACAAACATGATATAATTATCCCTCAGACATACAAACCCATATGAACTCTCCCTTCAAAGAAGATATGCCACATCTTTAGGTGATATTCATGCCTTTTTAGCTGAGTCACACTCCCTTTTGTTATCCCCTAAATTAAACCCTGAGAAATAAGATTAACCACTAATTAACACTCTGTGTCCACGGATAATGATTCAGTTTCTATTAGGAACCTATACTAATCCACATTTTTACTCAAAAGGAAAATACTTGCAGAAGACAGAAGACTTTCACTCCAAATTCTAAAGGAATACAATCATTTACTTAAAGGTTCTGTGAGGCTTTCTCTTGAAACTGCTGTTTTTTTCTCTTTTTGTTTTTACAAAGTTAGAATGCAAATGAGACTTTTTTTTTTTAAGTTGCAATCTGACATCCAATTAATATTTATTGAATCATGAATCCAATGGCACAATAATTATGCCTTGAATATTATGCATTGAAAATGCATTGTCCAAATTCTTCACTCTTAAATGAAAAGATTAATAATAATAATAATAACAGATTTTATTTTTATTTTGAAATGTTTTATTACCATTTTGTATTGTTAGTAGTAGTAGTAGAATAGAATAATAATGAAACCATGTATTGAGCACATACTAAAAAGCTAAGTACTAATACTACTTCCATTTTATTTATAATATGATTTAGTCCAAATTCAAATAAATTTTCCAGAAAACTCACAGTTGGTAGAATATTCTAGAACAATACTCTTATCCTCTTCATGGAGAAGAGCATCCTGACAGATCCCGTCAACTATATCATCCCTTGTGACTGGCTCCACTTCCGCTCCAGTTATAATATCAAAAAACTGTCCATCTACAATTGAGGAGAGCTGGAAAAATCCTCACCAGTGGTCTTCTCCTGACTCCAGCAGTGCCCAGCTGGAAAAACATTATCTTGCTCCTTCTTAATTTGCCCAGTGGTAAGGGAACATACTTCACTGCTTCTCTTGGAAATATTTTACTCTCCAGATTAGAAAAATATGCAAATGGAGCTGTGATGCCCTACTTTCTCTATTTTAATCTAAGATGGAAAAGATGATAGTAGCTTGCCTTTCCATTAAACATGTTGCCATGTCCTGAAAACAAAAGGCAGTGAAAGGGTAATTTGTTTGGGGTAAGAGAGGTGGTAGATAAAAATGACACTATACATTAGAATTTGGCATTCACAAGATGGAAAAATAATTGAAGTTTTTCTGTTGGCCACATTCCACTTGAGTTGTTGGCAGAAATATATTGAAATGGTGGAAAGGGGGAAAGTACATCTGATTTAACACTAAAGAAATGTGATTGAAATAAGCCCGGACAATTACTGAGTTACTCACACTTACTGTTTCTGTTTTTGTCAAGCCACATTTTCCTGAGATGCTCTTTACTTCATTGGCAATGAATGTGTGTGTAGCCTTTTCTGATGCTTCCTTCTGTAAGGATTCTTCACAATGTGTGCCACGTGATGCTTCACTCACCAAGTTTCAATTTTCTCTTTCTATTTTTCCACTTCTCATAATCAGTCTGGATAGGCTGAGTTAAAGTTTATTACCAGAAAAATGAATATGATAAAAAAAACCTCAATTACTGGCATTTTATTTTTCTATTTGATAGAAATTGAGCCTCGCTTATCATTTTCTAATTTATTAAAGCAAAATTTATTCAAATACCCTAGAAATTATATAAGCACCTTCTCTTTCGGCAAATTGTATCCTGGGGTCTGAGCGATTCCACATTAAATGAATTGAAGCCATTTAATCTTTTACCTGATTCCACATGATTTACAGAAATGTCTGTGGGTATAACTATGGGCAAATAAATGAAATTAACTTGGATTGATATTATGTAACTGTATACTAGAAGCTGAGGTGAATGCCTCTTTCTAAGTTATAGACCTTTATGAACATTTTATTTGGATGAGACAGACAGAACCACTGTGTACCCCCTTTTATTTTCCACATAATCTAATTTTCTTTGAAAAAATATCAGAATATCATATAGGCATCTCACGTATCTATGCTGATACAAAGCATCTGATATTTGTTGTTATACCTTAGAGTTATTTAAATGAGCAAGGACATTTTGTGAATTTTCTACTAAATGTAATAATGTATAGGCATATTTGGAAAATACACTTTACTCCTTGTTTATTTTGCATTATTTATTTGTTAAGAAAATTACACATGACAAAAGGAAAAAGTAGATTTTTGTACTTTTTGTTTTTCAAATATAATCTTTCATGGCGTTGAACTGAGAAAAGTAGAGAAATTGCTTTTCAGAGAAGACCAAAGGCTAGCCTTCCTATTGCTCAAGTGTTGAGATTTCCACTCCAAAGCTATCCTATCAAGGTTCTTATAATTACAGACATCTATTTTCTTTGATGGTGATTCAGGTACAGTTTACAGATAATAATTGTCAAAAAAATGAAAGCTATTATAGTATTTTAAGACTTTTTCTTTTGAGCAGTTATGGGTTCAGAGCAAAACTGAGTGAAAGTGTATATGGGATGCATAGTGTATCCCATATACACTATGCCTGCACAAATATAGAGCCTTCTCCATGATCAACATTTCTTATCACTGACGTAATTATTATGACTGATAAACCTACATTAACATAGAATAATCATCTGAAGTCCATAGTTCACATTATGAGTCACTTTTGGTGTTGTACATTCTATGGATTTTGAGAAATGTATAATGATATATATTCATCATTATAGTATCCTGCAGAATATATTCATTTCCCTAAAAATTTTCTGTGTACCACCCATTCATTTCTCTTCCCCATGAAAAATTTTAGCGGAAACCACTGATCTTTTTACAATATCCATTGTTTGCCTTTTCTAGAGTGTCATGTAGTTGGAATCACACAGTATGTAGCCTTTTCAGACTAGCTTCTTCCACTTACTGATACACATTAAGTATCCTCCCCTGTCTTTTCATGCTTGATAGCTCACTTATTTTTAGTGAACATTGTCTGAATGGACCACAGCTTATTTATCCACCCACCTAATGAAGAATATCTTGATTACTTCCAAATGTTAGCAATTATGAATAAAGTTGCTATAAACATCCATGTACAAGTTTTGCACAAACATAAGTTTCAACTCCTTTGGGTGAATATCAAGCAATATCAATTGTTGAATCCTATGGTAAGAGTATGTTTAGTTTTGTAAGAAACTGCAGAACTGTCTTCCAACATGGCATTTCCACCAGCAATGAATGAGAGATTCTTTTGCTCCATGTCCTCACTAGCATTTGGTGTTATCATTATTTCAAATTTTTCCATTATAATAGGTGTGTAGTGGTATCTCATTTTTTCTTTTATTTGCATTTTCCTGATGACATATCCTGTGGAACATCTTTTCATAGATTATTTGCCATGTCTGTACCTTCTTTTGTGAGGTGTCTGTTAAGATTGTTGCAGAGATTTTTAAATCAGATTGACCTTCGTCTGATAATTGAGTCTGCTGCTAATTAATTGTATGAGGTTGGGAAAATCATTTAATGTCTCTAGGCATATTTTTCTAACTACTATATTAATATATAATTACATATAATTTAGAATAACTTCTACATTAGGTAGTCATAAAGATTAAATATGATGATGCCTGTAAACCATTTAGAAATGTACCCATAATATTGAGAAGTGCTCAATAAGTATTAGTTAATGATATTTATTGCATTATTTTGTATTGTATGTTAGTGAATTTTAATATTAGTTCAATGTGGATAACAAATAAATGGAGAAATGAATTTGCTAATGGATACATGTTTATGCTTTCCTGAGTAGATTGTTTTTTATTTTTCCATCAGTGCTGTAAATGATTCTTATCCTTTATATTATTTTGGTGGTAATAGATATGTAAATTCTTTTTTGATTCTTAATTCATGTTTTCAAGATTTATTTAATTTTTATGAAATACAAATTTTATTAGCACCATGCTTTAACCAGCTGAGCTAACTGGCCAGCATGTGTAAAATATGAATTTTAAATAGTGAAAATTGCTTGCATCATATCACTTTTTAAAAATGATTACTGGCAGGGTAATGTACTTGAAAGAGCCCTTGGTTTGTTAACTAATCTAAACTCTTTAGTTTCCTACTCAACTACCCAATTTATTGGTGAAATAGGCAGCATAAATAATAAAAAAAGTAAGATAAAAATATATTAAATTGGGTGTTTTTTATTCAGACTCAATTTTCACTTAGCTGTCATTTTCCACCCTAAGCCCAAGTCCTCATTTGTTTAGATGATCTATGCCATAATGTCTAAGGAAGCTTCTAACGTTTTAGGTGGTGGAAAGAAAACAGAAGGACAATCTAGACCGTAGACCATTGTGAGAAAAGCCACGGTATGATGAGCAATATATATCCCAGACCTAATGATGAATCTGGAATTCCGATTGCATGATTGACTAGTAATAGTCGGAAGGAAAAATAGAATCAGATTGTGGAAATTGCCTAAATGCTCACTTGATTAGTAACCTTTGTATTAAGGTGGTATAAAATGAGGTGGCAAAATAAAACATATATTACAGAGTAGGTACTAGAATTGGTTTCACAATGCTTGGGCTCCAAGCCTAGGCACCCTTGATAAGGATCAAAACTATAAAAATGTGGAGAAGGTAAGTGGAGAGAGGGCTTACAGAGGAAATTCTTAGATAAGAGCTCTTGCCATGCTGTGAAGACCCTTGGCATGACCTATAGTCACACTGTATTTTTCTGCATATATATGATGTCTGTCTGCCCTGGGAAGTTAGTGGGCTTGTGACTAACCGAACCCCAAAATCAGGAGGACAGGAGAGAGGGGTTGGTTATCTACTTGGATTAGCAACTAAACATAAAATTTCTTTGTTCCCCTTTCCCTCTTTTCAGTCCCTGTACTCTAACATAGGTGTCTCAGAAGGTGTATTTGGCAAATGTTAGAAGTGAGTGAGAAAGACTATGAAACTTCTTCCTTATATAACCAAACAGACCACTAAGCCTATGTTTGGGACTGTTTATTAACTAAGAGTAACTAGAGAAGTCACAATTGTTCCATTTTTCACCCCGGGCAGAGGAAAGCTTACCACTGATTAAATATAAAGGGAAGATAAGAGATAAACTGGGTTGTACTTTCTGTCTTCTGAGTAATGCTTCCTCAATATTTCAGTTAAACACCAAAGGGGAATCAAGTCCAGATCTATTGTACCCATTTAGGTTGGCTTCCCCAGTTGTATGTCGACTCTATGGCTTTGTCAGCTCCTTCCTGTACCTTCAAGTCCACCTCATTTGTTTGCCACCTTGGATCAGAGTCTCTAGCTGAGTAGATACCACCATTCTAGCTGAGTAGAAGGATGAATGTTCATAACACAAGATGAACCTAATGTGACAATTTGAAACACAATTTTAATATATACAGTGATCTTTGTAGCACAATAACTTTGTGAGATAACTCAAGTAATTAGAAAGATACAAGAGAGATAATATATTTGAGTGGTTTCCAGTTTACTTTAATGGGAGTAAAAATGAAAAGAAAGTACTAAATATATTGTACTACATTTATTGCAAGTGAATATAGGAAAAAGCCAATGTTTGTGAATATATGTCAGATGGACTCATTCCTACTATATTGAGGTTTAAGCTCAATAAAATACATGTTTATACAAAAAAAAATTCATAGCAATGATAAAACTCTTTACTATTGCAATTTAGGAAATTGTGGCTTTCTTCCTGTGGATATAAAACTTTAGCTATTGGCCTAATTTTTTCTATTGGAATGCATATTTTTATAGTATAACTTTGATAATCTAAGGAAATACAATAGACTATTGAAAAATAACAGGCTAAACTCCTTTAATGGTGACAGGGCAATAGAAATACAATTTTATGCTTACATTTTTATTAAAAGCAAAATCTTTTCTAATGGAAAAATGAGGTGTATAGTATAGCAAGAAGGGACATTGGCTTTACGCAGAGGGCTTTACCTAAAATTGCTACAAAAATGTTTGAGTAATTGATTTACCAACTCAATGTAATTCTGTGGTCAAAAGACATTTTTATATAGTTTTTCTAAAATTGTGATAAAAGAACTGCACAATGTGACATCATACATGTTCTTATCAGAATCAGATACAAATTAGCATATTGCCAAAAGATAGATTTCCCCCTAGAAAAGGTCAGATTTGTTGTTAACTAATTTCAGTTCAATCCAAGGATATAAATACATGTTTAGCAAGGCATCTGAGTTTATACTTATGTTTCAATCTAGGGATTAAAAAGATATGCCTAATAATTCTCATATAGCCCTGTGTGGGAATTTTCTAGCTCTATAAGAAACAGATTTAAAATGTATTAATCCATATGTGCATCGTTGTAACCAATCTGTTAATTTACAGTGTCAAGGCAAACATTTTTTTCCCTATTTTATAAGACTGTGTGGAATACCATCTGCTACTGGAAAGCCTTATCCTTAAAAAGAGATGGGTATTCCAAGTATAGAATCCTGGGTTTATTTCTGTTTTGTGTAAACTCAACATCTGTTGCATCAAAAAAGATAAGCTTCCACAGTGTTGTTTTAACTAAGTTATCTATTAAAAATCAATGAAGATACACATTATTTAACACCATAATGATATACGAGGGATTTTTTTTTTCTCTTAGTAATTATGCTTAGGAAAATAAACAATCTGTGGCACATTTGATGTCATCTAAACTGAGGTGTAGAATTTCATTAGCTGTGGGGTGTATCTAACGCACTCATTTATCAAAGTCTGCAAAGTCAGAGACTGCGGTTACCCTAATCAGAAGTGTCTTTACTTGTAATGGAATAAATTGGTGAAAAAGGTAAACAAAGTTAGCTATACAGGGTTTAGAAAATTAATCTCACATTAAGATGATCTTAAGTGGGGTCTCCTGGGTGGCGTGGTTGGTTAACCATCTGACTCTTGGTTTTGGCTCAGGTCATGATCTCAGGGTCCTGAGATAGAGCCCTACATCAGGCTCCATGCTCAGCATGGAGTCTCTCTTCCTCTCTCTGTGCCCCTCCTGCTTGTGCTCTCTCTGTCTCGCTCTCTCTCTCTCAAATAAATAAATAAATAAATAAATAAATAAATAAATACATATTTTAAAAAATGAGATGATTTTAAGGAAATAATGTTTTGGAGAATCAAGTCAACTTAGAATGGTTTTAAAATAACTAATAAATTAATGATGTCCTTTAATGTGTTGTGTGACAATGTGTTTAATGTGCTGTAAATCCCTCCTTACATGCTCACCTGGCAAAGTCTTGAAAGTATTTGGCGAAGAATCACTTTACGGAAAATATATTTACTATCACACAAAGACTGATATTTTTAAAAACATTCTTAGCATAGGATCTCATGGTTGTGTGCATATGCTTTTCTTTGTGTGTCCATTTTATTGGCAATTCCAATACAGGTATTCTTTACCCATGTCATATCCAGTATTTTATGTGGTGTTTACAGCTTTCTGGTATCACTAAACCGTACATTGTACCTACCTCCCACACTGGTCTTTGGGAAAAGATAAATATTAGCTTAATAAATAAATATTTCACCTTCCTCTTTTTTAGTTACCCATGACCAACCAACAATGGTCCAGAAACAAATGACCCTTCTGATGCATCATTAGAAGGTCAATAGTAGCCTAACACTGTGTCACAATATCTATGCCATTTACCTTACTTTGTCTCATCATGAAATTATTTTATCATCCCACATCATCACAAGAAGGGTGAATATAGTACAATAAGATATTTTGAGACAGAAAGAGATCACATTCACATAACTTTATTACAGTATACTATTATAGTTATTTTATTTTTAGTTATTGTTGCTCTCTTACTATGCCTTATTCATGAATTAAACTCTCTCATAGCTATATATGTATAGGAGAAAACATAGTATATGAAAGATTTGGTATTATCTGTGTTTTCAAGCATCCACTGGGGCCCAGGAGGGTATCCCTTATGGATAAGGAGGGACTACTATACTTCGAAGTGAATCATCATGACTTTGCGTTTTGCAATGGATATTAGATATGATACCAAAAGTAAAATTAACAAAGTTCAAAAAATTAGATCAATGGACTTTATCAAAATTAAAAATGTTTGTGTATCAAAGGACATATCAAGAAAATGAAAGACAACCCACAGGATAGAAGAAAATAAGGGGAAATGACACATGTTAGAAGCGACATGAAGTTGAAACCTTTGCCCATTGCTGGTAGAAATGTAAAATGATGTAGCCACTGTCGAAAAAAGTTTGGTGGTTCTTCAAAGTTAAATATGGAACTACCATATGGCTGAACAATTCCACTCTGAAGTATATGCTTACACATGTTCAAACAAATATGTATACACTAATGTTCATAGCAGCACTTTTCACAATATCCAAAAGGTGGAAACAACCCAAATGCCTATCAATGAATGAATGAATGAAGAAAATATGGTACATACGTGCAATAGAATATTATTGACCCATAAAAACGAACAGTGTACTGTAGATATAGACTGTAACGTGGATGGTCCTTGTAAACATTATGCCATGTAAAGAAAAAAACAGAAATAAAAGTTCACATATTGCATGAGTCCATTTATATGAAATATTCAAAACAGGTAAACACATATAGACTGAAAACAAATTGGTGGGTGTGCTGAGGTTGGAGAAGATAATGAGGAATGAGAGTCACTACTTAATGGGTATGAAGTATCCTTTTGGCGATGGAAATTTTTGGATCTTGATACATGAAGTGGTTACATAACATTGTGAATGTACTAAATGCCACTGAAGTTTACAAATTAAAATGGTTAATTTTATGTTATGTGAATTTCACCTCAATTTAAAAAAATACTTAGTTAACTGGCAGAGGAGAATGTTAAGGGGAAAAAAAGGTTGTGAAGAAGTCATATTGTGTATTTTAGACTTGAAGAATATCCAGATAGATATTTTAAGAATGCCAAAATATTTTTTAAAAAATCTTTTTAAAAATTATGCATGCACTCCACCATGCCACACATTTTTTTTGAGCAGTTATAATGTTCAAGGCACTGTGCTAGATCTGATCATGCATTAGTTAATGCTTTTTTCTTAATATAACAGAGAAGACAATAATAAATACCTAAATATGGGGCATCTGGGTGGCTCAGTCAGTTAAGCATCCAACTGTGGATTTCAGTGCAGGTCATGATCTAAGGGTCGTGAGAGCAAGCCCTCTGTGGGGCTGCACGCTCAGTGTGGAATCTGCTTGAGATTCTTTCTCCCCCTCTTCCTCTGTTCTTCCCCCTGCTTGAGTGCTCTCTCTCTAAAATAAATAAATAAAATAAAGTCTAACACCTCCCCCCCACCAAACACCTAAATACGTTTGTATTGGGCTACATAGAGACACGGAGTATTTTACAAAATCATGTACTTGGAACAGTTTGGGAAGACATTTCTGAATAAGTGACATTATCTCCTTTCTGAAAGATCCATATATGCTGGATGGGTAAAGTACAGTGAGAAGTTTGAAAGAGATGTGAAAATAAAGACAGACCAAGGTCAATGCTCTGAATTGTATGAGACTACAGTTAGTTTGTGAATATTGAAAATAATTAGAATGGCAAATTAAGAGGGAATGAAAGGTATGTGTTTCACATGGTAATTGTTACGTGTGTATTTGTGTGTTTCTGAGTATTCCTACATATATACTTGAGTGATGTATGCTTTATCCACATCAAATTAACTAGAAGGGCTATATTAAAAATCTTAATATAATTATAATTATTAAATTGGGCATTTACTCATGCTTTTATTAATGCAGCAGATTAGTAGTTGCCAAAGATTGGGAGAGAGATTCAGTGGAGGCTGAATATATGTATAACAGAGAGAGACAGAAGTGGGGATGAGAAAGAGAGAGAATGCAACAAGATGCTGTGTGCAAATGTAGTCTATAAAGTTAAATTGATAGAACTGAATAGAAAATTACTAAATAAATACTAAAAAAAAGACTTTCCTTATTTTCATTTTCTGTGTTATTAAATGCTAATAAATAGGATTCCATAGGACACCTCACTTAAAATATTTAGAAATTTGTAAAATGGATTTCATTCATTGGATATTGGAATTCAGACCTTTGTTTCATGAGGGCTGCATTCTGATTTGTTTCTTCTTTTTAAAAAAATAACATTACAGAAAACTAGATAATGCTTGTATAATTCTGTATATTTCTATTTAAGAACTAAGAATCAAAATTCAAGAACTAACTCTGGCAGGATCAATATATTAAATTTAATTAAAATCACTACTATTATGATCCTTAGCACTCTCAGGATTGGAGCCATTTTTCAGATGAAAGAAAAAAAACCAACAGTGATTGTAAGCTGGTTTAGCACTTGTCTGCATGTACATGAATGGTAATACTATTCACACCAAGTTTGGAAGTATCCTTTTAACACAGACATGGCTAACACATATTAAGAACAAGACGATATAATACAAGAGCACATAAAAGTGTAACCAGAAGCTAAAAAAAAAAAAAAAAAGCTTGAAAATATCCAAAATAGCTGTTAAGTATTTGCAAATTAATCTTGCTTGTTATCCAAAGAGCTTTATCAAAGTAGAGAGAAGGATAAAAAATAGTGATAGAAACAAATCAGTAAGATCATGATAATTAGGTTTAATTTCTGTATTTTAAATATTTTCAATAGATCTTCCCAATTGTAAAATCGATTGATTTTAGGAGAAATAAAATAGAAAGTATACTCTTTATTGATTTAACTAAAATTCTGTTGGAATATTCATTTTTATCTATACAACATTTTCATAGAAGGAACACTCTTGTATGCACAGTAGAAACAATTACTCCAATAGTTGTTTAATCATCGACTTACTTGTGAATAATTTCTAATCTAAAAATTGTATTACTTATATTCACAAATGCAAACTTAAGAATGACAAAAATTTTAAGCAATTTTCAGAATAGAAAACTTCTATTTTATAAATTAGCATGCTTTAAAATCAGTGAATATTAATAGTTTATAATTCCTTGGGGTGCCTGAGTGACTCACTTTTAGCCTCATGGAAGTCGTTACTACAGGCTTTAATCAAAATGGGCAAAACCCTCCAGTAAAGGAAAATTTAAGTTATACGTTTTCCAGAGTTACAAGGTAGGCATATTAGTCGTATGAAAGTAAAATGGTTCTGCTCAATCTGCCTTCACTAGTACCTGATATTGCTTTGGTCTTGAGTGTTGTGCTATGTCTACAAGATGGAATGATTTTTCTGAAATACTCTGTAGTATAAGATCTAGAAAAGGAAAATGTAACTTTATTGGATAAAAATAATATATAGAAAGGACTTAGAATACAAGAAAGTATTAACACGTAAATCAAGATTTACTCTCAGAGAGAGATTAGTACATTTTAGAAACTTTTGAGAACACAAGGTAACACTACGAAATGGACATGGATAAAAGTTGGATAGAATGATAAGAATAGATAAGAGGAAGAAACTTATACCAGAAAAGAGCAGCAACAAAAAAGAGTGCAAACCCAAGAATGAGTATGATAATGACATGTAACCAAAAGCTTATTTGTTAAGTGACTAAAAAAGGCAGTGAAGTCAGTGAGACAATTATGAAAGGATCCAAATTACAAAAGGAACAATAAACAAGGAAGTTTTAGGTAAACAGGTTAAGAGATTTACCCCAAATCATACTGAAGCTAAGAGGTTTATCCCAATAAACTTCACTACTCTACTTACATTTTTTCATCACAGTAAAGTGCATTATAAACAAAACTTGACAGCATTTTCTATTGTGCTACTTGGTTGAAAATTCAAAATATAGAAAATAAGTATTGAATTTGAGTACAAATATTTGAGGTTCTGAATGCCCAAAAAAGGACACTAATTACATAGAACAGAAACACACTTATTTAAATATTTTAATTTTTCTGGGGCACCGGGGTGGCTCAGTGGGTTAAGCATCTGCCTTAGGCTCAAGTCATGATCCCAGGGTCCTGGCATTAAGCCCTGCATTGAGCTCCTTACTCAGTGGGAGCCTGCTTCTCCTTCTCCCTCTGCTTGCTGCTCCCCTGCTCGTACTCTCTCTGTTAAATAAATAAATAAATATTTTTAAAAAATCTAAATATTTTAATTTTTCTGAAGTTCTTATATTGTGACATTTTTTTTTCTTCATAGATATTGTGATAGTGTATCTGACCTGTAAACTTGGCTAGATGACAATCCCCAGTTATTCAATCAAACCCTAATCCAGGTGTTGTTGTGAAGATATTTTCTAGATGTGGGTTAAATCTATAACCAATGATTTTAAGAATGTCACCTAGAAGTACGGAAGACTATTCTAGATAATCCAGATAATCCCATCACACACTGACTATTTCTAGTGGTAAAGAAAAAACTTGAAGTCCATGGCATGGTGTGGCAATAGAAATTGACATTGAATAATTCTAATTGAAAACTTATAAACAGCAAAATTCTGAGTCACCACATTTGCTACTCTAAAATGTTTTAGTTAAATAGGGAATATAAGTAGAGTGATTGCCTCAAACAACACTGAGAAAGTGGGCAAAGAAAAGAATGAATTCAGTGTTCTAAATTCCAAGTTCAATCTCCACAAAAATTACTTGAAAATTTCTATATCTGCCTTGACAAAACCCTTTGTCTCCTGTAGCTGCAGGCCATTATTTTTGAAAACCAAGCTCAAAGCTTAGTTCTTTGAGTTGCTAAATTACAGTACAGATTTCTGTTAATATGAAGATATGATTGGGAAGAAATAGGAACCTGAAACTTGGAATAAGGATATAGGGGCAATCCTGATGAAGTTGGAGGCACTGATCCTCTGAATTCTGGTGAGTATTCTTTGTTCTATCACCCATCCTTGAGGAGTTTAGTCTTCCTTTGCCTGAAGAGCTTATAATGGCCCCCTCTGAAATAGTTGCCTTACAAGGCATTGCTGATTCCCCTCAGGACCTACCCTAATACTTTCTTTGCTTTTAGACATATAACTAGATTCATGTTCCAGCATGCCCCAAAGGCTGAGGTACAAAGTGTGATTTCATGATGAGTTGCATGACTTTTCAAATTTATACAGACAGAAATCTTGTAATATGTGTGAGAATGAATCTTAAGGATGTAGAATTATGGTAGAAAGAGCAGAAGGTTGGATCAGGCTGAATTTATGGATATAGTCCTCTTAAACAGATTCTGGTTGCATTCTTTCAATTCAAGGGATTAGAAGGGCTCTAATAGTTTGGTGGGCTGATACATTCACTCAAATTAGCCTACAGTAAATGAAATTGAAATGCTTGAGCTGCCTTTGTTTACCATAGTGAAAGATATACAGAGACTTATTTTTTTTTTTTTTCAGTTTAAGGTGAAAGATAGGTTGTTGCATCTTGCCCCTCGTACCACCATAAAATAAGCATGATGCATAATGACCCTTTTTAGATTTTGGAAGCAATATATTCCTTATTTGGGTACTCTTGTTTTCAGTAATCCTCTTGTTTTCAGTGGGACCCAGGATACTTAAGTCTCCACATGCAAGATGCTTTGCTACTTGGGCCATATGATCCCACATGTCTGACAATTCTTAAAGTGTTGGTGGCTGATATAAACATGTTTAGAATCTTTGGTCAGCTCCTATAGATGAAACTGTGTAGACTCTTGGGATTTTTTAATCAAAGACTGCCATCCTCTGCATATGACTACATACCTTTGGAGGACCGACTTTAGGCTGACTTTAAGGCCTTAGTAGAGACTGAGTGCTTAACCATGGATCACCAAGTTGCCATGGATGCTGAATGGTCAACATAAACTGGGTTCTATCTAACTTATCAAACCACAAAGTTGGGTGTGTGATTCTAATGGGCCTATATGATATTGGGCTTGAACAGGTCCTGAGGGTACAAGAAAGTTGCATAAGAAAATAGCCCAAATGCACATGGACCCTACTCCTGCTACAATATCTTCTATCTCCAAAGTCCACACCTCTGGCCTCATGGGGAGTTCCCTATGACCAGCTAGCTGAAGAAAAAAAAAATTGGCCTTGTTTACAGATGCTTCTGCATGATATGCATGCATCACCAAAAGGTGGATGATAGCCTCTATCTGGGACATTCCTAAAGGACTGTGGGGAAGGTAATCTTTTCAGTGAAGAGAGCTTCAAGTGATGAACAAGGCTTTTCATTTTGCCTGGATGGAGAAATGTATAACATAAAAGTTTGTATTGATTCATGGACTATGGCCAATGATTTGGCTGAAAGGTCAAGGGCTTGAGAGGAATAATTATAAAATTGATGCTTAACAAATATGGGGAAGAAATTTATAGATAGACTTCTCTGAATAGGCAAAGAATATGAAGATATTTGTATACCAGCTAAATGTTCATCAAAAGGTGATTTTAAAAGAGAATGATTTTTAATAATAGAAGACTGTTTAATCCATTCTATGGATACCGGCCAGCCTCCCTTTTCCAGTCACTGCTATCATTGCTTAATGGCCTTATGAGCAAGGTGGCCGGGGAGGCATTGTAAGAACTCTAGAACTTGGTTTTCTACTAACCAAGGTCAACTTGGCTATAGCCCCACTCTTTGTCCAATCTGCCAACAGCAGAAAATAACAATGAGTCCTTGATTTAAAGTCATTTCCAGGGGTGAATAGCCAGCTACTTGTTTGCTGGCTGATTACTTTGGGCTGCTTCTATCACGGAAAAGACAGTGCTTTGTTTTACGGGAATAGATGCACTGGATATTGCCTTCTGCCAAAACTACCATCCATGGGCTTAGAGAAGGCTTTATTAATCATCTTGATATTCTACATTGCTTTTAATTGAGCAATTTGCTTCACATTAAATGCAATGTGGCAATGGGCCCATGAATACACTTTGCTGGTATTACCACGCTTTCAATCATGAAATACTTGTCTACATTGAAGGCTGAATTGGCCTTTTGAAATTGGAGTTACGACACTAGTTTATGTAGCAATACTGGAGCTGGAGCACTCTCCTCTGGGTTGCTGTATATGCTCTAAATCAGTGTCCCCTAAATAGCTATTTCTCCCGTAGAATGGTTTACTGGTTCAGAAATCAAACAATGGAAAGAGCAATGGTTCCCCTCACTATTATCCCTAGATAATCTACTACCAAAATTTTTGTTTCCTTATCTCTAAGTTTAGGCTATGTTGGTCTAGAGGTCTGATTTCAAAAAGGAGGAAAGCTTCCACCGAGAATCAGCAATCATCAGGAATCACAAAAATGATTCCTTTAAACTGCAAGTTGAAGTGCCACCTGGTCACTTTGGGCTCCTCATGCGTCTGAACCAATAGGCAAAGAAGTGGGTTGGTGTACCGTATGGGGTGATTGATTCTGATTACTAATGGGACATTTCACTGCTACAATTATAGCACTATTTACTGCTGAAACAAAACATACAAACCTAGGTTGCATTCTGAAGACCACCATTTACTGTGTACATTAAATAGGTAATAGCACATACTTTGTCACTACCTAAAAAAATTGTAACCAGTTGTTCTATATCTTGGTAAATAACATTAAATAAATCATTTTTTCAAAGGCAATGCTTATATACACACACACACATTTTTCAGACTGTTTTTATACTCATTCCATATAATCTACTGAAAGACAAAATTAATATTAACTTATTTTTGATGACTAATGAGATAGTCTTGCCATTTTTTTCATTTTAAACCCAATTAACAGTTTTTTACTGATCAGTGAATACTTGTTTCCAAGTCACATTCGAGTAAACTCATGCTTTTCTCTAGCTTAAAAAAAAAAATGTATGCACAGTTCGAGAATTTGTGAAAACAAAATAAACAAAATCTCTTTGTTTATCTTAGTAATTTGCATAAACAATTTTTTGTTTAAATTACAGTTTTGTTGCTGCCTAGGTGCCTCAGAGATACATAATATGTGATATATCACATTGAACAGTATTTTGTTTATTATCCTGTGCTGTCACATCAAGCAGTGAAGTTTTTAAAAGATGTTCTAATAAAGCATTTCGACATCTACTTACTCTAAACTACTAATTAACAGCATATCGGTTGTTACAACACATTTAGATAGAAATATATGTGGAATGTTTGCAAGATGAACAGTATATTGATTTAACAATATTTGAAAATTTTCTTAATAGACTCTGCCTGCAAGCAACAAAGTTCCATTAAGGATTTCTCAAGTATTGACAGTTCTTTTAAAAAAGGATTGTGACAATTGGTAGCGACAACTTGCTAGATTCTAATAAAGGGGAATGTGATACAGTTAGTCATAGAAATTGGAAATCCTTTTTAGACTTTAGCAGCTGTATTTATAACGTAAATGTATATGTACTAGTTTTCTGTCATTAACCTCAGGCTGTTATTCACTTCAGTATCTCTCTTTATAAAATAGAAATATTTTATATAGAACATATCTTGTTTTTTTACCAATCAGTTTCTTTTTTTAGAATTTACACATCGAAATTCAAGGTTGGGTTAAATACCTTGCACTCCCCAACCGNNNACTTCAGGTACTTTAAATTCCAGTTCAACACCACAGGGTTATTCTCTTGTTCTTCTTTTCATATTTGTAACTGACAACAGAAATCTTGCTTTCATTATCTACAACATATTTACTTAGCCTTTCAATCTTAAAACGTGGAGAAATTATTTTAAGAATTGCTAATCTATGCTTCTGCAAAAAAGAAGCATTCTAACCATGCTTCATTATTTGCTTAAAGACCTTTTCTTCTCTAGCCTTAGGATATAGAGTCTAATTACTATGTTCCTGAGTTCATTGACTTTAGTTCTTCCAGCTCATCTTCAGTGTGGTTATTTTACTATTGAAATATTGCAAGTCATTTGATTTTAGCATTTCCCCCCACATGTGGATCTTACTTATTTTCATTAGTCATGTTGCTTGTTTCTCCAGTTATCACTTGTTTGGAAGAGATTCTTCTTGTGGTAGATCTTAATGAATGGTTCACTGATACAGTATATACCACACTGTCGATATTTAAAACTTATAGTTTTGCTAAAGGAAGGACAGCTTCACTGGATGTAAGATCCTAGGTTAAAAGGTTCTTTCCTTTTGTTTCCTATAGTTTTGGAAAATGTAGATCCATTTTTTACTTGATTTATGTGTTGATTTTGAGAATCCTGATGGCAGCCTAATTTTATTACACATGTAGATTACTTGATCTATCTGCCTAGAGGCCCTAAATGTTTATTCTTTATTTTTAAAGTATAATCGTTCTATCAGGAGGTTAATCATTGCAGGGCAATTTTTTATTTATTCCTTGTGGAACAAGTATGTATGCATTTGAATCAATCTGTATGTACATTCAAATCTTTTTGTATTTTCAGAAAATTCCATTTTATTTTTATTCTTCAGGAAGTCCAATTATAAGTCAATTAGAGTATCTTAGTTTGTCTTTCATTTTAACCAATTACTCTTTCTTTCACATTTTTGTCAGCTTAGTTGTCTTCCTTCTTTTCTTCAATTCCTCTCATTACCATTTCATTTGAACCTATAAGCTCTCTGTCAACTTGTTAGTCTTTACTACTAAAATTATATTCTTTTCCATTTCTTTTTATAATGTCAGTCAGTCCCAGTTTCATTTATCATTTTTGCCCACTCTGTTTGAATTTGCGATTCAGGTTTTTTTTTTTTTTTGGTTCCAAATACTTGTTTCAGGGAATTTAAGTTTGAAGTGTTGTTACAGCTTTCTTCGGCTTCAGCATTTTCATCAGCTGAATTCTGTGGACTCTCATTTTCAGTCTTCTTTTTATAAATGTTTGTATACACGCTGACTGCCCTTCTGAGGACAAGGCTGGCGGTGTGGAGTGAAGCACAGGATTTCAAATTCAGAAATACCTCTTTTTTTCAGGGAAGAAAGAATGATTCATTTACTGAATGCCTTTTTTGGGGAGGGGATATTTCATGTGTTTAAGGTTTTGATTTACTTCGTCTTCAAGCGTTTAAAAGCCCCTGTCCATCTTTTGTGTTTCATCAGTTTTCAGCGGTTGCCTCTCCCTTGTGTTGAACCTTCTCCGGAAGCATTGCTTTTCCACAGGCGCTCACTCAGGTCCCGCCCTCCGAAGTTTTTCCTGGTTGGTCTGCGCTGGCTCTGAGCTATTAGCGTACCTTCCCCGTATTTTCACACTTAGGGTAGATTTTTTTTCTCTTTCTGGCTATGATTGTAGGTTAAATGTAGGATTTCCGGTAACTCCCTTTTTCTCTTTCCTGCAGAGTTCGTTTTTGTGTTGTTTTATTTCACAAACTGCCCTTGGCATTTGAGGAGGTTTGGGGTTGGGGTGCGAAATAGAATACTGCTCTCTGGAATTTGGTGGTTATTTTTCTAATTTACAATAATCTTAAATTTGGATATTCTGTTTTCTCTTTTTGTTCAGGGCATGAGTTTTATTCATGTATCTGTTCATTTATGTTTGGTTTTATAGTTCTCGTTCTTTGCTGTCCTTTTTTTGAAGTGGAGATTTATGCCCTTTTTACCTCAGACAAATTGTAAGTGTTGAATTTATTTTATAAATTAATAATAATTCCTGGCTATTACATGTTGTTTATTGTATATACTTATACAAAATGGATATAATAAGATATGTAAAAAACAGTACTATAATATGATATTCGATTAATAGCACATACTATATTAACTGCTCAAAGTGCATTATAGAATATTAGCTATACAATACATAGCATAGTAGATAAAAAATAAGCTACACTATTTGCATATAATGTATTTAAATATTTTCTCTGGTATATTTACATGCTGTATCAAATGTTTTATAGTTAATATTATTAGAGATATATTATGTCTATTTTATAACGTATACATATAATATACGACATATAATTTATATTACATATAAATATTACAAAACATATATGTGCAGCTATTTATGCATATACATGCAAAATGTGTATTTATGTAGACTGTATTAAATGTGCTGTTTCAATAAAATTTTTTCATTTTTGTATATTTTAATGCAATTTTCTATTGAGAAGATCTTCCTTCATTATAATGTTTCAAAAAAGTTCTTAGAATATCCCAGGTTTTTATCTGGATAAATCCGAAATAATTTTATTAGTTCAATTCCCATAATATTAAACAAAATTAACTTGTAGCAATGTGTATCATTTTGATATTGATTATTTTGTTTCTAGAAAACAATGTTTGCTTCTCATTCAAATTTTCTTACATATCTCTCAGGAAGTTTTTCTATCAGTTTCTTGTTAAAATTACATGCAGAATTATTGTACGTGTCTAGAAAATATGTATTTCATAGTTACTGTCATAGTTACTTAATGTTCTAATAATTTTGTCAATAATATAAATTTTCTTTGTTCAAGTTTTTCTTGTATCCGCTCCTTTGTTCAACATCAATTAATTATAATAACGTTGCAACATTGACCTTTCTACTGTGATTGTTTATCTTATTAAAATACATCCTTTAGAATTCTTTTTCATAGATGCTGGTAACTGCTAATTTCTTTGAGTTTTAATTTGTCTGATTATATCTTATTTTACCCTTATCTTGAAAGATAACTTCCATGGGTTTATAATAATTCAAAATGCCTATTTCTCTCACTGATTTAAAAATCTTATTTTAGGACATCTGGCTGAAATTGATGCCATTGAAAAGTCAACCTCCAGTCTTATGATCATTCTGTTTTAGTTGCTATGTTGTTTTTCTCTTGCTCTTTTTAGTATTCTCAAGCTTTGTCAAAATTATTATGACTGTATTTCTATTTAATTTTTATTAAAATTTTAGGTCACCAAAATGTGAAATTTGGTGCTTTTCAGAAAGTTCACAAACATTTTCTTTTCAAATACTACGCCTTCTTCATTCTTTCTTTAAGGTAATTATTATCCTCTAGAGCTCTAAGAGAGCATACATCAGATCTTTTCCCTTTATCTTCCATGTTTCTTAAGTTGTATGTGACATATTCCTTTCCTTATGTGTGCTGTATGATAGATATTTTCTTCAGATCTATTTTAAATTAATGTTGCAGTTCCATTAATTAATCATTTTCTTTTATAATCTACACTTTAGACTGCATGGGAATATTCCCTTTCCTTTGTTCCTTTTATCTCCTCTAGAATAAGAAGTGCCAGTACTTATAAATGTATAGATGGGTGGTTGCTGTTAGATTCCTCATGATTTCTTATTGTTATTAGAAGCCCTTTTAAGTCTTTCACTAACGTGAATTAAATGAGATAATCTACTAATTCTGTGCAAATAGCCCACTAATTCTTTCTGATTGTATAATTAAATACTTTATTTCTAGATATTATATTTGTTTTTTCATGCTTGCCATTTTGTATAATTTTTGTTTCTAGCTTATATTTTACTTCTTAATATATATTATATATAGTAAATATTTTATATTCTGTTCCTTTTAAATCTAATATCTGAAATCAATGTTGATCTGATTCAGGTACCTGCTTTCTTCTGTACTCTCTCTTTCATCATTCACTGTTTTGACAATTTTGACTATCTACCCATGTTCTAGGTATTTTTCTTTGGGAAACACATAAGGCCCGGATAGACTGCGACAGGATTTGCATTTGCTTCTCCCAGTCACTGGAGTAACTGTTTATCTCAGGTCATTCTGGTTTGAATACTATGACTTAAACTGCACGTGTAGTATGAATATTATATTTAATTTCACATGATGCCCGGACTGTGCTTATGAATATTCAAGAGTTGTGTGTATATGTGTGTGTTGTACATTAGCCACAAATTCAAGACGTGCGAATTTCCTTGCTGAGCACTTCTGGGGAGCAGAATCATATCTTCTTGTTCATCTTTGCACTGTAAGTGTACTCATTTGAGGTTAGATTAATGGAAAAGTGTTTCATTAGATCCCTATTGCTGGAGAAGGGACTTAAACTTTAGTTCCTGTCTCTACCCATACAGTCATCAAAAAAATGACTCACGTTAATAGCTTTTTCCCTGTTATCCTGAGGGTGAAGATGTTTAGGTATGCACTTACTCAAAAGAGTTATTACTTTCACTTTGATTTTGGCCTCTGGGATTCCATATTCTTAGGTTAGTGATTAACTTAAACCATTTTTATTACTTATTTCCAATTCTTAAGTTCATTTTCCCCTCAATGGAGTGGTTCTTTTAGTACTTTAATCTGCCACAGTGCTACATATGGGAGTCCAACATCTTTTTAAAATGATTTTGTGAATGCAGTCATGAATCATTTTTATGATCTTTTCTTTGGAGTGCATATGGATCTTCTTTTTACGTGTTTCTTTATGTCTTCTGGAATAATGCAAGCTCTATAGGAGGAAAGTGCTTACAAATGAACAAGGTGTATATCTAGTCTTAATTTCAGCTAATAGTTAAATTTTCAAATTATAGCAAGAATTCCACTGTGATTTGTTGGATTTAGGAATTTAGATGTTTTCCTACTTCCTCTACTTACTTCTTATTCTTAATTTAAGTCAGATTTAACATTACTTATCTTAATATTCACTGAAAACTTTTTTTCCAGATGGATATAAAATATAGAGGACTTTTAAGAGTTTCATGGTCCTCTATTCTAAATAAATGCATCTATTTATTAATAGGATATTTATGCAATTTGGCCTTCTGTTCTGGGTGAAAGAGGAGTCAGCCAATGATATCCTACTTCAAAAAGAATACTGTATTGGACAAATAGTCCAAGATTTTAGCTTGAGAAGACTATTTTTCTTGTTGTCTATGATTTGAAAATTGCCTCCATAGTTATGATTACAGATGAGTCACTATTATTAATAGTTTTTGTATTTAGAAAAGTTTTCCTGATTTTATTTTCTTCTTTGGAACATGAGTGGGAAGATATAAATGATTAAGTTATGTTCACATTGTAGCATAGCATCAATTGTGTCATAACATAAAGCTTTGAGAGTATGGAACTTTATATATATATATGTATATATATATAATTGCATTTTATTATTTGGATCTTTTCGAGGATGAAGGATGAAGGATGAGAATGAATTCAGGACACAGTTATCTGAAGAAGTGTATTAAAGCAAAGTTGGGTGTTCTTCTGCCCTTCCATACATGGTGAATTAGTTACAGACCTCTGATGAATCCAATCTCCTTTTGATCTGCAAGATATTAGCAAAGGCATAAGGGTAAGAGTGCACTTAAACAAGCATGTAGTTGTCAAGTGTTTATTTTGGTGATTACAACAGATTGACATGAAGTTCTTTGAGATTCTGCTCTGCTTGTCTTTTGTAAATGCAGAGTACTTCGGGTTGTGGCAAATGTCTATTGCATAAATAAAGTGATAGATGAGGGCAGGAGGTTATTGACAGGTGAGGGTAGTTATTCTGCAACATAATCTTCTTAGAAATAACTATTATATTATAAAACTGATACTTGGAGTGGTCCAGCCATTTTTAATTCAAATGTGATCTACTCATGGTCAAAACTGCTTCAGTTAACTGAGATCATGAAACAAAAATAATAATAAAATTAAGGCTTTTAATGAAATATAACATCATTATTGGAGTCATTGTATCTGAACAACTGGGATCCTTTTAAAATAATTTGACAACCAGGCAGTAAAACGTGAATTTGTGCTATAGATGAAGAAATGTCTTAGCATGTTGTCCTTGCCCCAATTCTCTTATTGGAAATTGTCTTCTAGTTTTGCTTCCTTGTCATTTATCTTTTGTTGAAGCCACTGTAAACAATCAAACACAATATCAAAACAATAGAAACCCACCCTTCAGCAATGCATTATCTGTATACCCTCCCTCCCCCCACCTTTTATCATTGATTTCCAAAACCCCGGCGTAAGTCAAATCCCTGAGATTCAGGAGCTTTACTTTCAAGATATTTTCACTTTCTTTTTTCACTGCGCCATATTATATTCTCATGAATTCATTAGTTTAACCTACTTGAAACCACACACATGCATTTTTAAATGTACCAACTTACATATCATCGAACAATGGACATTCTTCCCAGCTCACCACAAGCCTCATTTAAATAAACTCATTCCATATTTCTTCCAGATGACTATTTGTAATATCAAAGCCAGACATTACTTTCTTATATACAGCCTCACTGAGAGAAATTGCACGTAAGACCTACAGAAGGAGTTCACCAAATAGGGCATGATTTTTCTGAGTTATCCTATCCCCCCTAAACACAAATGATTGTTCCAGTAATGAAACAAGCCACCAAAAAGTGGGCCTAATACCAAACATATCATTTTTCCTGAAAATTTGATTTGGACATGAAAACTAAGTTCATTAAGCAACACTGGGGCTTAAGCTTTGATATTAGAGAGACTCAGTGAATATAGGTTCATGCTGGTTCCTACGCAATCCAGAATAATGGTCTTCAATAGATGGAGCAGAGATAATGAGAAACGAATCACATGAATGAAAAGAAAAATAGTGCCAAGGCAATAGTTGTATGTAATCCAGTTCTTATGAGATGTAATTCTACTTGTTTTTTTTTCATATGAGCTGATTTTAATATATTTGTCTTTCAAGCAGCTCAAAATTTACTAAAAATCCTTCCATGGTTATGCTTACTTACACTCTTTTTTCTTCAGCTTCTGAATTTTCTACTACTTCAGTAAACAGCTGATTAAAAATTTCCTTTTGTTTGGAAATTGTTTCAGTTTTGTTATTTTAAATGCAGTATGGGTTTGTGTTTTTCCCCCTTTAGATACAAGTTTCATAAGAACAAGAACCATATTCTCTCATTCTCTATTCACTCTGGACTTCTACCAGTACAGGGTAGCATTCTGTATGCACTGATATTATAGATATGATATATGTTATACATATGATATTTATATATAATATAATGTTGATGAATATTGTATATATTTGTTATATAATATATAGAATATTTGATTAAAGAAACATAATAAAGTAGTCAAAATATGAGTAACAGTGTTTTAAAGAATAAAAGATAAAGCTTTTCTTTAAGGCTGTCACTTGCAAATATATTGTCATATTTAAGGGTTTGCATGAAAACACCATTTCAAATTTAAAGTTACCCTGCTAAGATAAGAAGAAAGTATTTTACTCTCAGCCATATGCCTAAAATACATTAAAAAATAATGCAGCCTCATAGAGAAGAAACATCTATTTTCACCTGAATGTATTAGAAAATATATTTTGCCATATGTGAGGAGTATAGTTTGTGGTTAACTATGTATTTTTCTTGCAGATGACAGTGTCTGTCCTCAGAGGACATGATTCAATTTGCAAGAGACACTTACAATGAGATTACAGAATCACAGATGTACAAGTAGTACCTAGTGAGAGAAAAACTGAGTGATACTTTTCATATTTCCCTCTAAGGAGGCATCCCCGCCATGGGACAGAACAAGCACATAATCGAAGAGCACATCAGGTGAACCAGTAGCGTGAGTGCTATTTTGCATTCTGAAATCTCATTTTGACTTCACTGTCCTTACGATTTGTTAGGTGAACTATAATAAAGCCCCCAAATGGCATATGTCACCTTTGATGCATGCTGCATTTTACATAATATAGAAATAACTTATGATCCTACAGGGTAATAGATAGCTCGGCAGGAGAATTACGATATGCATGAAGCTCCTAAAATGAAGTTGTCCATCCCGTTAGGAAGTGTTGAGTCAGACATCCACTTCTCAAATATTACTGAAAGAAATGTCAAACTGCACAATGTTAAATTAAGTCTTATATTGACTGAAACTGAATGAGAAACCTAGTAAAATTGATAAGTTTGGGTTTTAAATAATTTTGTGAAAGGTTGAGAAAAATCACTAGTGAACTTTTGTATTTTTTTTAAAGATTTATTTATTTATTTTAGAGAGAGAGAGGGTGAGCTGGGGGAGGGGCAGAGGAAGGGAAAGAGAGAGGGAGAGAGAGAGAAGCAAACCGGTCCCTGAGCACACACACTGAGGCAGGGCTCAATCTCTCAACCCTGAGATTATGACCTGAGCCAAAACTAAGAGTTGGGCACTTAACCAACTGAACCAACCAGACGCCCTGAACTTTTGTATTTTTATTACCCAAAAGAGAAAGATAAATGAAATCAAATATTGCATCATTGAAAGGAAATCAGACATTGCAAGAAAATCAGCTATTTAGTAAATAGTTAAATATAAACTAGCATTTTCAAGGATGTATGCAAATACTCTAAAAATCAATGCTAAGATCATAGGATGATTTGCTATGATGTACAATTTGTAAAGACATATAGTTTCATATTTTTTTTTCTGTAAGTTTTTTAAAAAAATCATCGTTTAAAAAATATGGCACTTTTTTCCTTATAAAAGAGTAATATGTATTTTAGCCAAATATTGTGATTGTGAAAAAATACCCCTGATAATTATCTGCAAATTAGAATCATAGAGAAATTCCCCTTTATACAGGTCAATAGTTTCTATAGTATTTGGGACAACGGTCCTGAAAATATAATCTCTGAGCATGTCATAAACATCGAATGCTTAGTAAAAATGCAAATACTTGTGCTCCTATCCCAGAGGTCAATTTATTTGTTCTTAGGGGGTTCATGTAAAATCCGAAAACTTTTTAAAAAATTTCTACATTTTTTATCACTGTAAGGTTGTAATGGCCCAGGGAGATCTCTTCCATGGAAGTCTGAAATGAAATTCACCCAGAATATTGCAGGACATTTGTTGGCAACAGCCTTAAAACCTCAAGGGTCTCTCAGAATCTTCCAGGAATCACATGGCTCTTTAGGAAGAACATTGCTACATTACTTTCCACATAACAAGTTGGCCGTGAAAACTGCCATGTTTTAATTGTCAAAGGGAGATAGATTGAGGTGCGTTTACTCTCTAGTCTAATATAAAACAGACTCCATTTCTAGGATTTTTCTAGACATAAAAGGAAGAAATGAGATGACTCTAATATATTCTGGTATTAAAGAAGAGAGGTAAAGATGAGGTTAGATTCAAAGCACAAGGTTTGAGTATTTAAGTGCTATTGCTTGCTTTGAAGATAGAACAAGCCATGTGCCAAGAAATATGGGCAGACGAGCTGGGGGCAGACTACTGGCTGACAGCTAACAAGGAACCGGGGATCCTGGTCAACAATCACTAGGGATAAAATTCCACCAAAAACCTGCATGGAGGGATTCTTTGTCAGAGCGTGCAGGTAAGTGTCCAGACTATCTGAGAGTTGGATTTAGGCCATAGATATATTTTTTTCTTTTTTTAAAGATTTTATTTATTTATTTGAGAGAGCCTGCATGAGCAAGAGAGCACAAGCAGGGGGAGTAGCAGGGGGGAAGGGAGAAGCAGACTTCCTGCTGAGCAGGGAGCAGGATGCTGGGCTTGATCTCAGGACCCCAAGATCATGACCTGAACCAAAGGCAACAACTTAACCCACTGAGCCAACCAGGTGCCCCTAAATAGATATTGTTTGAAGGTGAAGCTGTGGTAATTTTTACGCCGTAATAGCAAATTAAGACATTTTTATAAATGCATCCAGGGCCTATTGAAGACCATGAATCTCCCTCACTGGACATCTATGTATTTTCCACTGTAAGGTTTCTTTGATTTTTACATATAATGACTATATTAAAATGCCAGCAGGATCTTGGCTGACATCTGGCACTAGGAAAATTAATATACAGTGAATACAAATGTCCCGGATTTAAGGACTGTACATTTAATGAAGCAGAATATCTACTTTTTAAAGCTCATCTGCTCGTGGCAGGAACAGCAGCAATCACTAAATTAGCTACCAACAATACCTCCAATAGACATACCTGCTAGCTTCCTGTTGACTCAATCTGAAGAAGAGAGTTTGATATCCTGGGATAAGGAGGGAAAATTTTGATTCAGAGAGTAACACAGAAGCAAAAGGACTTCAATTTTCATCCACACACATGAAGAACCCTGTCTCTAAATACCAATAAATGTTTCATTTTTTTCCTTGACCATAATAGGAGCCAAATTAAAAGACCGGCTATCTATCTCTCCCCTCTCCCCCAAAAGGGAGAAAAAAGAAGCATGTAACTATTTCATAATTCTATATATATCATAGCAAGTGAATGTCTATTATATTATAATTTTTGATAATTTTCATTCTTTCAATTAATTTACCAGACCCGGGTGAACCAAATGGATATAGCTGCTTCCCTGTTGTACGCAGAATGTAGAATGATAGACCATGAACGGTTAAAAGTAACAATAAAAACAACTAGCTTGACTTCCTCTATTAATCAGACAACAACAGCTAAACCAAAAAGATGTGCCCTTTCCAATTTAGGCATGATGTTCTCTAGACAGTGAGAGTGACTTTGAAGCATAAAAAGTTGTTAACCTTCCTGGCATGATGCTGTAAAAGGTGTCTTCTTATATTTATCTGCTTCCACAATCATTTGGATCAAAGAAAGGTGCCACTGGTCTGGTTTTCTCTTGTGACTCAGACTTCCATTTCAGGGGAAGTAGCAATGTGTTGCTTATTTTGAATCAATTAATCGTTTTGCCTGCTACTGTAGACTTGTGCTGTTGTTGGACTCTGAGGAAAAGAAACTTGGACTAGTGGCTTCAGACAGGGCACCTCTTTAGCTTACAGCAATTATTGCCATTTGCTCTCACTTAGTAACACTTCCAGATTCTTATTAGTTTCTTTCCTCATAAAAATGACAGCATCTCCAAAATATTAGGAAATAGATGTTGTAGGATTATTTATTAAATGTGAAATTAATGAGGCAGAGACTGTAACATAGCTTGATTATCTGACCAAGAACAAAATTAAAATTTGAGCAAGCACAGTTGAGTACAATAGATAAAGTACTAGAGTCAAATTTTAAGGATACTTTAGTATTATTATCGGGCTGAGTGATGGAATTTCTGCACCAGACTGTTAAGACACAGCTACTTCCCAAATGGCTTGCCTGAGAGCAGGGGAAAAGTAATTGGTGAAATTCTAAAAAGTAGCTCGAAAATGGCCTTAAATTGACTTCTTATTGGTTGTTAACTGAGGTCCCTTCCCCATGTCTGTTTCAGAGTGGGTACATTTGTTACAGTCTTGGCTTTGAGTACAAAAGTAACGGAGGGAGAAAGCACTCGGGACAATGAACAAGAGAGCAGTAGAAAGAGGGAATAGTATCACACATGCTTGCAGCTGGAGTCGGTAAGAATTTTTTGTTTGATTTGACATTTTATTTAACTGCAGCCTGAGGTTTTTGATATTTAAAAATTGCTGATTGATATATCAAGATGGAAGAACTTCAAAAAATGTTTTCAATGAATAATGTTGACATAACTTCTCCACTGCCAAAGTTAGCAGTGACCTCCTATAAAGATTCAGAATGGCAATGGCAATGAGTGATCAGGCCCTAGGTCGTAAAGGTTAAACATTCGATAACAGGAAAGACGTTGAGATAAAACAGGGTGATTAAGGGGAAGCTTAGTTAAAGAGAAATTTCTTTTTAAAGATTTTATTTATTTGAGAAAGAGAGAGAAAGCATGTGAGAGGGAGAAGGAGCAGAGGGAGCAGCAGAAGGAGTGGGAGAAGCAGACTCCCCACTAAGCAGGAAGCCCGTTGGGGGGCTCGATCCCAGGACCCTGGGATCATGACCTGAGCTGAAGGCAGACACTTAACCAACTGAGCCACTCAGGGACCCCTAAAGAGAAATTTTAATGGATTTGATCGAGGTACTCAGGGTTTATTAAAAAAAGAAAAGGCAGGGGGGCACCTGGGTAGCGCAGTCGTTAAGTGTCTGCCTTCGGCTCAGGGCGTGATCCCGGCGTTCTGGGATGGAGTCCCACATGGGGCTCCTCCACTGGGAGCCTGCTACTTCCTCTCCCACTCCCCCTGCTTGTGTTCCCTCTCTCGCTGGCTGTCTCTCTCTGTCAAATAAATAAATAAAATCTTAAAAAAAATAAATAAATAAAAATTAAAAAAATAAAAAAAGAAAAGGCAGGAATCTATTTCTGGGGCAAATAGCAAAGCCATACACATTGCACTGTTTGTCACTTACCAGATTGGTGAAAGTCAAAATGTGTTGTAAATAAAATTGACTAGTGTTAGTAGGATGACACTTTAATACATTATTGGTGGAAATATAAACTTTTAAACACCACGAATGACAACTTAAATGCCTGTCGACAATTTAAAATGTACACATTGTTTTTCAAAACAGTACAGATCCTAGGAAATTTTCTCACAAATATCTTTACATATATGCAGTAAAACACAAGCGCAATTGTAATCATTAAAGAATTGTTTGTATTAAATAAATATTGAAAAAATTGTAAATGTTGAACACCATAAAACATGTTAAGTAATATGCACACATATCACAGTATGCGGCCATTTTATTTATTTATTTATTTATTTATTTATTTATTTATTGCAGCCATTTTAAAGAATGGGACAGGTCTAGGAGGGCTTATCAAAAACTCTAAGACAGGGGCCTCTGGGTGGCTCAGTCAGTTAAGTATCTGACTCCTGATTTTGGCTCAGGTCATGATCTCCAGGTTGTAAGATTGAGCCTCGTGTTGGGCTCTGCATTCAGCACAGAATTTGCTTGAGATTCTCTCTCCCTCTGCCCCTCCTCATGTTTTTGTGCTCTTAATAAATAAATAAGTAAATAAATAAATAAAATCTTCAAACAAACAAACAAGCCTCCAAGATATAGTTAAATGAAAAAGTCAAACTGCAGAAGAAGATATAAACATGTTATTGTTTGCAAAGTTTTGGTCCTTCCAGTTCTTCCTGTGTGATGGAGACAGAGTGAGAATGATAGGCATATTCTCAAAAAAGCAGAGCAGATAGATAAAATTGTCGGGCTTCCTGATGACATTATTAAGCCTCTGTGCTTGCTTCAATGTGCTTTCATCAGATGGGAAATAGAATTCCATTGCATATGCTCTTCTACCAACAAGAAATTTTTTAAAAAAGAACTTCCAGCTGATGCATATAGTTATCATATTTTTATTGTTAGTGTTAGTGGATTGGAAAGGGTAAAATAATACAGTAATTTAATGCTTTATATGTTCCCTTAAGGGAATATAAAAGGAATAATAATAATAACCAAATGAATATAGTCCCTTAAGGAATATGAAAATGTATTTAGGATATATTTGTTAAATATATAATATATAAAATTAACATATACTTATATTCCATTATATTTTTTAAGGAATATTCACATATATTTCCTTAAAGAGAATGGAATAGATTAATATTAGGGAAAAAAAGAGGGAAGACTATTTCTATGAATTGCCTTGAAGTATTTTAAATTCCATGAAGTTTAACCTTAATCTTGTAATTATGGATTATAGAGTATGAATTTTTTATGTTGGTGGTTTCAAAGTTTTTATTAGTACTTTTATGTTGTTGAGTAGTAAGAAATCCACCAAAACTTATCTTCTTCGTGATCAGAAATATAGTTCATACAATACTCTGAAAGAAAATAACTTATTTCTTGAGATGGTGGGTTGGCTACAATTTTTGCTAAAATCCAATATTTTATTTAGGATTATAACTATACCGTTTCTGTTTCAGCACTTAAGCTATGTACAGATTTAGGATCTTGTAGAAGCGTTCACCAGGATCTTATATTGGCTCATAAGATTAAATATGGAGCTGACGTAAGAATGTGCTGTAGGAATTAAGATATTATATAAACATATATTTCAATTTTTCCACATATATTTTATAACACAATGGTTGAGATCATAAGGACATATTTTACCATGGTAAAGGCTCTAAGAAAATAGATCTTAACAATTGGTGCAGCCACAGCATAATTTCCTTGCAGGCAGACAGTTTGGCTGTGAAACAAGTAAACCCCTGGGTAATCAGAATTGCAAAAGGCACTGATGATCATTTAGATAAAATAGTAAAATACCAGAAATAAATCTGGGTGAGATGTCCAGCCTGTGTCACACAAACAGCACAGATGTGAATTAAAAACAGATTTATTTAGAATCCTGCAGGAAAGGAGAAATACTCCATCAGTAGAATGAATGCAGGAAATATGTCATCTACCCTTTGATATAATTCTGATCTTTACATGGAAAAATACTTCAAATGTAAAGTTAGTAATACTAAATGTTATGTCAAATGATACAAAATAACACTTTAAACTCTGACAGGAAAATCATCAATAATGCTGCTTCATAGAAACTGTTAAAAAAATAGTCTTGCATATTTTTAACATGAATTTGAGGGAAACAAAACCTTTGAGGATCAGGTTTTGAGGACACCACCTAATCTCTGCTTTCAACAAAACTGGGGGAATCTTGCATTGACTGTGCAGGATTAGAGAAGAATATCATTTGTTATTATAAACTTTGTCAGATACGATGCAGGACCACAGATAAATAATACAATAATGGCTCACAAATCGCTTCTTGATAAAGTAGTTGGGCGATAAAAGATTTGTATCTTTATTCCATGACTTGGGAGTGTCTGGAGAGTTAAGAGTGGGCCCAGAAAACATTTCAGACCAAGCTCCATAGTGCACTTGTCGTAGAAGAGGGTTGAGCAGTAACAGATATTGAAAGGTGGCCTGAGTATGGTGGCTTTAACAATCAAACAAAAGACAGAAAAACAAAACAAAATTGTTAAAAACAAATACCTCTTTTTGGAACTACTGAAAATCCCAGATCTCTCCGAAATTCCCTAGGATGCTAAATAAATTAGCAAAGAAACAAACAATAAAAACAACAAAAACCCAGAACAGACCTATGTAAATAATTATTTCAGCTATAGAACTATAAGAAATGTGTGAAAAGTCTTCCAAAGAACAGAGAGAACATAAAATAATATTATTTCACAGTGTTGGTAGTAAACAAATAAGAAAGATTGCTCAAACATTAATAAATGGTACAAAAACTATACCAGGAACAAAAAAGAAAATGAGATCTTTGGAAAGATTCTATAACTCAACTAAGAAGAAAAATACAGCATTAATTAAGTCAAGAACATAGTCTAAAACAGATGTTAGATTTATAAACCTTAAACCTTATTATTGTTGGTAAGTGATTTCAAATTACTGAAAGCAAAGACTTAAGAAATAAGAGGTGAAAGATAAGAAGTTAACTAACAAGTAATTTTGATATACAGCATTGATATAGATTAAGTCAATAATACTAATAATTGTATTATCCACTTCTCTATGTTATTTTAATGTTTTGCCAAATTGATCTGTGAGGAAATGAGAGAGACAGATTAAATATTCCAATGCTAATGTGTACTGGCAATTTTCCTTTTGTATGTATAACTAGATGGTAAATTACTAGATTTATGAATGCTGATAATAGTGTTTCCTTTACTTTGCATCTCATCTTTCATCAATGCAGAAAATATAATCTTTTAGCTTTTCAATTACACAAGATCCTTTCTTTAATGGCCACCTATTATAATTCTCAAAAAAAAATTGAACAGATTTCAAAAACATCATAGAGATTATAGGTTATGTTGCTGGGCAACAATTCAATAAAGCTGTATATTAAACCAAAAATAAATAAACAGATTCTGACTGCTTGGAATTAAAGAAAATATATTGTATTAATATAGCTTGAGTTAAAGAAAATATTAAAATTCCAGTTGCAGGCCATTTTGAAATTAAGTATTATAAGCATACATTTTAATTAAAGTAATAGTTGCATTAAAATACATGGGAGACAAACTATATTCATAGTCAAAGCATCCAAAACTATATTCACAGAATGATTAAATGGTTTACCTTTCAACAGGAAATATAAATAGTATAAAAGTGCAATACAATTGTTAGAAGAACATCAACAGAATCTAAGAAAATCAAAGGGAAGAAATAGTAAAATAAAAGCAATTTAGTTGATAAATATCTTCTAGAATGTTCTATAAAAAATCATCAAAATGAATAAAACAGCAGGTGGTATAACCAATGGAAAAAGTGAGAACATCTTGTTTAATACATATATGTACTTCTGTATGTCAACACGTTTAAAGATGCTATTAAATATGTGATTTCCGGAAAAGCAAACATGAACAAATATGATTCAAGGATATAGAAAACTTACATAAAAGATTTTCCATGAATTTAAGTTTTGGTGTTGCCAAACAATTTTAAAAAAGAAAAGTCCCCATGGGCTTGCATGTTTCTTTTTGAAGTTTTAAAATCTTAAGGAAAAAAAAATCCTAAGGAAAATTAATTAAAATATTTTAATCTATCTATGATGAATATTAGACATTATGAAAAACTTATTAAAATGAAAAAATACTGAGGACTAATGTAGCTAAAATAAGTACTACCCAGACAATAACAACAGTGAAGTATTTGAGTAATACATAATAAAATATTAGGTGTTATTTAGAAATAAAGAAAGCATGGTTGGAAATTGACTAAGGATATTTATCATGCCACTTATTAAAAGTAAAACTATTAAAACTCATAAAGTCATGAAACTAAAATAATGACATCATTAACATTAATGACATATAATTACCATATATTAGTACACTGTGTAACTGTACGTTATTAACTGATGGCATAGAGAATTGTGTAAACTTGATTGTATATTAAAAAGCAGTTTTAAAACTATGTATGTGATGTGATACCTCTTTAGATATATACTATGTGTAGGCATGCTTTATTGGCTAAAGGGAGTAAAAATAATATTCTAAGCATACGAAATGAAGAGATGAAATAATTTTATATTAAAAGCCCTGCTTTTCAGAGAGAAATTACAAAGTTTGGCCACAAGGTACTAAGAGAAATAGAAGGTAGTTGGGGTTTATACCATACACCCTTTCACCCCTTTCTAAATCCCAGCTTCTCCCCCTTGATCATAAGCATCTACCAGTACTAAGATCTCTTAGCCCATGTAATGACCAAAGTGAAGAAAATCAGGCCAAAGCTTCAAGAAGATTTTATCATTATGAATACTTAAGATGGGGGTAATTTGTGTGTATGTGTGTGTATAGTCACAATATATATATGCCACTATATATATATACATATATATATATACATATATATGTATATATATATGTATATATATATATGCAAAATGCCAATGTTATGTATATGCTAATTTTATATATGTACTTAATATACAAATTAAATATAATACTATATATATAAAATATCAGCATATATTATATATGTAGGTATTTACATTTACTGATGTTAATAAAAATATCTTTGGATTCAATGCTAGAAATATGTGTAAGCTTCATCTGCTTGTGCTTTTCTAAATTTTTCACTTGTTTATGCATTTAGTGATTTCATAATTTAGGGAAATAACACATTTAAAAATGTAGCAGTTTAAAAAACATGAGTAAAATAAATCTGGGCCAGGGGCCCCTGGGCTGTGCAGTTGGTTAAGCTTTGGACTCTTGGTTTTGGCTCAGGTCATGATCTCAGCGTCATGAAATCGAGCCTGCATTGGGTTCTGCACTCAACATGGAGTCTGCTTGAGATTCTCTGTCCCTCTCCCTCTGCCCCTCCTGCTCATGTTCTCTCTCTTTCTTTCTCTCTCTAAAATAAATAAATAAACCTTTAAAAAAAGAAATTTGGGCCATCAAAGAAAAAGATACGTTAGAGACAAAACACTATAATTCATAAATGTTAATTACAGTGTAATACATAATACAATAATAAAGTTTCCATACATATGAGGCAAAGATATCATTAGAATGGACTAGAATGGATGATGATAAGGTAATAGGTTGACCAGCAAATAGAATTTCCACAAACTAGCCAGCCGTTGTGTGGCAGAGCTGAAATTCTAACCTAGGAGGTGTGGCTCCAGAATTAGCTCTCTAAACATCAAGTTCTACTGCCTGTTAGCAGGTAAAATATGTTTCATCAATATCAATATACAAATTCCATCTTAAATTCCCAAACAGCTTCTATTGCATCAAACAGCTTTATACAAATATTAATTATATCTTTTTAGTAGACTCTGGCCAAAAATAATTATCTTCCAGTGGTATTTTTTTCCAACAAAGAACACTTTTATTAAAAAAAAAATCAAAATCTCTCTCCACTTATATTATTAGAAAGTCATTTGGATCATGGCTTTGTATAACCATGAACAAATCATCTCATTTCCATTTCCTGAGTTGCTAATTACATGCAGCACATTAAATCAAGTCCACTTGGGGAAAGACCGCTTAATTAATTAATTTAATTAGCAGTAAGCCAGATGAGAGGATATGGTTATCATATGATAATCACTCCTTTGGGATATTTTTTGTGGCACAATGTGTTCCATATTTGAGTGGTAAAAGAATAGACACTCTTTATTAGTTTTATTAAGTTGCTCCTAGATGAACTCCTGAACACAAATCATGGGATGATGTATTTGCACTTAGAATTCAGAAAAAAAGAATTTTTATAGAATCTCAAAATATTTAAGAGCCTTTAATTTTGGTATTTGTGCATAGAAGTTACTGATAAATACTGTGATTTGCTACCAGGAAATATTTGCATACAGTTGAAAATACATTTATAACTAACTAGTCAAGTTCAAATGTGAAGTTACTACTACCTGGAATGGATTTTAGAATGTTCAACAAAATAAAAATATTTTTAAATTAATTTATTTTTTTGACAGAGAGAGAGAGAGAGCATGCACAAGCACAAGCAGGTGGAGAAGAAGGCCGAGGAGAGGGAAAAGCAGACTCTTTACTGAGCATGGAGCCTGATGTGGGGCTCATATCCCAGGACCCCAGGATCATGACCTGAGCCAAAGGCAGACACTTAACTGACTGAGCCATCCAGGCGCCCCTTGGAGTTATATTTTTATTGGTTTTCCACAAATTCAACTAAAAAGCAGGTCATTATTACTTAGAAAATGGAAACTATAAAATGTGATTTTTTAAAATTGAATGTAGGGGCACCTGGGTGGCACAGCGATTAAGCGTCTGCCTTTGGCTCAGGCCATGATCCCGGAGTTATGGGATCGAGCCCCACATCAGGCTCCTCCGCTATGAGCCTGCTTCTTCCTCTCCCACTCCCCCTGCTTGTGTTCCCTCTCCCTCTGGCTGTCTCTATCTCTGTCAAATAAATAAATAAAATCTTTAAAATAAATAAAAATAAATAAAAATAAAAAAAATAAAATTGAATGTAGTCATGGAGATTGGCTAATGAATTAGAGGTGGAGTAGCGTCCTTATCGATGGTGGATACATTCCAAGATCCCCGGGGGATGGAGGCCTGACACCATAAATAGTACCAAACCATATATATATACTATGTTTTTCTATGTATACATATCTGTGATAAAGTTTAATTTATAAATTAAGCAGAGTAAGAAGTTAATAATAATACTAGTAATAAAACAAAATTATAATATACCATAATAAAATTTTATGAATGTGTTCTCTCTAAAAATATTGTACTATACTCACCCTTCTTGTGATGATGTGAGATAATAAAATGTCTATGTAATGAGATGAAGTGACGTGAATGATGTAAGCATAGGTTAGGCTACTATTGACCTGACAGTATTTCAGAGGGAGAACCCTCAGCTTCCAGTTGTAGTTCACCACAAGTAACAGAAACTGCAGGAAATGAAACTGTGGATATCTTTTATATATATATATATGTGTATAGATAGATATATCTTTTGTGTGTGTGTGAGAGAGAGAGCCTGAGCTGGGGCAGAGGGGGAGAGAGAATCTTAAGCAAGCTCCATGCTCAGCACAGAGCCCAACGCAGGGCTTGATGCCATGACCCTGAGATCACGACCTGAGCCAAAACTAAGAATCTGATGCTTAACCAACTGAGCTACTCAGGTGCCCTTATCTTTTAGATATATAGAGAACTACAGAGATTAATAGTTATTTTTTTAATATGGTAAAATATACATAACATAAAATATGTCATATTAACCATTTTAAGTGTACAGTTTTGTAGAATTAAGTACATTCACATTGTCCTGCAAACTTATCACCACCATCCATCTCCAGAATGTTTTCATTTTCCCAAATTGAAACTGTGTACCCATTGAACACTGATTCCTCATAGCTTCCTCTCTCCAGTCCCTGACAACCACCATTCTGACTGTGATTGACTACTCCAGGTATTTCACGTAAGCAAAATAATGCAGTGTTTGTCCTTTTTGTGACAGGCTTATTTAACTTAGCATGATGTCTTCAAGGTTTATCCATGTCACAGCATGTCTCAGTATTTTCTTCCTTTTTAAAGCTGAGTAATATTCCATTGTATGTGTAGATCACATTTTACCCACCCATTCACTGAGGAACAATTGAGTTGCTTTCTCCTTTTTGCTATTGTGAATAATGTTGCTATAAACATGGGTATACAAATAGCTGTTTGAGTGCCTGCTTTCAATACTTTTGGGTATATCCCCAGAACTGGAATTGCAGGGCCTTATGACAATTCTGTATTGAATTTTTGAGGCATTGCCATGTTTTCCATGGTAGCTGTTTTGTTTTACATTCCCAAAAGCAACACAGATGGGTTCCAATTTCTCTACATCTTTGCCAACACTTACTTTGTTGTTTTTTGTATGTTTGCTTATTTTGTTTTATTTTCATTTATTTCTTTAAGATTTTTAAATTTAATTTATTCATTTCAGAGAGAGAGAGAGCACAAGCAGGCGGGAGGGTCAGAGAGTGGGGGAGAAGCAGACTGAGCCACCCAGGATCCCCTTGTTTTATAATGACCATCCTAATGGGTGTGAAATGGTATCTCATTGCGGTTTTGATTTGCTTTATCCTAGTGATTGGTAATGTTGAGCACCTTTTCATGTGCTTATTGGTCATTACCTTATCTTTCTTTGAGAGATAATTTTGCTTACTTTTATTTATTTTTTTCTTTCCTTGTTTTAAAATCAGGTTAATTTGTTGTTGTTGAGTTGTAGAGGTACTTTATACATTCTGGTTATGAGGATTTATCAGATATATGATTTACAAGTGTTTTCTCCAATTCCGTGGGTTGCATTTAAATTCTTGAGCATAGTGTTTAGTGCATAGGATTCTAGTACCATGTTAAATACAAATGAGAAAGTGGACATCCTTGTCGTGTTTCTTTTTTTTTTCTTTTAAAGATTTTATTTATTTATTTTTTTCTAGAGAGAGAGAGCGTGCATGCCNGGGGGGGGGGGGTGGAGCAGAGGGAGAGGGATAGAAGGGGGAGAGAAGGGGAGGGGAAAGAATCTCAAGCAGACTCTCTGCTGAATGTGGAGCTCAGCACAGGGCTTGATCTCTCAAACCTGAGATCATGACCTGAGCTGAAACCAAGTGTCAGACACTTAACCAACTGAGCCACCCAGGCACCCTTCTTGTCTTGTTTCTGATATTAGAGGAAAGATTTTTCATTTTTTCACCATTGACTATGTGTGGTTTTTCCTACATAGCTTTTATTATGTTGAGGGTCTTTCTTTCTTGTTTGTTGAGTATTTTATCATTAAAGGGGTTAAATTTTGTCAAATGGCCTTTGTACATTAATTAAAGTGATGTGTTTTTCTTCATTCTGTTAATAAATAGATAATAAAACAGGCTATTTTGCTATTTTAAAGAGTTATTAAAGTGGTATTTTATTTTTGTTGTGCCAAATAAAACAAGGAAAATTTGCATACAATAGCTTAATCTATCAATGGCTAAAGTAAATTTAAAATTGTTTCTTGCTTGCTATCTTTAACAAAGAAAGAAGGAAAACTGTCTTAAGTCTATTGTTAGCCAATTTGAATGATTCGTCTGATAATTATTGACAATGACCTATAATATTCTACAGAATAAGGCCAAGTTTTCTCTTAATTGCCTTCTAATGGCTTATGCAACCCTTTGCAAATGTTAGTACCATTCTTTTTGCTTTGAATCCACATCTCAATTTGTTCACTGCTTGAGATCTTCCAATTCATCCTTCCAAATAGAGTTTAAATGTTACATCTTCTAAGTTGCATGAGCACATTTTATATTAATGCATTATCAGATATTACTCTTTAAGATAGTTTTCAAAATTTTTATGTTTCACAATAAACTAACAATTTTAAAGTCATCTTCAGCTCCTGAGTAAAACGCCTGGCATGAATTGGGCACTCCATTCTTTGCTGACTTGAATGAGTATATAACTACTAACCAGCCAGAATTATTTTTCCCAAATCTTGGTTGGCATTTCCATTAAAAAAAAAATCCCCATTTGGGCTCTTTTCTTTTGACTTGTATATTTATGCTCGTATGACTGTCTTTATTATTGAAAGAACCTCATGGGAGTGGACAGAGTCTTTATGTATATAGCATCTAGCATACATACTAACTGAATCTATTGTAAAAGTTTATAGTTTTTCAGCTTATTTTTAATCATAAACCATTTACTCTTCTAACTCAAGGCAAATGAGATATTTGAGTTATAAAATATTTTCCTAAAATAAAATTGTAAATATAAATTAATCTTAAAACATTTTGAAACTTTCAAAAGAATAACAGATATGTAAGATCAGCCCATTGGGTCAAAAGTGGTTTTAGTATTCAGCAGCAACACACAATGGAGATACTGGAAAGAACATATGATATATCTGAAGCTCTATATTGAAACTCAAATAAATGGGGCACCTGGGTGGCTTAGTCGGTTAATTGTCTGCCTTTGGCTCAGGTCATGATCGCAGGGTCCTGGGACTGAGCCTGCATCAGGCCCTCTGCTCTGCAGGGAACCTGCTTCTTCCTCTCCCTCTGCCTTTCCTCCTGCTTGTGCTCTCTCACTCTCTCTCTGTCAAATAAATAAATAAAATCTTTAAAAAATTAAAAAAAAACTCAGATAAAAACTACTGAATTTTATATGGGGTCTCAATTTGTAAAATATCATAAGAACACTTTGAATTTTTGAGGGTCAAACAGTTTTTATTTTTAGTGTAATTGAAATCTTCTCAATATGCATTTATACAATAATGGATTTCATAATCTTCAAGAATTTCTTACTGTGAAAGGACTTTCAATATGTAAATTATAGTCTAATACAATTCAGCAGTTCAATCAAATGAATAAATAATTGATAAATTAACATGTTCAGTTTGCAGGGTTTTAGTGAGATGTCTGAAACTCTTAGTATTTAAACTGCCTGATTCTTTCCCCCTCTTACTCCTTTTATTCTGTTAGTGTTCTTTATCTTGAAGATATGTTTGACCAACCTAAATAGTATAATTTGAGTATAAGTGTATGCTTCATTATGAACTTAAAATTATAATTCAGAAACTAAAGGTAATTTCTTATAATGGTTGTTGAAATGTGTTTGTAGCTGTGCTCTGATCATAGCAGAAACTTAGTCAAAATCTGTTGGATAAATGAATGAGTAAATGAATGAACCTGACGTAGAATAGAAGATTATGAATTATATTTAGTTGGTAACTAAAAATGATAGAAATTGTAGTTAGATCTGTAATATTAAAAGTTATTATATCTAATTTTTTCTTTCTCCATATTAACAGTTGAAGCCTGGAGATTTAAATGATGTGTTCTGATCACAGTGAGAACAGGGATTTAAGTCATCAAAATTGAAATCCAGTATTTCTTTTAATCCATGTGCAAGTGTGAAATTGGAGATAAAATACTCTCTTCCGCCACACTTCTAGTTCCAAATTAAGAAACTACCCCTGTGTTATATTCCAGGTGGGTGTGATAAGAAAACCAGCGCTCCCTCTCCCCACCAGTAGCTCTTCTCCTAGGACTGCATTTTCACTCAGTAAGGGCAGGTGAAAAGTTTCCAGTCCCAAACAAGGCCTGTGTTGGAGAAGTTCTATTCCATACAGGTACAATTGAAAAGACCCAGGCTCCCTTTCCCAACCCAAACCTGTACACCTAGGGGCAAAGGGAGAGAGAAATGGTGCACAAGTTTTTTGGTCTTGTCAGCTTGCCCCTCTTAGTATGGAAATTCTGTTCTGCAAATGGGCTGGAGCAGAGGCAGGGACAATCATTGTCCAGTAGCTCAGCCTACTCTTCCTAAGGCAACGCTTCCACTCTAGGTGAAATGGTGCAGAGCTTCTACCTACTGTGGGAGGCTGGCCATAAGGACAAGAACCTTCACAGCTGTATCAGAGGAAATTGACTCTCTATGGACCACAGCTTGAAGAATTCCATGCCTAAGAACATTGATGAAAAGAATGGAGACATTGGTGGAGAGCAAATAAAAACATTACATCTAGAAGTTTAACAGAGACAACCAGGGATAGACACATCCATGGAGAACCCTTCTGGGATTACTTTCAACCTTGAGTTTGGGAATCCTCCGTTTGCACTAGACTGAACCTATTCAGGAACAATCAGAGAAGGATGGGGCCAACTTGAAAGCATTACCCAAGCTGCGCACACATCTATCAGCAAAAGATAAAAACCTTGCTGGCACAAGGGATTTAAGCAAAAAACAAAAAACAAAGCAAAACAAACAAACAAACAAACAAGAAAACACCTCTGGCTAAATACTGGCTGAACAATAAGCTACAGTGATCCAGGGGCACCTTTTAAGAAACCAGGTTTAAACATAAAATCACAAATTTCCCTGGCTATCTAGAAGACCGTATGCTTGGCTAAGGGATACCTTCTCAGAAGCAATCAGAGAGAGAAATTCCAAGCTGCAAGACCTGGCTAAATGTCAGAAAACATAAACATTCTGAATTGTAATAACAACTTCCTCGCATGTAGATACGCAATAAACAAGAAAGGGGGGATAGAGTAGATACTGTGGAAACAGTCCTCCCTTGGATCCTTTGGCCAATAAGCCATTGATTTACATTTTCCCTCTTAAATGAAAACTTTTAATATACCTCTATCCATATGAAACTTGCTTTCATCCTTTCCAACATGTGGAAATCCAAAGCACCATCCAGTTGGGACAAGCAGGTTTAAGTGCAGTACCTCTGGGTAACATGCTGTCCTGTTTATTATGCCTGAGCAATGTTCTTCACAGCAAGGGATACTTCATTTAGTTTAGGTTCACAGTGTATAATCTCTGTGCGAAAAGCCAAACTTTTTAAAAAGGATTTTATTTATTTGACAGAGAGAAAGACAGCTAGAGAGGGAGCACAAGCTGGGGAGTGGGAGTGGGAGAGAGAAGCAGGCTACCTGCTGAGCAGGGAGCCTGAAGCAGGGCTCCATCCCCCACCCTGGGATCATGACCTGAGCCGAAGGCAGATGCTTAACCGACTGAGCCACCCAGGCACTCCGAAAAAGCTAACTTTTAAAAAATTGCAAATAAAAAGTTGAAGTATCAAAATTATTAAAAAATAAATTCTTTAATATTAATTACCAGACAAATTTATTCCTAATAAGTTTATTAATGTTAAAAACAGGCATTTTATTTATTCCTAATTAATTTGATAATAAATATATAGCTTTACATTATACACACGTTATTCATAGTCACATCTTCTTTCCAATAAGTGAAATGGCACATGATTTGGTGAGCAGTATGGTGTAGTAGTTAAAACAAAGCACATTATAATCCCATTACTTCAGTTAAACCTTTAGTTCTCTCAGCTACTAGCAATATGAACTTGGGCAAGTTACATAAACTCTGTGTCACAGTCCTTCCACCAAAAAACAGAGAAACTATCCTGCCTTATTTGATTTTTGTATTAAATGTCATAATATATGAAAACGCTTAGAAGGATACCTGACATACACTAAAAGTTCAACTTTGTTAGCTTTTATTGAAGGTAAAAATTTATTGGTTCTTTACTAAGTTGAGTGAAGACAATGAAATAATACTTATTTAAACTCTCACCCTGACACCTAAATCTTAGCCTAGAAGTATGAATAGAATGTTGACACATTTCTACAAGATTTGTTGGATTCAAGATTTAAAAATAGGGTTTTAATTTATTGTATTGCTGAAAATTAGATAGCTTGAAGTTTGAATGGTGCTTATTGAAATAACAGAAAGTGAGGATTTAACATATAGGTTCATATTCTGTGACTCTTAATCACAAGCATATACCCATTTTTACCAATTGCTCTTTATATCGTGTCTGATTATTTTTGCTCTTGAATATTTCGGCTTCTTAACAAATGCAAAAATCAATGAAAAATCAAATATTATTCAAACCAATAATTCAGATTGTCTACTGTTATTTCAGGCATTCATTTAAATTGTCTTGATACCATTTCACTTTTTTAACAAGCATACCTATTTGAATATGAATTCATTCTGTAAATTAACACATTAAAATTCTACATCAATCACTTTGAAAAGTTAGTGAAAATGAAATGTAACACTCATTTCACATCAGTTCATAAAATATACTATGCTCTTAGAACCAAAAACTTCGATTTATATAAAAAAAATGCTGAATCTAATTAGTCCATTGTCACAAACCTGTATGCAATGGCAATGTCCAACATCAGGACTTTTTTCACACGTCAAGGAGGTGTTTCTAAAGTAAGATATTCTAGTGTGGAGTTGTTGAATTACTATATTGTAACCCTGAAACTAGTATACACTGTATGTTAACTATACTGGAATTGAAATGTTTAAAAGCTGGAAAAAAATATTCTAAAGTGAGATAAAGTAACTTAATATGCTTCTTAACCATTTACTTATTTATTTTTTTAAGAACATATCAGAGTGCATAGGTGTGCTGTCAACTGTTAACTGGTACTCTGTGAAAACAGCGATGGTTTGTAGGATTTGCCATTTTCATGATGTAATTTCTCCCATGGTGGCTGGTTTCTTGCTACCAATGTGTTGCCGCTAAATGCAGAGCAGAGAAGATATGTACACAATGCCTCTTATGTGCAGTGGACAGACAGGAGCCAACACAAGCACACCACTGCTGGGGAATATTCAGCAGTCACGTTCATCATAGTGGTTTTCAGAGAATGCTTTTCTAGAAAGAATCAGAATGCAAATCTAGGAGTAGTGAAGCTATTATTTAGCTGATTTTGTATATGCTGTACATAAAATATATTTACTTTATTGAATATCAATCTTTGTTTAATTAATATCATATCTGCTTTGATCCTAAAGTAATCAAAGCATTTTTATTTAGGTTCACATGACACTTTTCAGTTGTTAAGAATTGTTTTTGGATTGAGTCTTTTAGTAAGATGAGCTCTTATAAGAAAGGAATATAATAGTTAATAGAGTGTTGCTTAGGGATTCTTTTTTTTTTTTTTTTTGGTTTTATTTATTCATTTGCCAGTGAGAGAAAGAGAGCACAAGCAGGGGGAGTGGCAGGTAGAAGGAGAAGCAGGCTCTCTGCTGACAAAGGAGCCCCATAAGGGACTTGATCCCAGGACCCTGGGATCATGACCCCAGCCAAAGGCAGATGCTTAACCAACTGAGCCACTCAGGTGTCCCATGGGCGGTGGCTGCTTCTTCTTCTTCTTCTTCTTCTTCTTCTTCTTCTTCTTCTTCAAAGATTTATTTATTTATTTTTAGAGATAGCACACACAGCAGGGGGTGCAGGAGAGGGAGAGAGAATCTCAAGCAGACTTTGCACTGAGCTCAGAGACCAATATGGGGCTCAATCATGGGACCCTGAGATCATGACTTTGAGATCATGACCCTGAGATCACTACCTGAACTGAAACCAAGAGTCGATTGCTTCACCAACCAGACATCCCTGCTTAGGGATTCTATTGAGGTGCTCCAAAAGTAGTAAATGAGCTTTTAGTTCTTTTACTTATTTGGTTTCCTTTCAAGATTTATCTCAGACAAAACAAAAACAAAAACAAAAACAAAACAAAAAACCCCAAAACACAAAAAAACAAACCCCTCTGAAACCAAAAAGCACAAAACACAAAAATGAATCAATCAATATAGAACCTTTGTTTAAAATGGGCAAGACCTGGGGCGCCTGGATGGCTCAGTCGGTCAAGCAACCGACTCTTAATTTCGTCTCAGGTCATGATCTCAGGGCTGCGAGATAAGAGCCCCAGTCGAGCCCTGCATCTATCCCAGCATGAAGCCTGCTTGGGATTCTCTCTGCCCTATACCTGCAACGTCCCTCCAAAAAAAAAAAAAAAAATGTAAGACCTAGCATAATGTTAATAGACCACAGAATCGGAAATCAGATGGAGAAGATTTCAAGTCCCAGCTGTGTAAAATCATATGACCTCAGTTAAGAAATTTGACCTCTCTGGGCACTAGCTGTAAAGATGATAAAAATCAAAATAGCCACCAACTGCACAACATATTTTAGTTAACATATTTTTACTAGGTGTGGTGAATTTCAAGTGATTATTAAACTATCAGGAATTTCACTGTGGTGTTAATGTATAACAACTGTGAAATAGTTCAAATTTTATTTATTGAACTCTAGAGTGATAATGAAGAATTTTCTTATATTTAGTTATTGGAAACCATTATAAATGTACCGGATTTCTTTTAGTTCTCCTTCGTGGGGAAACTGCTTTTCGCTTAGCCAATTCTCTATCTCCATACAAACCACAACAAACAAAAGTCTTCTTAACTTATTATCCTATTTTTTCCTTTAAGTTACATTTCCTATTTTAACAGTGAGTTTCAAAGCCCCTCTTGCTTTCTGGTCTACTCCGTTCATCTCTCAACCTTAAATCTTCAATTTTCTCCCATTAAATAATTTTGTTCTCAACCTACTTCATAAATTCAAAAGTTTATCAAATCCCTTGCCAGTCCAACAACAAACTTGTAGAGCTTTATGAGCGTTAAATGAATTTGTATATGTAACACAATTAGAAAAGTGCCCAACAGAAAAGGCTTAATAAATGTTAGCTATTATTAAGACATACTTATTGAGTTTCTACTATGTCCTGTGCTTTGTGAAAGGAGCTAGTGATTAAATAGCTAACATAATTGATGCCTCTTGCTCTGAAAAAATACTGATATCTAAAGAGAGGTAAAGAAAATTAAATTGAAAATTGATTAGAGGATACATGAGATTGTCATAGAAAACAAAGCTTTGAGACTGAGGAAAAGTCCTTGGACGAAGTGGAATCTAAGGTGATATTAATGAACATCAATATTTTCATGCATTTTACTCATCAAATTTGTCCTACAAAAAAAGTATCACCTTTAAAAAATGTAATATTATTTAGTACTATTTAGTATGTACGTAAATTGAAGGAATATCTAATTCTTTTACTGCATCAATGAGAAGAATCAGACTCAAAGAGGCTAAATAATATGTCTGTGGTTTCAGCTAACATTTCAAATAGTTTATTGTTGAAACACAAGAGTAATTCACCATTGAAGAGCAGAGGAAGACTATAAAAGATTTTTGTTTTGTCTAAAATAACTTGATAGTAATCATGTAGTCATTTTACCTAGGAGGGAAAACTGCTAATGAATGGAATGGAAATCTTTGTTAATCTATTCAACAAATATTTTTTTGAGTGCAGTGTGTTATAGTTTAACTATTGAAAAAAACTAGTCCACTTTGCTCCTGACCACTTATATTCATACAGAAGAGGATAAATAATATAAACATTATTGAGAAGAAATAGTTGGAATAAGAAGAAATAGTAAGCCAGATGGTGATAAGGGCTTTGGAGAAAAATAAGATAGCTAGGGGAAACAGAATGTTAAGCGGGGTTATTTTTAAAAAATAATATTGTCACAGAAAGCCTCACTTTTAAAGGTGACATGTGATCAGAGATCTGAACAAGATGGGTGAACAAACCAGGAAACAGGTTTCCACACAGAAGGAAGATCAAGGACAAATACATTGAATGAAAGCAATGAAACCATTATTGCTGCAATGAAGTAAAAAAAGGAAAGAGAAGAGAGGAGGTGACGACACTATGTAGAAAATCTGGTAGGCTTTGGTAAAAGTAAAGAGTTTGAGGATGTGTGTCAGGAATTATTTCTGATGGACCCTGGAATATAAACTGAAAAAGAATAGAAGTGAAGACATGTCAGATTTTGAAATAGCTAATTATATATCAGAATCTGATACTTCAATATGAAGGACAGTGATATAGACATATATGTAATGATTCTCAATCCGTGAAGTAACTATACTCTAGTAAGATGAGATTCCAGAAGAAAAGTATCAAAAAATTTCTTCTATTAAACAAATAAGCACCTTGTCAAATTTATCTTCATTACTGAACCATGAATGTTTTATACAAGATATGCAATAGCATTTTGGGTTTATAAGGTTCAAACAAAACACCACTATATCAAAATTATTCTATCCTAAAGAGAAACATACATATAATAGAATATTAGAATAATGAAACCCATACTCTCAACTATCAACCCCCTGATTTTGAGATAAATTAAAGAAACACTTGAGTGGTCGAAACATTAAAATCTTCAGTTGTGATTGACTAAGAAGAAAGAGAAAGGAAAACATTACTCAAGAAACAAGGAAAATAAATAGGGAATTATATTGAGTTAGTGTATTGAATTAATTGGAACAAAAATATTTTCTAGTTTAGAAGATTGATTTTCATGCAAATTCTTAGAATATTAGTATTGGTATTGCATGGTGCTGTTAAATTATTTCAAAGTATTTTGGTTTTAGTGGAGAGGAATAATAAGAGTCGACTTTTCAGTAGCTTTAAGATGTTTTATATAATTTGTGGGTGTTTAGGTAAGCCTGTTATACGAGCATTAGTTGGTGAGTTTTATGTCACTTGATGTCTAGAAGGAAATTAAAACAGATTATTTCACTTCCTTGACATAGCTGATTTGAAAGTACAGTTTCTTCAATGATTGAATAAATTTGAGTTTTAAAAATTATAAGAGAATTTCATTTTTCCTATATGTAGTATGATTTTGTTTATGCTAATAAAAGAAACTGTCATTAATTAACATTTTAATCACTGTAGGTATTTCTGGTAATTGCATGTTTTCAATGCTGTCATATTCTCTTCCAAAAAGATTCTAATTCATAAATATTCAATCACTTGGGTTCATTTTCATCATAAAAGCATCAATCCCTATGTTATTTATAGGAAAAGTAATATAATTACAGCTATTGCTTCAAAACGTAAATGTCTTCAATTGCTATTATTAGTGCATGAAAGTATGACTAGATAGCTAATATAGAAAAAAAGGATAAAAAGAGCAAAGAAGTATCAAAATGAAAGCTAGATCATTTTATCAGATTTAGGAAACTTCCACTTACATTGTATGTTTATACAAAAAATTGAAATAAAAAGCTGAATATTAATTAGTGTGTGAATTTAATCAGTATAGTCAAACATGCTATTCTTTACAAAAATCCGTATGTCAAGGCCACCTCTGTGTTATAATAATAGTCATGGAATTCATGGAGTATTTATTTAGGTTCACAATTTGGTGGCCCTTGAAAGGTGATTCTTAACCCAGGTAAAAAAGAAGTGCTTCAGCTGTACTGAAACAGTTGATTGGTGTGGAGTCCAGAAATTCTTCTTTCAGATGGCTATTCTGGATGAGTCAAACACAAATTGTCTATGTCCATTCCTTGAGAACACTGTTCTAGAAGAATTACTTGCTTCATTTCGGGTGGCGGGGGAGCTTCAATGACTTCTTATAAGGTATGTCTCCAAGTTTGATATGAAATTGTTTTTAACACCAGATTTCATTTTCCAGACTGTCATATTTTGCTTTAGTGAAACAAGTTTCTCTGGATATATATTTTAAAAAATACAACAACAACAACAACAACAAAAACAAACCACATGGTCATTTTTTGCTTTCTCAGGTTGTCTATATTTTAGGTTATCTATTCTAGGTGTAATTATAACTTTTGTATTAACTTTTGTATTATATATTTTTAGTCAAAACATATCGATTTTCTCTTTGTTGGCAGTATCAAGGGAAAACCATATCTAGACAGTAATTAAAGCAGTGATACCTGGACTATTTATTCAGAACTATTGCTACAAGGATAAAAGAGACATCAGTAGAGGACCGCACTCAATTTCAAATACAGAAAGGCCAAGTGGGGATTTATAACCAAGGAACAGGGTCAGTGTTCAGAAAATTACTAAGGGGAATCATCAGGGTTAAGTAAGGAGTGACTCCGACAACACTGACTTGAAAGGACTTATTCTGGAAGCTGGCCAAGTGAATCAGATACTAAGAGTGGAGAACATCAAAATATCTGATATTTTGATCATATACCAAGGGTGGGATTTCTTGCTAAGTTGTTTGCAGAATTTTTGTTAAAATTGGGTGATGCAAAGATGAAAACAGAAGTTCAAAGGTAGAAGCATAGTTGAGAAGGCCGCTCAGAGAAACCTGACTACAGTTTGCTCAAGGAAGGTGTCTTGTCAGCAACATAGGGTTTCTAATTTGAATTGTAATTGTTAAAACTTTCAAATTTAATTTAATATGCAGAAAACCTGATCCTTGCAAGATTTGTTTTCCATTTTTTAATTTCTTCTCCAAGTCATCAGTTCTTTTTTTAATGAAAGGCTTTGTGAATTTCAAATTATTTTAGTTCTGAAACATGAGTTTTTATGGCTTATTTCAAATAATTATTGTTTATTTAATGAAAACTAATTTAAGTCAGTTAAATATATACTATGCTGTGTCACTGTGTATTAGCAAAGACTATCAAAAAGACTGACATTCTGCCACTGAAGTTTTCAAATTCCTGATTGCACATCCTGTCTTCTATCCCCAGTAAAGCAGTATATTTCTTGCTTTGTACTTAATTTATATAATCACACTTTCAAATGGAACTCTCCCAGTACTATATATTATTTTTTTCCTTTTTTTTGTACTGTAATTTTGGGAAGGCAGTCAAGACACACTAAAGAGTGGCTCAGTCAGTTAGGCATTTGCCTTTGGCTTGGATCATGATCTCAGGGTCCTGGGATCGACCTTGGGCTCCCTAACCCATGAGGAGTGTGCTTCTGTCTCTCCCTCTGCTTCTCTGCTTGTGCTTTCCGTCTCTCACTCTCTCTCAAATAAATAAATAAAATCCATAAAAAAAAATAGAGTGGGTTTTATGCTGTCCTGCAAATGGAGTGGTCTCCACATAATTAATTTAGAATTCTGAATAGGATATTTGTTTCCTCTCCCTCATTTATTGATTCATTTAATCATTTATTTATAACAGCATGTACTAAAGGACATATATTTTATAGTTTGGGTTATAGTTCAATAGTTTGTTTTTTATTTTCTTGCTTAAATTTCAACTTTGGGCTTTGGGGCACTTTCATGTGGTTCTTACCACTTTTGACATTGGTAAGTTTGTTCATTAGTAACTTGGTTTTAAGCACTTTGCTTTCTGGCACTTTAAGATACTCCAATCTCATCTTGTATATTTCTTGCTCCTTGTTCGAGTTCTAGAATCAATAATTTCTCCAAGGGAATCCTCTCTCTCTCTCTCTTTTTTTTTTTTTTTTAAATTTGAGAATGGTATTAGAAACCAAAAGCTAAGCAATGGATGTGTTTATTGCTTCAGAAACTTCTTAGCCAACAGAAAAAAAAAAATGTACTTACACTATATGTACACATTCATGTCCTTCTGTTGCTTGATAGGTCTTTTTGAAAAATTGTTGAATAATATTTCATAGTATGTATATACCATAGCTTGTTTATCCATTCACCTACTGAATAACTTCTTGGTTTCTTCTCATTGTTGTTAATTATGAATAAAATTGCTACAAATATTTATGTGAAGGTTTTTAAAGGTCATACATTTTCAAATCAATCATGTAAATGCCTGGGCTGACTCCATAGGAAGTGTTCAAAAGTATTCACTCTGATTTATTTTCTGGAAGGAATTATAGATAATTGGTATGACTTTTTTTTCTTCAAAGTTTTGTAGAATGCACCAGTGAAACTATCTAGGTTATCTTTTCCTAAAGATTACAAATTGTTGATGCAATTTCTTTAATATGTAGGCTTACTGAGATAATTTATTTCTCCTTGCTTGAGTTTTAATGGGTTGTGTATTTTAAGAAATTAGTTCATTTCATCTTAAGTTATCAAATCGCATGCGTAGGGTTGTTCATGGTATTTCTTTGTTATCCTTTTAATGCCTGTGGGATCAATAATGATGACCTTTCTTTCATATCTGATATTGATAAATTTTGTCTTTATTTTTCTTGGTCAGTTTGGCTAGAATTTTTTATCAATTATATTCATTTTTCCAAGGAACCAACTTTTTGCTTTATGGATTTTAAAAATCATTTTCCTTTCTTCAATTTCATGATTTCTGCTCTCGTTTTTATTATTTACTTACTTCTGCTTAACTTAGGCACAGATTACTTTTCTTTGCCTTTTTAAGGTAGCTATATTTTCAAATGTCATAACAAGCAACTGTCTAAATTTCTTCTTTTTTTTTTTTAATCCAAAGACTTCTGTTTTATTATAGTACATGGGCTGAGACTGATGGGAAGGAGTAGCTGTAATGGGCAACCACTGTCTGATTAGCATCAGATGCCCAGCCTGATGGCCAGAATGTGCCAAAGGTGTCGCTACCTTGCATCACGGGTTCCCAGTGCCGCCCATCAGCTCCTGACCCTGCTTTCCAATCCGGAGATGGGAAAAGATGTGGAAGAGCGCCCTGGCTGCCATGCCCCCTGAGGAGCCCATCGCAAAGCCCAGCTTTCTGTGGTGGAAGCAGATCGGCTGGCACTGTCTGTAGTGCCCCGTGGCCACGGGCATCTTGTTAGCAGCTTCAGTGGCTCAGTTATATTTCTTTTCTTTTTTTTTTTTAATTGCGTAAGTTTCCCTGACACTAAGTTGTCAAGAGTTTATACTCTTCAGTCTTTTTAGTGTCAAGGGGAAGTTTTCTATTAAAGCAGATATATGGATGCTTGTAATAAAACTCGCAGCTCTAAGACGCATATGTTTATTCAGTTTGGTGGATATATAAAATTTATCTTAGTTTTTGGACTTTGGAAGAAGAAAATGCCAAAATCTGTATTATTAAATTATAAACAACACAACCAAGCAATTGCCACTTTAAATGCATGGACACTAATGGGGACTTTATACATCTCAGTATTTTTCATAAATCCTACCTATGAGGATTATTAAAGCATAAATGATTATATGTATATCCCAGGGATATTCAGGTAGATATTCATCATATTTAGTCCCTTTCAGTTTTTGCATTTGAAGCAGAATAATTATCTTTATGTGTGAGTCCTAAGACATAAATAATAGTGAACTCATCATGTTATTGGAACAGTAGATTTAAACAGAAATTTTATTCCATTAATGACATCAGGTGAGTTTCATTCTTTGCTAAGTTGTCTTAGGAAATCATACCACAAGCAGCAATCCAGATTTGTATTTTATTTAATGATTTCTTTGACAACAGAAAGTATTATGGCATGAGAATAAAAACTGTTAATAACTTAATATATTGCCGCTACATAACAAATCATATCTATGGCTCATGATTAGAGCACCCCAAACATTTCACATTTTAAGAAAATGGCATTTCATGGGGCGCCGGGGTGGTTCAGTCATTAAGCATCTCCCTTCTGCTCAAGGCCTGATCCCAGGGTCCTGGGATGGAGCCCTGCATTGGGCTCCCTGCTCTGCTGGGAGCCTGCTTCTTCCTCTCCCAGTCCCCCTGCTTGTGTTCCCCCTCTCACTGGCTGTCTCTCTGTCAAATAATAAATAAATAAAATCTTTAAAAAAAATGACATTTCAAAGTATGATTTAAAATGTACTATCATGCAACAAAATAATTGTTGGCATATCCAAAAAAGTCTCAGAAGTTCACTTTTCTCTCCTTATCAGGTATCTTAAATATTTTGATATAGTCAAAGTATTTTAGCCGTTCTCACTGATTTGAGTTTCTGACAATCCTTATTCCAGACTACCTAATGAATATATATATATATATATATATATATGCCACTTTTAAAAAGAATATGTCTTCCAACATGGCAAATACAGGAATACAACTCACCTGTTACACTACTACATTCCAAATAGGAAATGAAACAATGCAAAAATATCCATCCTCTCCAAATTCGTCTAAATATTTAAAGCACTTATCAAAGTATTTGATTATTTCATCACTTACTAAAAATTTTTTTAAATGTTGTTTACCAAAGGGGCTGGAACACTGAGGGACCTTCTAATGGAGACCATAATATGAACCAAAACTTCCCTTGAGAAAACTATTAAATTGGGTGTGGGGGGTCAACTTTTACAATTTCTGTTTTATAATATTAGAGAGCAAAGGTGTAGAAGATAAAGAAAACCCAGGGAAGTAATCTGGCAAATAAAGCTTGGAGATTTGATAATTGTATAAATATTGTCAGGTAAGATGAACCCTTGGTAAATCAGCAAATTTTGAATTTACCATCCAGGAATAAAGTTGAACAGAAAATAGTCTAATTCAAATAGGAATGGAAGCCCAGTTCAAATGATCTCATTCTCAGAAAAATGTACTATGTTTATTTAAGATTGCTTATGGCCACCTACATAAAGCCAACCTAAGGCTTCTGAAGGAAGGTAACATCCTTTTATTCCCCAAATTTTACTATATTTTTTTCACATACAATGCCAAGTACATAATTTAAAAAAACAACAAAACAAAACCCCCAAAATATAATTATTATATTGTAAGTCAAGGAAATGCCACTAAAAAGCAAAAGAAGTATAGGACATGGAAAGAGATCCGAGAATAATCCAGTTAACGGAATTTTTAGACATGGACTTTAAAACAATGTCCTGAGCAAATGTGGGACAATATAAACAGAGATTAATATAGCCAAGAACTAGGAGCCATAGTATATGTACTTAAATTTTGAACACTTGATAGTTAGTGAAAGTTTAAAACCATAATATTAGCAAGCAATTAGGTGAAATATGCTGTTACTTGAGGTAAATGTTGAATACATTCAAAACTGACATTAGTGGATGCAGTAAATATTTTGAAGTCTAATGTGGTGCTTCTAATACTACAATCAAAACAATTTCGTATTATATTGTCTGTTATCTAATGTGAAATGAAAGGTAATTTGTTCACTGAATATGTATATTCCAGACCTACTATGTGGTTAGAATTTCACTAAGTTCTAAATGAATAGTTCATTCTTACACTTACTAATTTAGATAAACGGCTTTTCAAACTTGACATCACTTTTAACATGATGCAGTATTAAAAAGTCAATTTCCTTCTTGGAGTAAGTGTGGATTTTAAAACTTGAACGGAAGTGGGAGGCCTAGACAGGGTAAGAAGTCAGTTCCCTTATTATAATTTTTAATTTCCTGATGTCATCAGCAACTTAGCTATTCAGGCACCTACTTAATCCCTTTAGAACTTTTTTCTGATTTTCAAAATTTAGCCTGAAAACTTTATTTTGAATTATTATGTAAATTGCTTTATGAGAGAATATAACCTTATGTCCTCCTGATGGAAACAGAAATTGAAAGAGACAATCCTGAATTAATGATTCTATCCCTGAAGAATCTCAAGTGGGTAAAGCTCACAAGGGAGGGTTATGAATTTTATTCTTTTCACGTCCACGTTTGACTCTCAACCAGTGTAGAATAAGGGTTATATAAGAATACTTTTATTCTTTGTTTCTGCCAATTTAAAATGAGAACAATTGTTCTTTTCTATAGGAAGTTGCAAAAGGTTATAAAGATTACTCTATTAATGAGACTTACTAATGACAGAAAGAGGAAATATGGACTTTATAATATCCAAATATTTTAATTAAAATTGTGTATTTTTGCCATGACATACGAAGAAGAAAATATATTAGTTCTGATAGGCAAATCTGCTACCTGAAATGCCCGGTTTATGATAATATGTAAAGTGCACATGCATTTCAGAGAAGTTTTATGGACATTTTTGAAGACTATATTTAGAGAATACTCAAAATAATTGCTGGATACGAATGGCAAAAGTTCTATCTGCTAGATAAAGATTATACTTATTAGGAAGTAACCTAGTTCATACTTTTAGGCTTGATAATGTTTTTCCTTTTCCTTATCTTCCTGACCGTGTGAGCATTTCTATTAAGGCCCACTTAAGTGGCTCAATACAAACCCTAATCACAAGAATTCCACCGGAAGTTATGGAAAGGGTTAACTACATAAGTCACCATTCCATTTTCTGCATCTAATTTACCTCAGATCTTTTAATACATATCTCTAGGATGCAGAGAAAATAGTTTCTTGTTCCATACAAAAGGAAGAAAGCCATGTTGCCTAGTTTTCTGGTTTTAACTACAAGAAAAAAAAAATATATATATACATACACATATATATATATAAAATTTCCTATTTTTCTATTCATAGTAAAAAAAATACAGTTGATAACCAAATCTACAATTAAATTATTGTCTAAACATCTACATGCTTATTGAGGGAAGATTCTTACACTGATCAAAGAATCAAAGTGATATATTCAGTGAAATCTTGCCATTGTTTTTGCTTTCATTTACACAATCTGTGATTCAAAATACTCCTGTATCCTTTTTTGCTTTCCGAGGCATTGTAATTCTAGGACTCCCGCAACTGATAATGTGTGTTCCAATTTTACTGTGTTGCACTGACCCCTCTCAGTATAGGTCATAACAAATCACAGTTGGATCTTTTCACCATTCTCAATGAGTGCCAATGTGGCAACTCTAAAAAACTCTCTTTTAATGTATCTTTTAATGTACATTTGTTTTAAAACAAAAAAGAAAATGTTTTACATTTTATGATTTTTACAAGTATTTTATATGTTAAAATTTGTATTGCATTGTAAATTTAAAATTTTTAGGCCTGTGGTCAGCTGGCTCATATTATTTTAATTTAAAAATTTAGAGAATAGCAAATGAGTCCCAAATTGGTTGAGTCCAAACCCAAACTGTACCTAAATACCATACAAATAGATATTAAATACTGAAAATACAAATTTCCTTGTTTAGGATCAAGGTATACTATCTTTCAAACTTGAAGTCCACACTCTGCCAAGTAATAATCATCATTATAATACCATGGCAATGTCAGAAAATGTTAAAATATGAGGTATTTTTCTCTGTGCTATCTATATACAAATAAATTTCACTTTTGCAATTTCTTCTTTTCTACTTTAGTGTTATTCACCTTAATGCCAGCTATCAATTTCTTAATATCAATTATTCCTCAAGTGTCCCTTATTTTCTACTCGTTTTTCTGTATATCGTATAAATTTTATCCAAAATTCTAAGCCAAAGTAAATATCTTGAGGTTGGCCTGATGTTACTTTGAATGAATAGATTTTATGCACATCATTTCATAGTTCATTGCTTTCTGTGTTATTCATATAAATTCAGTTTGAATTGTTGACTTGGCAGAAATCTCTGGATAATAGAATGTTTTACTATTTATCAGCAAATATCTCAGTTATAGTTAATTCCTTAGAAATGATGTATTTTAATATATACTAAAATAAAATTTTGTAATATTTCACATTCATATTTTTTTCACATTCATTTTTGCTGTGACCGCAGAGGCAGAGTGATGCAGCCCCAAGCAAAAAAATGCTGGCAGCCACCAGAAACTGGAGGAAGCAAGACATGGATTTTCCCCTAGAGCTCTGGAGGGAGTGTGGCCCGGCTAACACCTTTATTTTAGCTCAGTGATACTGATTTTGGATTTCTGTTCTCTAGGATTATAAGAAAATAAATTTCTGTAGATTTCACCACTGAATTTGTGGTAATGTGTTAGAACAACCATAGATAACTCATACACACTTTAATTTACTTTCATGATTCTGTCTTGATTATCTTAAAGATTATGCAATGGATCTATGATTTATTGTCAATAAATATATGTTATCCATTTTTAGACAATATAATACTTGGTGATATTTTTGTCATACGTATTAATTACATGCATATGTAATTCATTTCTATATATTTAGACTCACAAGTGGCCATTGAGTTGTAGTTATCTCATTTTAGCATTCTCTTTGTTCTTTACCACTTCCTGCAATGCCATGATACATGTAGTTTTCTCTTGTTATGAATTTTACCTTAGCACAAGACTTCTGTGAATAAATTCTTTCAAATGCTATTTGTCAGAAAATGTCTTAATTTCTTCTTAGGTCTTGAGCAATATTTTTATTGGGTATCAAAATCTGGTTTGTCAATTACATTCTCGTTTTTTAAAAAAAAGATTTTATTTATTTATTTATTTATTTGTTTGTTTGTTTGTTTATTTATTTATTTATCAGACAGAGAGAGGAAGAAAGAGCACAAACACAAGCGGGGGAGTGGCAGGCAGAGAGAGAAGCAGGCTCCCTGCCAAGGAAGGAGCGGAACCAGGGAATTGATCCCAGGACCCTGGGATCATGACCTGAGTTGAAGGCAGACGCTTAACCAACTGAGCCACCCAGATGCTCCTGTCAATTACATTCTGTGTGTATTTTCAAGACATTGCTCCATTTGTTTTCTGGTTCCCACTATTTCTGTTAAGAAGTCCTCTGTAAATCTCTTATTGTTTCTTCTTTGAAGACAATGTGTGATCTTCCTCTGACTACTTTAAAGATTTTCTCCTTTTCTTTAGTGTGCTGTGGTTTGAAGCCATAGGTTCTATTGTACCTAGACGTATTTTATTACAATGACACATCTGTAGTGCTTCTTAATGACATATATCGATGTCATTTTTTAACTTTGAAAATGCTCAGTCATTAATACTACATATTTTTTTTTAAAGATTTTATTTATTTATTTGACAGAGATAGAGACAGCCAGCGAGAGAGGGAACACAAGCAGGGGGAGTGGGAGAGGAAGAAGCAGGCTCAGAGCGGAGGAGCCTGATGTGGGGCTTGATCCCAGAACACCGGGATCACACCCTGAGCCGAAGGCAGACACTTAACCGCTGTGCCACCCAGGCGCCCCAATACTACATATTTTACATTACCTCATTCTGTTTTGTATTTTTATAAGATTTCATTTACCCATATGTCAGAACTTTGGGTTCTATGTTGTCTGTCATGTGTATAATTCTCTTTTTTGTAGTTTATATCTGTTTTTGTCTCTACGTTTACTTGTGGAATAGTTTATACCTCTGTTCACTTGTGCTCTATTTTTAAACAAATATTTTGGCTTTATAATTTTAGTTTTTTCTGTCAAATAGGAAATTTTGTTCATTTTTAATATTTAATTATCTCCTGAAAATCTCTATCTTTTCTCATTTTACCTTACTGATCACAATTATTTAAAAATCTCTACTCTAAAATTACAAATAATTGGTTCTAGTCTGTTTCTATAGCTTATTCTTTTTTTTTTTTTTTTTTTGGTTTCCAGTTATATCAACTGTTTGTTAGTATGTCTGATTATTTTATTTTATTTTACAATAAAATACAAGCTACTGTGTGCAGAAAAAATAGAGAAAATTTGAGGCTATTAATAATGTTATTTTTTTCCTTAGATGTAATTTGGATTTGCTTCTGGGAAGGGAACTGGAAAGAGGAGAGGACACATTAGATTGTTAATGTTAACATATTTAAAACTAGGCTTTGATTTTAATGATGGCTGTATTTTTCTGGTTCACTCTTATTTCCATACTAGCAAATTTCTGGTGTTTCAGTAGAAATCTAGTGTTAGTGTTCCCATTCTTTGGGGACCTCTAAACTCCAATATTTACATTCAAGCCTGACATACTGATATAAGTTCTATTTACTTCCTCACTATCTCAAGGCAGTTTTTACTCAGGTTTAAGCTTTCTACACACTTTCTTTTCTTGAATTAGCACATGATTTAAAGAGAAACTAGTACCAGCTGTCAGATTCACTTTCTACTTTTTCTTCTTTGTAAGATTGTGTTTTCTCAAGATATTGGTACCTTGGTAGATTTTCAGTTTCATCAAACTAATCTCCAGACTAATCAATATCATTAGAGAGGAAGAAAGAGAGAAAGATAAACATATTAAGTTCTTCTTTGTAGGTTAATTAGCAGTAAGATAGCCTTCCATCACTGGAAAAGGAATGAAAATGTATTCTTCTAAGCATAAAAGCTTCAACTCTACAATTGTAATTAATGTTAAATTTAAACTTTTCAGGATAAATGTTATAAAAGAACAGATATTAAGCATCCATGAATTTCAATATGATTTTTCCTCTGTAAATAATGCCTATTATAGAAACAGACCTTTAGAAGTAAGCAATTTAACTCATGAATTTATTTAGCAAATATTTATTGGGCAATTGTAATGAGCTAGCCTTTGTGCAATGTTCACTACCCCTGTATTCTCTTAGCTCAGAATTAAGCACCATACCTTTCATAGTACTAGAGTAAGTGCAGGCAAATCACACACCTCAGACCATATGTAGCTGCCACCTGTTTTAGTATTGGACATGAGCTAAAAATAGGTTCAACATTTTTAAATATTTGAAAACATAACCAAAAAAAGAAAGAATTGTGACTTATGAAAAATTACATGAAATTCAAATTTCAGTGACCATAAATAAAGTTTTATTGCTATGTAGCCACACTCATTTGTTCCCACATTTTTCTATGGAGGGCTTTACAGGGCAGGTTTGAGTGACAGAAATCATCTCACCTTGAAAGCACAAAATATTTACAAGCTGGTCCATTACAGAAAATATTTGCTAACCCTTTATTGAGCATTGATTTTGTTTTTTGACCCAAAACAACATGGATTATATTTTAGAACTTGATTTTCCTGTTTAGCATACAAAAACATAATCTTTATTTTACAAACCTTTATGAGGAAGTGTTCTATACTTTGATTTTCTCTTACCAACAAAAAGAAAACATATCTTCATTTTGATCTTCTTTGGTTATATGTTGGCAATAGGACTTTATATATTACCATTGTGTAAATAATATCCCTTAAGGTTCACCTTTAATAAATCTAGAGTTTCTGTTTTGTAGAAAACATTGTCTTCAAATACTGTGTTGATATGCCAACTCCAGCTCACTGATTCTCTTAGGTTGTAGAATGTATTTATCTTATTTTGCAAAGATATATAACAGATCATTTAAAATACAGTAGGAATTACATGTGTTATTTTTCAATATAAAATGCCACACCTATTTGAACATGTATACTTGCTTCTCAGTTATTTAGATATAGATTTTTAAAAAATTTTTAAAAACAATAAGCCATGAAAAAATGCCTTGATAGCAACTTCCAGAAATAGCTGCAAATAAGTATAGCTTAAGACACTTTGGCTGGTGGGAAACTAGATAAAAAACTCTTTTTTATTTCTTATAGTTTACCTAGTGCAAGACAAAAGTTTGAGTTTTTTTAAACCTACTTTTCTCTAGTGTGGCATTAAGTTCTAAAAAATAAATTCACTGGGCAACTTAGATATTTTCAACCAAATGACTTGTGATTCAGGTCCAAGTGTTAATCCAAGCTTTAATATTTCTAATTAATTAACCTTGGCTACAGCAGCTATAAGCTGCATAGCAAGGGATTACTGGGTGACTTATCTGAGAATAAAACAAATCCATTATTTGAACAAAATATCTTTAAAATGGTTGCCTGAAACCTACAGAAGCTTTGAAGCATGTTGATATAAAAATCACTTTCAAAAGCCACTTAATTCCCTCAGGATACTACAACCCACTCAGCTTTACAAACACCCCCCCCCCAAAAAAACAACAAAGCCACCAACCCAAAAAACACCTTAAGCTTTAAATACTTGGAGATTAGTCCCGTTGTCTTTAAACTCAAATCCAACCATTCTAGTGTTTGAATAGAAACTGAAGTAGAACACTTTTGCAAACCAGAGGAGACATTACTTTCTAGAAAAAAAGTATGTTAATTTGGTTGAGGCTTCTCTATTTTTTAGCTACCTTTCTAGAAAATCTTGAACTAGTCTGTGAAATAACTTTATATTTAAACAAAAGCAAATTAATGCAAAGTTCAGAGAAGTTTGCCTTTATGAAGCTATAAATAAACTCATTAATCTTACAATTTTATGTTGATTTGAAACATAATTGTGTATCTTGACTTTCTATAAAATGGAAATTAAAATTTAAAATAAACATGTATAAAACCAAGTCAATTCTCAAAATATATATTTTTAATTAATGAACACATTCTTTAGGCTTTGAGAAGTATACATGTAGTGAAAATGAATCTGAATTACTATTCTGACTTCTGGTATTACTTCAATATAGTTTAATTAACTTTAATACATTTGTGGTATTATATTTTTTCTAGAATCACAAATTCAAAAAACTTAGAGAAATGTTAGAAGGAACCATATTCACTTTTAAATTAATGGCAGTTTATAGGCAATCACAAGTCCTGTAATATATATAACCCAAAGTATTTTTTTAAATTTGGTTTAGAGAACATTAAGAAAAAAAATGGAAAATTTTTGGCTTAAATGACATACTAAACACACCTATTTTTGCTTCCTTTTGAAATCTATACTAAAGAACATTGAGCAGATTTTAAAATCACAAGCCCATAAAAATGGGACAAACAAAAAAGAAAAAAAACCTACTAAATTTTGGTGGGCATAGAGTAAATTGATGGTCTGAGTTGCAAACCAGAGAATGACGAATTCTAAGCAGACAATAAAGAGTTAAAAACACCTGGGATTCACTCCTTAGAGTCCTCAACTGTTAAGAATTTTGAGTCAAATTGCACCTGGAAGTAGGGTTTAATGGAGCGTCACTAAAATAAGGCAGATAAAATTTGTAAAGCAAATGGATTCTCTAGATGCTCTTTCTAACATTATGTGGGCAAAAAATCATCTTTTTCCCATGGCAGCACAAAAATGCAGATAAATCTTTTTTCCTGACCCTGAAACAGAGAATTAATGGTCTAGATGCTGAGCACTGCGGGCTTCTTTTGCTATTCAGATCCAGTATTCTGGATCATAAGAGATCAACATCCAGCTGAGATGCGGGAATTCTTTTTTTTTTTTTTTTTTAAAGATTTTATTTTTATTTATTTGACAGAGATAGAGGCAGCCAGCGAGAGAGGGAACACAAGCAGGGGGAGTGGGAGAGGAAGAAGCAGGCTCATAGCAGAGGAGCCTGATGTGGGGCTCGATCCCACAACGCCAGGATCATGCCCTGAGCCGAAGGCAGACGCTTAACCGCTGTGCCACCCAGGCGCCCCATGATGCGGGAATTCTTAATTAGAAAATCCAACCATTCTCATAAGATTGAAAAAGAGATAAAATCAACATATATTCTCCAAGGACCACCTATCTGGATATGTTAGAATATGTTCTACATTTGGTAAACCATATCTCTTAATGGATCTTCCAAGCAGATTTTTATCCCCTAACTCTTAATTATGATCAGGCAACCAAGGATACCCATGGAAACCCTATAACTTGAAAAATAGAGACAAAAACTAGCAAACAAGAAAACTCAACTTAGAGAATACAGTGAACATTCATGGGAAGGGAAATATTAATAAGTATCCTTATCCCTTGCATACCATTTGGATCAATTATAACTAATTTTACGATCGGGCAGTTAATTCTATTTTTTTTAAAAAATCAGTATTTTGAGTATTTCTAATTGTTTGGAAAAATTGATATATTCAGACCTCTATTCTCTTTTAGAGGTCTTCCAGGAAAAAGAACAAAAATACTTATTTTTAAAAAATAAAATAATATTCATTCTATCTTTCAGTTACCATATGGACCATCGCATATGTTCATTAATCTAAGATACATTATAGAATCTTAATAATCTTTTTTCTACAAAAATATTTTGTTACTTCCTTAATTTAGGAATTATTTTTTCATCATCAATTATGCCCAAATAAAGGATCAAATAATAAGAAGAGGGAAGAATTCTGAAGACACACAGAATAGTTATGAAACAATGAAATAAATAATTACCCTTTAGTTTTTTTTTATGTGTAAGGAAGGTATTGCATCTCACTAAGTATTAACAGAAAAGTAGGGAATCCTCTGTAGTGTGCTTTTAGATTTCTTTCAACTGAGAAGTAAGATTTTTCATGTTTGGCGCATGATAGGAGGAGAAACCTGACAGAGGATTATATTTCACAATTATTAGATGAATCAGAAGATGAATTCAATGAGACTGATTATACCTTAGACGTTGATTGTGATGCTAAAATCAATCATAAAAGTGAAATCTCAGACTATTATAGTAGTCTTTAGATGATGATATCCTACTTGGTTTTTCTCAACCTCACACATTAGTGAGTGAACAGTATATTTCTAGGGGGTGCTTGGGTAGCTCAGTCATTAAGCAGTTGCCTACAGCTCAGGTCATGACCCCAGGGTTCTGGGGTCCAGTTCCACATTGGGCTCTCTGCTCAGGGAGCCTGCTTCTCCCTCTGCCTCTGCCTGCTGCTCCCCCTGCTGAGCTCTCTCTTTCTCTCTGCCAAATAAATTAGTAAAATCTTAAAAAGAAAAACAACAAACAGTATATTTCTAAAGACAAAAAAGAAAAATATATTCTCATGTAGTTAGTAACTCAATAGGAAGAACTTAATGATACAATATTTTTGGTAAAACCTAGTCTAAGCCAGTTTTCTGAAAGAAGGTGTGATAGCAGTTTTTATCTTTTATAATGTTTGCATACCAAAAGTTACTGATGTAGAAGATTTACAGTGTTGAAGTTATTCTTTTGTTTGTTTGGGGTTTTTGTTTGTTAACTTATTATTAAGTTATTCTTAAATATTTTTAAAAATTTAATATCTCTTTATAATTATCCCTTTTTTACTTATTATAGTTTACTATTCTTTTATTCTTGTATTTGTAAATTAAAATAATTTTATTTTAAATATATAAAGCATTATATGTATATAATATAGGTAATATTTTATATTTTATATATGTATTTATATATTTATATATATATATAAAACACACCACCTCTTATTTATCCATTCATCAGTTGATGGGCATTTGAGCTTCTTCCATGTCTTGGCTATTATAGTTAATGCTGCTACAAACATTGGGGTACATGTGTCCTTTTGAATTAATATTTTTGTGTTCATTGGGGAAATACCTAGTAATGCAATTGCTGGATCATAGGTTAGTTCTACTTTTAACTTTTTGAGGAACCTCCCACTCATATGCAAATTTAAGAAATAAAACAAATGAGCAAAGGGGAAAAAAAGAGAGGGGGGGAGGCAAACCAAGAAACAGACTCTTAGCTATAGTGAACAAACTGATGGTTACCAGAGGAAACATGGGAGGATGGGTAAAATAGATGAGTGCATTTGTTGTAATGAGAAGTGGGTGTCCTGTGGAACTGCTCAATCATTGTATTGTACACCTGAAACTAATATTACACTGTATGTTAAATAACTGGAATTTAAATAAAAAACTTAAAAAAACCAAAGTAACAAATGAGTGCTCTTAGAAAACACAAATGTATAACAAAAACTGCCAAAATATCAAAAGAAAAAAAGGAAAATAAAGATAAATGTCTAACCAAAAATTGAATTAAAAGACAAGAATTAGAAAATAGGAGGAAAAAAGAATAAAATCAAAAATATTTTCTGAAGATTCAATATGGAGTTTTAAGAGGAAATTGATAAAAGGACATTATTATTGAAAAAATTCAAGAAAACTTTGAAAAATTAAAAGACGTTGACTTTACAAACTGAAGAGTTCACTTAATTCCTAATACAATCTATGAAAAAGAAACATGTTCTGGTTGCTTAACTATGGAAACAAAATCACTGTGAGGTTTCAGAGAAAATAAAAACAGCACACAGAGGACCAATACTAATATCAGCAATAAACCTCACAACATTAGAAACTGAAACTATGCCTTTACAGTTCTGAAGAGAAATGGTTTCCAACCTAGACTTCTATACTTAAGCTGGCTGTCAATCAAATGTGAGGGAAAAATTTATAAATAAGTTATGCAAGTGGTTAACAATGACAAAACTTACTATATATATAAATATAAATTATATATGTAATTATATGTAATTAATATTTATATAAATATATATATTTCAATAAACTAATGAAGGATGTAGCCACCAAAAGAAGATAGTAAGCTAGGAACAAGAAAAAAAAATGAGATCCTTTAAACAGAAGATCCAATGAAAAAGAAACAAAGCTCTGAAGAACTCACCAGTGTAATGATGAAATGAGATCCTAGGTATACATAGATACAGGTTAAAATAGTGGAACTTAGGAAATACTAAAATCCTCATTGCTTAAGTATCTTCTCTAATTTTTCACTATCTTAAATCTGATTTAAGGAAAGTCATACTTACTAAGGAAAGAGATTATATTTTACTCTAAAGACTAGCTCCCCAAAGTATTTAAAGAATCACATCCTACGAATGAAATTGATGCCTTGCTTCAGTGATTTAAAATCAGTTGCATTGTCATCTTGGTTAGTTTTCCTTGTCTTTAGTTATAAACCAAGCTCAGTTCACGAATAAAAAAACTTTATACAAGTAAGTATTCCTTTGCAAAATTTTCTCTAATATTAATAGACAATGACTGCTTCAGCGATAACTTAGCATAAGTTCAGTTTATTATGGGGGGATAACTGAAGAGAAGCAATCAAATAAGTCCCTTCTTTAGTATTTGCTATATTTCAATATTTCTGGATGATTTGGAAAAACTCCTTACTATTGTTATTATTTAACAAGATCTAGAAATTTGACTAAATGTATTATCTTATGAGGACTTTTATGAGCGGGGCTAAAAAATTACAGATTTCTTGTGATGTAAACATATCCACTAACCTCTCTTCCTAAGAATATGCCAGAAAATCTGCATGTACTCCCAGAGATTTTGATGAATACATTCATTTTAGATTAACTGCCCTAAAAAATTATTGTTAGCACGATTATTTTGCATTGCTTATTCTTCAAAAAAGAATAATTGTATAAAATGCCATTAGAGTGTAGAGCACGGCACAATTACAATTGCTCATTGAACAAAGAGTGGTGGTATAAATAAGGTAAATAGTCTGGGTATAATACAATTGGGAATTTGTGGAGATGGGGCAAACTGAAGAGAAAATGCCCCATTGAAAGAGAATAATGTGTTGCCAGCTGGTGGTTGCCATATAAGAAATTGATCTTAGTGATGCCAGATTTGATTTTTCAAGGAATGATAAAAATAGACATTTTTAAATTTGAAGTCTCTTGACTTAAATCTAGGCAATCACTTCTTTTTACACACTGATGGGCATCAACATGGAAGCCAAATACACCAATTTGTGAGCTGCCTCTATCTAGCAGGCTGACAATTTGCAATAGCTTACATCTTGCCATTCTCATGTGATGAGTAAGAGGCTAATTGTATAATGAAATGTATTTTTTATTCTCATCCTTTGTAGAATGAAAAATAAGAATACACCAACTCTCTTTTCCCTGAGAAGTAGCATTTTAATAAATGTGTATATTAATATATTATATATATATGTATATATACATATATATATATAATTCCCTAAATTATTTATAAGCAGCACTCTTATGATTAGAAGAGAAAATTAAGTTCTAATAAACAGAGGCTCTGAGCTCCTGAGTGATTGTGTGCTGAACAGAAAGTCTGATCTAGGAGTTCAAAACAGTTAGGATGCAATTTTTCTAACTGAAGGACCAAGCTCATTGTCAATAGGTAATATCGGATCAGGAATGACTAAGATTAGAGATTCAAAGTACTAGAAGTCCACTACAAGTGCATACCAGAAACAGGCCAGGGGGTCATGTTAGTTTTATCCATCTCCTCTCTCATTTTAGACCTTCCCAATCCCTTCCTGCATCCTGCCATCCTACCTCTCAACAAAAAGTTTCTATAACTAGATAGGAGTGTGAATATATAATCAATATTGCAAAATTTAATATTATATAAACAAATATACTGACAAAAATTCTGTAGAGCTCAGATACAGCATACTTCAACTTCTCCCCATTCAACATCACTAAAATATAAATTCCATGAAAGAAGGACACAAATTCAATTCTATATCCCAAGTGCAGAGAAAATAATCTTTCACATGGTAAATTATATTTGTTTAATGATAGAATTACAGTACACATAACAATATGTATTTACTGTACAAATGGCATATATATATATATATATGTAATTCTTTGGGACTTTTTGAAATATTTGGATTTGTTTTGTGTAGACATTCCTATAATTCCCTTAAAAGATTGTATGGGAAATTACAATAGATTACTGTTTCCTAGCTGCCAAATTTGTGTCAACATGTGAGAGGCTATAATGGTGAATACATTTTTTTAAGCCAAAACTCTTATAAAATTATCATTGGGGGACTATTGATGAATCAAATAGTCATTATAGACTATTTGTAGTGTGACACTTGCTACAGTAAGAACTAGAGAACACAAAATTGATGATTTACCTAAACCAGAATTGAAGATCAGGGATTCCTTGGAAAAAATCACTTTTAAACTAAGTCTTGAAAGATGAATAGTAGTTGGCTAAAGGAAAGTTTTCTGCAGCTTAAGTTAACATAGAGGAAAAGAGAGGAAAGACTTGAGGCTGAAACAGTTAGGGGCTAAATTAACTTAATAATCCTATGGCCATGATATAATGAACTTGATTTTCACCCATGAAAGACTTGATTGCAATACAGAGCATTTGGAGACATTGTGTTGTATTACCAGTCTATATATACAGCAGAGCAGTTGTATTGAGACCATTAGAATGGAGGCTCTTTCAATAATAAAGGGGAGAAATGGTTTGGGTTACAAGTCACCAGAATAGCAGGGATGGGAGGAAGAGAACTAGAGAGATTTGAACCCAATGAAGTGCTGTGTGCTAGGTAAAGTAGGTTAAAAACTAATGATTTCATGGGGTTTAACATGTAGAATTGATAGAACATATTAATTTTGACGGAATTGGGAAGATAGAAGGAACTAGCTATAATGCTGAAGTTTCTGGCTAGTGAGTTGCTGGCAGTAATACAATTACAGAGGACATTTTATGATTAATAAAGCCTTAAAATAGTAATTATTTGTTTGCTATATTAAACTTTCCAGTGTTAAAACTTATAAACTGACCAGACATTCAAGCTTTTTCTTTCTCTGTAAAATATGTGGCATCTACAGATTGAATTGCTTCTGGTTTCATGTTTGTGGGAATATATATGGTTGCTAAGAAATGTAATGTGGTTTGAAGAGTTCTCTTACCTTGTTTAGCTAAGACCTACCTTACGAAGAGTAAATTCGGGAATTATTGCTGCTCACACACACACACACACACACACACACACGGCCAGTGATTACTACTTTACGGATAACTACTTTATGGATAACTAGTAACAATTATGTATTTATTTTTAAAACATATTTTTCAATAAAATATTCATTATGAGAGATATTTTTTTCTAGGTCACTTGTATTTTCAAAGCTATTAAACAATAGCTTATTTTTTGAAAAAAAAAATAAAGAGCCCATTAACAGAAATGGCAATAAAATACATATTCATAGTTTTATATTGATCTACCCTATATTGTTAATTTCTAATTTCTTCAGCCCGGGGTGAGTTGGGCTGTTTCATCTATCATTATCATTATTAATGTAAAATTAAATAATGGTTGTGCCTGTCGAGATTTTATATTTTTATTAATTTTAAAAGATATGATTAAAATATAGGGCAATTTCATAGCATTATAAAATCCATATTAAAAAATATTTCAAGCATACACTAATTTTAACAGCTTATTTAATGTTTTGCTTAGTAGAATTTAGCTCATTATAGGTAATTCAGTTTCCATAGTACTCCTCTTTTAACACAGAACCAAAAATGGTATCACTTATTCATTGAAACTTGCTCAGTGCTATAGTTAAATCTCTATGTATCTGTCAAGCTGTCTTTCCCTCACTGGAGAGCCTGTCGGAAATAATCATTTTATGGTTTCACATTTATAAAGGTGCAAACCCCAGTTATTCTTGCCTTTTGTATGTCAAAAATTGTGAAGACATGAAATGTTTAATAAAACTACTATGGACATGCCAGTAAGCACCTCCCCCCCTTTTTGTTTTCTGTTTCCTTCTGTTGTGTTTTATTCAAGAGTAGGAACTTAACCTCCAGGTTTTAAAAGATGTACCCAGAAAAATTTGTTAGTTCATTAAAAATAAATTTATAAAATATGAAATTCTTGTACCACATCAAAGGATATTTGTAAATAGAATCCCTAACATAAAGTTATTGGAAATGTTTATTTATAAGAGCCATCACCCTCAACTTTTTTGTTTTGTTTTCTTTTTTTATTGAAGTATAACCGATGTACCGTATATTAGTTTCAGATATACTTCATATTGGTGATTCAATATCTGTATACATTGTGAAATGATCACCTCAAGAAGTCAGTGATCATTCATCATAGAGAGTTACAGAATTATCTTTCTTATGATGAGAACTTTCAAGATCCACTCTCTTAGTAACTTTCAAATATGCAACACAGTATCATTAACGATCATCAGCAAGCTTACATTATCAAAGTTCTTTGTTTCAATAAGAAATCTAGAGTAGGTTTATTAACTCCAAGCATATTGTTAAAGAGGAAATGACAATAATGCTTTTTTTTAAAGATTTTATTTATTTATTTGACAGAGAGAGAGACAGCCAGCGAGAGAGGGAACACAAGCAGGGGGAGTGGGAGAGGAAGAAGCAGGCTCATAGCGGAGGAGCCTGATGTGGGGCTGGATCCTATAACGCCGGAATCACGCCCTGAGCCGAAGGCAGACGCTTAACCGCTGTGCCACCCAGGCGCCCCGACAATAATGCTTTTATGATTCAATAAGAAAGCAAGAAAATATGCAAATCCTAGAGAAAACAGAGATGTCAGTTTATATTTTATTACAGGTCATACGTAATTTAAATAAACCATTGAAAGAAATCACAGCGTGTTTAGAGATTAAATACAATTTTATGTTATCTAAAATCCAGGTATCCTACAAAACTCTTTTATTAGAAATAACATTTACAAGGGGCACCTGGGAGGCTCAGTTGGTAAGCATCTGACTCTTGATTTTGGCTCCAGTCATGATCTCAGGGTTGTGGGACTGAGCCCCAGGTCAGACTCCAGACTCAGTGAAGAGTCTACTTGGGATTCTTTCTCTCCCTTTACCCCTCCCTCTGCTTGTGCGCTCTCTCTTCTCTCTGTCTCTTGCTCTCTAAAATAAATAAATAAATCTTAAAAAAAAAAAAAGAAATAGTATTTACAAGAATGTAGAATTGCATCTGCTTTTTTGTTGCTGCAAGGAAAGAAATATTTTTTTTTCTTTCTGACCTTACGATATATTTTCTACCAGCATTTAATAGGCTTTAGTTGCAAGGCCAAATACTATAATTTGTTTGTTAGAATTATGAAACATGACGCTTTAGATCTACAAGATAATTCCCAGCATATTAATTCCAAAAAATAGTGATAAAACTTCCAATCGTGCAACATTCAAATCAGTAAGGAAATATGATTTCATTGAGAAAAATTCTAATTTCTATGCTAATTTCACGAGATTGCCCAACAGATGTTCATTTAGGATATAGTCTTAATGGAAATCATAGAGCGATCTATCAGCAGATTTTACCTCTGCTATTGACTCCTAAAGTATTTGCTAAAAATATGGATTCCTTGTTTTTGCAGGGCTGAAATTTGATTCTGGAACTTCAGAGTAGGGCCAGAAAGTCTTATTTTTTCTTTCACTGATTATTGAATTTATTTAACTTCTTATTTTTAGCAAGTTCTTGATCCTTGTAAATCCAATGATCGCTTAAGGTGCAGAACCACCGTTTGAAAAAGAAAAAGAAATTTCCTAGTTTTGCTCTGGAATATCAGGCTTTACCCCTGGGTAATCTCTTTTATTCTAACGCACTGGAGTGGATAAATGGCCAGGTCGCTGAAAGGAAAATGTCAGAAGAGGGTTTTCTGTGTAGGACTCATGACTAGTTTCCTCCTGGAAGAACTTCACCCACTAATTAGAGTCCTTAGGGTGCAATACAGACTCCGCACCAGGTGAAGTATGAGTTTAAAGAAGCTACTCACCCTCTTTTAGTCTCATTTTCTTTATCAATAAGATAAAAATTATAATGATATCTATTGGTTGGGAGAGGATTAACAGATCAGTACATCTTATAATATTTAGAATAATGCACGGTATATGTAGTTCATTTTTTACCTTTACTATGTTTATTTTAATTATTACGGTTATTATCATGTTAATGTTGCATTGAAAAGCACACTCAATAACCCAGAAAATTCCTCTGGAAGAAGAATGATAATTCTTTGGCATTATAAAAGCAGTTTAATATATCATCAAATAATAAAACGAGAGCAAGTTATCCTGGTTGGAATAAGTAATAGACATTCTGGTCATTTCATACAAAAGCAAAAACAACACAACACAACAAAAAAGAACAAAAACACATCTTTCCTTGCTCACATTGTTTTCCCAATGACACATATGCATGAATAGAACAACACTTGTTTTATTTTCAGTTACTATATAAAAAATTCGTTGCCAAAAGTGAGTTTTAATTTGCCACACAACTTGCTTAAAAGTGTGAAGACCTTTAGGCAAAAAATAATAACAGAGTTTTTTACAGTAGCTGATGATTAACATGTCTTTTACCTATGAAACAAACTGACCTGTTTAAGGACTTACACCTGGATAAGGTGGTATTACAATCCAAGTCTCTTAACTCCTAGTCCGAAGATATGCCTTTCAATAAATGTTCCCTTTCCATGGTTTCAGTTACTAAAGCCAGTAAAAAATTTTAATGTAGGCTGTTTGTTTTTATCACTTATTATGTATTCTTCCTATCCATCTATATTTAAAATTTAATATTCTATAACCTCCCACTTACCAACTGCCAATCTTCCACCCCTTCATTCAATTAATATTCATCCTTACAACTCATCTCTTTCAAAATATGTTTTTGTACTACCTAGGAAGGTAGATCAAGATTATAAAAATCTAAAGCAAATGGTTATTTATATTAAATTTACCAAAGACAGAAGTAATTTACAACAGATAAGAAAGGTGTTACATATGTGTTGAAAGTTCAGTTAAAAGGTTAATGAATAAAATATAAAAATGTAAGAAATTTTCTGCCTAAGGGTGTACTTAAAAATATTAAATAGAAATAAGATAAACAGTATCATTTTTAGAATAATAACCATAGCCAGGGACAAAGGAATGATAAGATTTTCATATACATATTAATTGTTAATTGCTGCCATAACAATTTACCACAAACTTAGGGGCTTAATACAAGATGAATGTACTATCTTAGAGTTCTGTAGTTCTGAAGTTTGGTGGGTTTGGCTGGTATTTCTGCTTCAAATTTCATAAGTTTGAAATGAAATTATCAGAAGGGCTGGCTTCTGAGGATGAATCCACTTCCAGACTCAATAGAATTGTTGGCAGAATTTAGCTGGTAAAATGGAGGTCCTTGTTTGCTTACTGGCTTTTGGCTGATGGTCATTCTTTACTTTTAGAGACTGCGTGCATTCCTGGCTCATGGTTGTCTTCTTTTTCAAAATAAGTAAGGGTGAAGCAAGTTCCTCTTTTTTTTTTTTTTTTGTCTGACTTTTTTTTAATGTTCAGCTAGCCACTGTATAGATTATCAGTTTTTGATAAAGTGTTCAATGATTCATTAGTTAAGTATAACACCCATTGCTCATCACGACATGTGCCCTCCTCAATACCCGTCACCCTGTCATCCCCATCCCCCACCCTTCCCCTCTGAAACCCTCAGTTTGTTTCCCATGATCCATAGTCTTTCACAGTTTGTCTCCCTCTCTGACAGATGAATGGATAAAGAGGATGTGGTGAAGTAAGTCAAGCAGAGAAAGATAATTATCACATGGTTTCACTCATATGGGGAGCATAAGCAATAGCACAGGGGAAGGGAGGCAAGTTCCTCTTTTTAAAATACCTCCTGCTTTTCTTCCTCTGCATCTCTGACTGATACTTCTGCCTCTTTCTTCTACTTTTAAGGGCCCATGTGATTATATTGGGCCCACACAGATAATTCAGGATAATTCCCCTGCATTAAGGTTTGTGTAACCTTGACTCTATCTGGAAAGTCCCTTTTGCAGTGTAATATAACATATTGTCAGGTTCAGGAGATTAGGACATGGATATCTGTGGCAGGGCCATGGGAAGGCGGGAAGGGTAGGTATTATCTATTCATCTTGACATAGTTAAAAGGAGGTGATAGCACTCAACAGCTTTGTGGTTTGTTCATTACAACAAATATGTTCATTTCTCTTGATCTTTTTTGAAAGGGTACAAACCATATTTTGGGCCTACTTCAGTGTTAAACCCTGAACTTTTATCGATTTATTCAATAGACATTTATTGGGCCTGTGTTAGGCCCTATTCCAAGCATCAGGACTAGAGGTAAGGATGACAAATAATTTCCCTGCACTCATGGAGTTTACAATATAGTGAAGAAACAATCAATAAATTTTTATTATAATCTAACATTATATCAATTTTAATGAATACATTTGAAACACAGGTAAGAAGGTAGATATTGTGGTGGGACTAAGGGTAAAATTTAGGAAATGAATCAGTCAAAATCTGGGGAAAGAGAATTCCAGAAGGTGGTAACAGAATACTCAAGGGTGATGGCATGAAGAAGTTTGATTTATTCAAGGAAGAGCTAAAGGGCAAGAGAGGATAAAGCAAAAGAACACGGACAATGGGAGGGAGAGTAAGTTAAAGAAGTAGAACATGGTGAAAAATTTGAATATTAGTCTTGGGATGATAAAATGAAGGTTTTGAACAAAAGGTTAATGTTGATGTAGTCCATATATATTTCACTCTCTTTATTATTGTTGCCTTGAGGTTTCCTTTAGAATCTATGTGTGTAACATCTCAGCTAAAGAAATTTTAGAATTGTTAAAATTACATTTTATTATGACAAAGCACTCATTATTTTACTAAGTATAAATTTCAAAGTTTCCTTTTTAATTCAAAAGATATAGCAAATGTTCTCATATAACACAACAAAACAACCAAAATAGTCAATGCTTTAGATTTATAAAAATTAAAAGTGAGTTTACAATATGGCCCAATGAACACAAAAATAGATTTCTTGAGATTTTGATTTGGTGTAAAAATAAAAGAGAAGAGTTAGGTTTGTAAGCATGCGAAAATGATGCACAGAGAAACAGCAAAAAGAAAGCAAATAACTGTATTGAATGTATTCTTTAGCCAAAGTGAATTTTGATTCATATTTTACCTTAAATGACTAAATTTCTTCAGACATCTCATAAATGTCAAACAGAATAATTTTAATATCAAGGTCCTTGTTCCTGGCTGGCATGCAAAATAAAATGCTTATTTTAAGAAATTTCCTTTCTATCTCTGTAATGTAATGAAACAAATAACCTATAGTTGTACTTTATTAAGCACTATATAAAACAAGATATGCACATTTTCCATGTAACTGGTAGAAATGATTAAATCCGTATCAAGGACTGCCCTCTGTAATATAAAAATATTTAGTTGGAAACAAAGTAATCTTGTTTAATCAAATTATTCATTGTCTCAAAGAGAGAAAAGAAAGCACCCTTCTCAAAAAAGAGAAAAGATAAAAAATCTTGTTTCTTTTTCTTTTGCATCTCAAATAACAGAATGATCCTAATGCTAAGATTTTTGCTAAACTCCCATGTCAAAATAGGCACGCTTTCCCAAATCCATTTGGTAGGGTTTTCAGGAATTGTAGGTTCTGGGCTAATGGGCTATTTGCTAGCTATGTGCTGAGCAGGCAGTGTGGGCAAAATTACTATTAGAATAGTGGGAAGTATTTTCTTTTAAGAGATATTTACAGATAACACAAACAATGCAACTTGGGCTCAATTCAAATAAAGTCATAATTTATTATAGAACTGGCAGTTTTAATGCAAACATTATAAAAAAGCTTGGGATAATATGCTATTCCATAGCAATTTAGGTTATCCTACTTTACTAACTTAGGAAATACTGTATAACTTTAAGATAATGTGTACAAAATTATTTTGAACATGGTTTAAAGATCCAGAAGCATGTAGAAGTGAAACTGTGTTCAAAGTATTTCTATTTTTTCTAGAATTTTTTTGTGTTTATGCTGTATTATGAGATTTTTCTCCAGAGGTGAAGCTTGATTATAAGACAATTTTAAAGCTATTAAATTAAAATTATACTTACTATTATACCAAATTCATGTTTGCCAAGATTAAAACATCTATAATGTGCCCGTATTGGAGAAGTTCCCCAGCTGATATTTTTCATGGAAAAAAAAATCCATTGAAAATGAGAGCATGTTAATAGATTATGATCAATTGTTAATATAGATCTAAATTATAGAACAGTGCTTACAGCAGTAGGAGAAAGAGTTTTGAATAATTGTCCTGATCATAAAAGATTGTGTCTTAAGATAAATTGGGCCTGGAATTTTGAGATCTACAACTTCTCAATGGCATTACCCATCTCATTCCCCAAATACATATAAGCTCATGATTTTATATTATTTTGTGACAGTGTATTTCATTTGTTTTTATGGATTTCCAATTTGCTATTAATTATTTCAATATACCATTTAGCAAAATTTAATAATAGTCCCGTAAATATATAGTTAGAAAACATCAAATTAATCTTTATCAGTAATTCCAACTATAATTTGCTATTGTGGGAAAGCAGAATATCTTAATGTATTATCAATAATCTGAAGATCACTAATGCATTAGTCATATATCCTTAATAACATATAGCAATAATACAATATGTTTGTATAGATAGTATTATATCATTAATCCACACACAATTTATTTTTTGGATACCTCAGCTTTCACTTAAGATTAAAGGAATAACCAAAAACAAGTTACATATTATTACTAAAAAATAAATTATATATTATTATTATAAAAATAACACAAAGTATAAAGTGAAGTGAAAATCGTAGTCTATGCTTACGTAATTGATCATTGAGAAGGAAGTTATTTTCAATGCACTTTGTCTTTTTCTTATTATGTAAAACTATTTTTGGCAACATTTGTCTTAGAAAATGTTACAGAATTCAATACTTATAAATGTTTGCAGAATTTATAGATTTAATTCATCTTTTAAAGAGAATCTTAAAATGTTAATTCTCTATTCAAATGCTGACATACAATTGTGCGATGGCATTGGACTGCTTGCTGTAATCCGGGTGTGACGGTAATGGTGCTGGTTATGAAAGTAAACGGGAAATCCGTGGCAGGTGACATACTAAAATATGTTGAGATGCTACTGCTCTCAGGTAGAATTGTTGTTGGCTCCATATCCTTGTTCCAATTAACTAAAAAAATTTAAAAAGGAAAAAGTGTTACTACATTTAGTAGAAGCATTTAAAAAAGTTATTTTTCTTCTCTGCCTTTCTTCTCTGAGGCTCATTTAGAAGGAATGAAGGATGATATTCTGACTAAAGGTAATAATGGACTATTGGTTAAGTCAAATAAGTGCATAACAGTAGTAGAGTCCTTGTGATAAAAATAAATTTAAATCATATTTATCAACCTGCAGTTAAATAGCTTAAATAGTTATATGGTTCATATGACAAGGATTTAGAAATTTCTACCTAAATTACTGTAAAACCATTATAATATGAAAGATCAACATTAAGGTATAGAAATAATTGAGGTTTACATCTGAGTCACATATGAGTATTGCCACATGTGAAGTCTTTGTTAATATCTTAAATCTGTGACTTGTCCAATTATATGAAAAAATACGAACTCACATACAAATTATGTCTTCATTCGTAGCATCTGCTCTCACTGATACTGATGTTAACTGTATCAAGTCTTTCCACAATTGCTAAGGCTACATTTTTAACTATTTCTGAATCAATAGCATAGAAACTTTCAAATTTTTGTATTTTGTAGCTTCTTGAAATACTCAAATTAATTCATGATGGATATTACATGCTCCCCAACCTCAATCCATTCTAACTATCCCATCATATGCCCTGACGTAAACTTTATATTCCATGCAAACTAAGTTGCTTACCATTACTCTAAAACATTTTATACATTTTTATTTATCAAAATATTATTCCTTGTTCAAAAATATCTTGCCTTTTGTATGTTTGCCTCTAATAGATACCACTAGTTTTTAAGAAATACGTCAAATTCTTCAACTCATATGAGATCTTTCTTAATGTTTACCCTATTCTTTGCTAGTATTGAAATTTCTTTTTGTCCCCAATATTTCCTGTTTTGAAATGCTTATAACCATGTTTTTTAAATTACTCATTTTTTCCACACTCTTATCATTGCTCATAATAAATTGTATTTTGGGTGCACTCTTCTATACCCTAAGCTTTTTCAGGGCAGGAATTGCAAATTATTTATAAAATAATATGATAATATCATACGATATTATTCACAATATCTTGAATAACATAGACAAAACCAGAGTGAGCTAAGGAGTTTGTTTAAAAGATGATATTTAGTTGATTTTTCCTGTTCTCCACGCAAATAATCATAAAGGTTTCACTGTATTCGGTTATCTATCCATAAAAATGCCAACATCCTTTGTTTTTGAATACTGGGAACATGACACAAAGTTTCAAAGTGGAAGACTGAACACATATTCTGGAAGGAAAGCTGTATATATCCTTGCTGTCTTGTGAATGTAGACCTATTCACATTCTGCACATTATAAGTGATACCCACTGGAGCTCTCATCTATATTTTCCATGTCTCACTTTGCTAGAACTATTGATTATCAATGAATCCCATTTAAGAATCCTAGTCTTATTTAATCTATTATTGCAGTCATCCCAAATTCTAACTATATAAACTACTTGCTTAAAATATACAATTGTTCATTTTGACAAGAGAACTAAAATTAGAAATCCTCTGAATGAATGGTGCATTTACCAAATACAATTCATACCACCACAGATCCACATATTTGCCTTATTTCCAGGTAGAGAAATAATAGCAAAGGCTTCTGCTGTCCTCAGGGTCTTTTTTTTTTTTTAAGATTTATTTTTATTTATGAGAGAGAGTGAAAGAGAGAGAGCACATGGGTGGGGAAGAGGCCAGAAGGAGAGGGAGAAGCAGGCTCCCCACTGAGCAGGGAGCCTGACACGGGGCTCAATCCCAGGACACCAAGATCATGACCTGAGCCGAAGGCAGCCACTTAACTGACTGAGTCACCTAGGTGCCCTTGTCCTCAGGGTCTTGAGGACAGGTTATTTTACTCTCCTGATTGCATATATAGGAGGAATCCTGCGTGGTTTTCCTATTTGCAAAAAGAGACTACCAAACCTGTGCACTGGCCAGATCCATAGTGAGGTTGGAGCTGGGGGAGTTCTGGTTACACTGGTTTCTGGGTGACAAATCTGGGAAGGTCACGGTCCCTCTGGACATACTTTGATAAGAGACTAAGAAACAAAGGGTGCTGGATGATGAGTTCTTATATATCACCTATGTGAGGTATGTTGAAAGACCTCTGTTCTGGTGTGCTGAAAGTAGTATTTTATCACTGTGATTGTTTAGAATTGGTGGAGAATGACGATACTAAAAAGCAGTCCATCCTTACTACCTGGAAATGCGGCAGAGGGATGCTCTTCCCATCACTGACAGCCACGACAAGGAGACCACGCCATCACTTCCGTTTGTTAAGCTGCAATCAGCCTATTTGCTCACCAGCTTCCCCTAACTCATGCCCCTTTTACTCTTACTTCTGGGATTGCACTCCCTAGTGAGGAGGTATGTATAATATTGTGTTCACCATCTGTTGTCTAGAAAGCTGAGGCTGAACTGTCAACAATATCATTTACCCAATCCTGCATTTGCTTCTAGCTTCACCTGCTACCCTTCTTCATACATACAGTCTCTCCATTAACCCTGAATTAACTGCTTTTCTAAGAATGCATCATTCCTATTTTAATATTTTATGTCTTTCTGGAATTCTCTGTTTTGTCTGGTCCACCTGAGAGCCATCTATTCTGTGCAAATAACTTGGCTGATGTGCTATTATTGAGTGTGGTGGGAATGGAGGGATAAGAATGAACAGAAATCTATGAGCATAGGATATAAAAAAGTACGATGATTTGCTTTGGCCTACTATAAAGAATAGGGATAAAATATGATTACAAAAAGATTGAAAATGGGCATGTATTATCGTACTGAATTTAATCGATGAAGTGTACATTTCTGTGATGCCCTGCATTTAAAAAATAACCTCATGTTTCTCTGATGTGAGGAAGCAGTTTCCCAAGGAGAGTGGCTTAGAGGTTAGAAATGTGATGTCTCCCAACACCAAAGGCATGCTGTCTGAAGGTAAGGAAAATAGGCCGGAATAATGTCAGGTCCTAGCTTGCTTGCACAAACTGAAGAACATTTGGCTTATAGTTTTGAATAAATATGCTTATGTGGTTTTTTTTCCCATGACCTACACATCCACTGTGAGTGTTTCTAGGTATTAATGATTTCATCTATCATGCCTTAATTGACCTTCCCTTCCAACAGATACACTACAAACCTAATATGGATCACATTCTGCTGTATTTATTGTTGGTAATAATACATTTTGTTCTTTCTATCATTCTCTCTCTTAGTAAGTGAGCTACTTGGGGACTTGGTCTTTAGGAAGCACCAAAATTAGCAAATATTGAGAGGAAATATTATTCTACATTACCTTAATTTTTTACATTTATTCTTATTCACTTATCAAGTACACAATCTGTTCAGATTCATTTGGTTTTAGTGTAAAAATGGACCTAAAGGATCCTAATACTTATTCTCCCGCTACCTCCCACAATTTATCACAAGGAAAGATTTTCAAAATCTCAACTTGGTCTCTGAATCTGGAGTGTTCCTTTGCAATTTTCCTCATCAACACTCTATAGCTTCAATTCATCAAACTATTCAAAATGAACACTTCTAAATTATTTTTACCACGTATTCTTTAATATTAGAAACATTAAAAATTAAGTTCCAGGTACTTTTCTAATTATTTTGCCTGTATTATTTCAATTAATGCTTACAAATATCTTGAGAAAAAGATAGTATCACCTCACTTAACAGCTGAAAAAGTTGGAGCGAAGTTAAGAAATTTATAGGCATGCGTGTGCTAAATTTTTAATTCAAACCCAGACAGCCAAAACACCAGAACTTCTGTACATTACCGCTATAGGATAATATCTCATTAAATGTTGTAGGGCTCCTTGCCACAAATAGCTAATACTCAAATACCAATATTTCAGCAACAGGGAGGCAGTTTGGAAATCTGGTTCTTCTTGCATATGGATACTCACCATATCCAGATTTTCTCCTATTTTGTTTATAATATGTCAGTCTAAGTAAAATTTCCTGTAGTTTAAATGAGAGCACATTTTTCATCTTTGTTGTGAAATTTTCATCAATCATGTGGCCCTTAATTGACCTCCTTCCTTAAAAATAATTAAGGGTTATGAATGATAGTGAAGAAAATCATGAAAAAGTATAGGAATGATGATTCAAAAAAAAATCTGTCTTATTATGTTGTTTTTAGATCTTTAGGACGTGAAATCCAAAGAACTTGATGAAGGAATCAAAACTAGAGATGGAAAAGAAATGTCAAGAATGATACCCAGTTTTCTGCTTCCATTATGGATGCAGAAAGCTACAGAGATCACTCCAACTTTAACAAGAAAAAACCAAATAAATTACAAATTTGTAATTTCACCTGTGTCCATCAAAGACCAGAGAACAACCAAGTAACCTGAATTTCTGAAACCAAAAAACGACAAGAAAACCAAATAACCTGAATTATGAAGAGATACCAGCCCCATCAAGAAGAAACAGAACATGCAAACGGTCTCCCTTATTAAAGAGCATAGGAGTAAGAGGAACCAGTCACCAGACACACTGGTAAGTCTTACCTAAAACTAAAGACCGAGCGTGGGTATTATATCAATCTGTAATTGTTAGTTACCCTAGACGCAAGGCTTTTTTCAGTGACCCCCACCATTTGCTCACAAGAAAGACTGGGGAGGAGGGAGCCAGAGAAAGCCTTGGTCTGTGCCACAAAAATGCAGGACATGTTTGTTGGTATTTGGGATGAGCAGAAAATAAATATCACATGCTTTCCTACTCTCCTACAAATCAAATCCTTAAGCTCCTGGGAGAAGACAGAAAACAGTCTAAACAATAGGTGAAAATTTATTGTGGAGGAAGGGTGGAAGGAGAAACTCTCTTTCACTGGGAGATAGCCAGGAAACTATGCTGGCCTTGCATCCTATATCAATACCAAGCTCAGACGAGCTGCTGATGAGAGACAGGCAGAAAACTCCCCTCCAAGGACATCTCAGACACAAGGCAATGTTTAGAGGACTGAGAAATCCCAGCCTCCTAAGGTTCAGGAGCAGAGCACTACCTAACATTTAGGCAGGAACTGTCCAACTGAGACCACACCACACATGCCTAACAGAAAGTAATGAATGAAGTAATAAAAACGAGAAGTTGGCCACCAGGAGGGAAGATAAACAGCAAGGAGATTAACCCATTTGTAGTGCAGCTATTTAAACTTGTTTGAAAACTAAGAGTGTGGAACAATCACTGAGGGAAGTACCTTTTGGGACTTTAGCCCAAACCCTCATTGTGAGGCAGCTTCACCCCACCACTACAGAAATGTGAAGTCTGAGGTACACTGATGATAACAATATCAACAACAAAACCCAAATCCAGATGAACTCACGGATAGATTGATTAATTTCCTCACATTAATGGCCAAATGGATGGAGCATTTCTAGGATTAAATAGCAGTTGTCTCAATTACTATTGCCCTACTTATGATGTGTATCATTTAATGGAAAAGTATCAAATACACCAAAAAAGAAAAGAGAAAAAACTTTGTCAAAGATAGACCGATTATGAAAACAAGACATGACAATGATGTATATGTGGGAATTATCAGGAAGGGTCTTTAAAAAAGCTACAATTAATATGTTATGGGAGGTAGTGAGGTAGGGGGTGGCATACAAAAAGGGGTGTATAATTTTAGCAGAGAGATGGAAGATATATGAAGGGATCCCATGTACAAAGATAGACCAATATAAAATATTCAAATTTTTAAAATGAAAAGGAAGTAAAAAAATAAAAAAAAGATAAACAGCATCTAAAAGTTGTGGTAAAACATTCATGGATTTCAAATCTAAAAGAAGAAAGAATAATACAGACAAAATACTTGAAGACTAAAATATTTCAATTATTTAAAAATTATTTAAAGAAATCAAATGATATATGAGCTCAGAGAATGCTAATCAGCATAAATTCTAAATTTGAGTCATATATAATATTCATGGACTTTCTAAAGAAACCATATGTATAATTTGTTATTTTCCCAGAATTCACCTAGTTGTACAGCATTATAAAAATAAAATCACATTATGCTTTTTTAAATTTTTTTGTTGGTACAAATCAACAAAGTGATTCTAAAATTTTTGAAAGAACAAAGGACCTTGAGTAGCCAAGCAATTTTGAAAACAAATGATGTATTTGGTGAATTCGCACTACTTGGTCAAAGACTGGAAAACCAAGCTACAATCCTGCTAAAGACTATAGTAAACACAACAGTGTGTGTTAGCGTAAGGACAGATATGTCTATGGGACATAACAGAAAGTTCATGGGATAGAAGAGTGTGTGGTGACACTAGGGCCTCAGTTTGTTTATCTAAATAAAGTTGGAAAAACAGGAAAAAAAACAAAGAATAGAGAGTTCAAATGTAGATGCGCACATAGATGGTCTTTTTTTTTTTTAAATGAAGATGCTGAGACCATTCAAAGTTAAAAGGATACTCTGCAAGAAATGGTGTGGGAAAAAAATTGGATATCCATATGCAAAGCAATAACCTTGAACTCAGATTTCTCACCATATCCAAAAATCAACTCCAAGTGAATTATAGACCAAAATGTAAAACTTGAAACTACAATTTCTGTGAGAAAGTATAGAAGACAAATTTTGTGATACAGGATTATGCAGAGATTTCTTAGACAGGACATAAAATGCACAATCCATTAGGTAAAACAATTCATACATTGGTCTTCTTTGGAATTAAAAATGTGTGCTATTTGAAGAACAGTCTATTAAAACAAGGAAAGACAGGGGACAGGCTGGGAGAAAATGTTTGCAAAATACATAAATGATAAATGTCCACTATCCAGAGACTATAAAGAACTCTCAAAATGCAGTAATTAGGACACATACAACAGAAAATTTGAACAATTTACCCCAAAAGATATAAAGATGGCATAAGCACATGAAAAGATTCTTAAAGTAATTACTCACTTGGGAAATTCAAATTTTAACACAAAGGGATACCTCTACAAACATAATAGAATGACAAAACTTCAAACCAACAAGCAACAATACTGAAAGTAGCAAGTTCTGGCATGGAAAGAATTTAGATCATCTGGAACTCTCATATACAGTTGATGATTTTTAAATGGTCCTGATACTGAGGAAAATCATTAGGCAGTTTTTTGTAAATTTAAATCAGTTCCTTATGACCCAACTATCCCACCCCTATGTGTTTTACCCAAGAGAGATGATTATTACATACATTTGCATAATGATTGGTACATGTGTATAAGAGCTTTATTTATAATTGCAGAACTAGGAATGATCAAAAGTCCACATCTGGACTATGGATAAACAAATGTGGCACATTTCTACGATATACCACTCAGTAATAAAAGGAACATGCTACTCCTACCTGCGGTGATATAGATAATTTTAAAATGTTATGCTAAAAAGACTACATTCTCTACACATGCATATGATTTTTTTGGAAAAAGCAAAACTACAGGGACAAATAGGAGGTCGTACGTTATCAGGGTCTGGAGTGAAAGGGGATATGATAATAAAGGGTAAAAGGAATTTTTGAGATGATAAATATTTTCAGTTGACCCAAATTACCAGAAAATCATTATAGATTTAGTTACTTCCTAACTTTAATTTTCTATATATCTACATCTGTATCTATATATATGATTGTGATTCTTTGTTATTTATATATTTCATAATATGTTCTTAACATCAAAGTTGCATCAAGTGTTTCTTCTAGAATAGGGGATAATCCTTCCTTTCTAAAATCTGTTAGATACTTCAGATGTATACTCCTATAGTATTTTTCTATCCTTGTTTTATATTCTATTTCATTTGCTAATGTAATTACCCATTTCTTTCTCTACACTTAGCATTCTCGAGGGGACACACTGTGAATGCCTTGTTCATTACTGATGTTCTTCAGTCAGCCCAGAAATCTTCATTTAGATTATTACTTTGTTGGCTGGATATGTTTCAAGTGATAACAAGAAATTTAGATTTTTGCTTCTAATAAAAAAATCTAGCAAAGTTAGAAATTGAATGCTTTGTGTAGGAATTTATATGCCCATTTATTTAACTAAAGGCAACTTGAATAAAGTGTCAGTGATTAAATACCTGGATCTCTCCAAGAACCAACAGTCCTACCAGATATATAATTTTTACTGAGGACTAACCATTAAAAGACATTGATTAATAAAATGTATCTATATCTGTAGTCTACCCAAAACTGATTTAAAATTATGAAATGAGCTAAAAGTATAATGTGGTAAAATGGAGTCTTCAAAAGGAATATCGTTGAGAACATTTAAATAAAAAAAGATATTAAACTTGAAGTTTTTTCCTAGCTTCACTAAGAACTGATTTTTCTGATTCTAAATTACTCCTGAACGTTTGTGGGTGTGCCTCCGTGCATATGTCTGTATGCACACATGCACAAATTCTGTATGCATTAGTATCCATTATATTGATTTTTTTGACAAAAATTCATAAAGTCTTTATAGATTTGTTATTAAAGATATAGACAATGGAAATAAATGGACTGGAATTGAGCCATGACCCTAAAGTTTGTTAATTATGTGACCTTGAATTTCCATACCTTAATTTCATCACCTGTATAATAAGAATGGCATCTTTAATTGACTAGCCTTATAAAATTATTTTTAAAATTAAGTAATTTAGTATATTTAATTTTAATTAAATGCTTAATATGTTAGCTAAGATTTTAAAACCTGCATATAAGCACTGACTTTTCATATCATCTCTAATTTTTATTTGTTTACTATGCTATTTACATTTTTATATATTTCTCAATATGTTATGAATAATATAATTATAAAATTAAAAAATAACAATTAGGCTTATAAGAGCCAAAATGCACAGATGTACTTCCCTTCACTAAAATCTAAAGATATAATATTTAAAGAAAATATGGTATCGTAATCAACAAATTAGCAAATTTTTCTAAGAGACAATTATTTTTCTTAAGGATAGGACTGTCTTTGAAATATATACTACCTCTATGAATTTGAATTAAAGAATTTTGGGAAAATATTGCAGCATAAACCTAAAGTTATCTATATAAAGAGTCGCAGTGAAAGATAAGGCTGTAAAACAAACCAATTTATGAACAAGTAAAATGTACATTTCTGCATTAAGATATTTCTCCTTGGTCTCAAAAGATTAAAAACAATCTAAATGATAATTGCCTTTATGCACAAGACCCAAAGAAAAATCAGTAGGTGGGAAAGGGAAATCAATATTATTTGAAGAAAATATTATTTGGATATTTAGAATGCTCCATTTGAATACAAGTGTTTCATTTGCAATACTTAACGATTGTTCTCTTATTCTTTTGATGTTACTTATGCCGATTTTTCTTTGCATACAGAATACCCCAGTATTAAAATTTTGTTGGATAATCCACATTCTGAGGAACTTTAAGAGGTATGAAGTATCAACATCAATCATTCCTGGGTTATGTTAGTATGTATATGTAAATCCTATGTCATCAGGACTATTTCTTCACTGCATGTCCAAGCTATATGTATTATGCAAAGTTTGGACTCTGAAACTGTGCCAAATAAGGAAAGTTCTCAGAGTTGGAAAAATCTTTACTTATATATAACAAGTATGATGCAGTGTAATTATTTCATATCTGACCGGGGAGTTAACCTGGTGCAATAGGATAACTCCTCACATCTCATTTTTAGAAATTTTTCTCTTTAGTGCTTGTCCTTATTTGCAGTATGTAAATATCATTTATAGGGTGCTGTTGTGACACAGAACAACTTTAAATGTTTGGCCAATGGTAAATGTTTTAAATCCTGACTTAAAAGGCAAAATCCATGGCCTTAAATGATTTTTTAAAGATTATTTATTTATTTATTTGACAGAGAGTGAGAGAAAGAGAGCAGAGGGAGAGAGACATGAGTTGGGGGAGGGGCAGAGGGGAAGGGAGAAGCAGACTCCACCACGCTGAGCAGGGAGCCCAAGGCAGGGCTTGATCCCAGAACCTGAGATCATGACCTGAGCCAAAGGCAGGCTCTTAACCGACCGAGCCACCCAGGCCCTAGACTTGAACGATTTACATTACTTTGGTTTCATCTCAGGAATATATACAGAGTTGGATTTATATATATATATATAGAGAGAGAGAGAGAGAGAGAGAGAGAGTCAGAAAGAGCATCACTCCACACTTATACAAAGACAAAATCCAGAAAAAATACAGATTGGTGACTACTTAAAATCATCAGAAAGCTGATATTTCAGAGCAACCAAATAATCCTAAATCTAAGAAGACGTAGGCCCCTGTAAGGAGGTATGGGATCAAACACTGTATTAGAAAGGCAAAGGATGTAGGATACGGGGAAGGAAGAATAGCTAGTATAGTTGGTGAATGGCAGTGGCCAATAAAAGACTGGCAGAAGTGTATGAAACCACTAGTAGCCACAGATATAGGGAGGGATAGCACCTTCTTCCTGGCCTTTTTGCCAAGAACGCCCACAAAATCTCACAGAGAAGGGGAGTACATGCTGAGAAAATTTACCTTCTAAAAATGACTTGAGGTAGGGGGATAACAACTATTGTGGGAGAGGGGCAAAAAACTGCATAAGAATCCTTCTCTAGGATCAACTATGGAAGAAAAATATTTTAATCCGTGGGGAGAATAATGTCACCATTGAGATACTGGAAACAACCATTATAAATGGAAAATGGGGATGTGTGTGATTTCTACTTCTGAGGGAGGAGAAGAAATACCTCCTGGGACCAGAACTACAGTTGGTAGAGGAAGGGTATAATTTTGAAGGACACTCCTGGACACCTAGGGACACAGTAACAGACTGAGAGTTAATCACAACATCAAAGAACACCCCTTTCCTCTCCCCCAGTCCTACCCCACCAAGTATGGAATAAAAGTAACAGTAGAATACTGCTATGAGATTTGGTAGAGACAAACTGCATTACTCAGGGTTCTCCAGAGAAACAGAACAAATAAGATATATATTGGGAGATATGAGGAGATTTATGATAGGAATTGGCTCACACGGTTATCAAGACTGAAAAACCTCATGATCTACATCTGAAAGTTGGAGAACCAAGAATGCCAATTACATAATTCTGTTCGAGTCCAAAGGCCTGAATTCTGAATTCAGGTTTCTCAGCTACACTAAAACCAGGAGCACTTCCCACCAGCAAAATGACATTGAAGAAATGTTAAAAAAAATTCTTCAGACTAAAAGAACATGATAACAGACAAAATTATGAATTTATAGCAAGGAATTAAGAGCAGTGGGAATGGAATAAATAATAAACGAGGATAATAAAGTAAAATTAGTTTTCTCTTTTTTAGTTAATTATCTAGAGCAAAATCATTACAATGTATTAATTGTTCATAGCATATATAAAACATATGACAAGAGTATTATAAAAGAAAGAATTGAGGGGCACCTGGGTGGCTCAGCCGGTTAAGCATCTGCCTTTGGCTTAGGTCATGATCCCAGGATACTGGGATGGAGCCCTGCATCAGACTGCTTGCTTGGCAGGAAGCCTGCTTCTCCTTCTCCCACTCCCCCTCCTTGTGTTCCCTCTCTCGCTGTCTCTCTCTCTCTGTCAAATGAATAAAAAAAATCTTAAAAAAAAAAGAAAGAAAAGAATTGAGAAATTGAGAATATATTGTTGTAAATTCCTTATAGTACACATGAAGCTATATAATATTATTTGAGTATGGTTAATTAAAGATGAATATTGAAAACCTCAGGGCAATCACTAAAAACATAATAGTGAAGGTAAAATGGAATGATTAAAATGACCAATTTGCTCCAGAGAATCCAAAAAAAGAAGAGAAAAAAAGAAAGAACAGATGGGACAAATAGAAAACAGCCTGCAAAATGACAGCTTAATTCAGACATATCAATAACCAAACTAAACGTGAATGACTTAAGTGCAGTAACAACATCGGAAAGGCAGAGACTGTTAAATTGAGTACAAAAGCAAGGATTATCAATAAGCTTTCTACAAGAAAGACCCTTTAAATAGGAAGACATAGACAGATTAAAATGAAAGGATAGAAATGAAGGAACACATGACCCAAAGTAAGCTGCAGTATCAAAGCACTTTAGGACAATGGTTATTATTAGAAATGAAAAGAGATATTACATAATGAAAAAGAGTCAATTTCCCCAAAGTCATAACAATCCAAAATGTGCCTGTTCTTAACAACAGAGCTAGAAACACAAAAATCAAAAACTAATGAAACTGAGAAGACATAGACAAACACACAATTATAGCTGAAAATGTCAATGCTACTCTTAATTGATAAAACCAGAAATCAGAAAATCAGTAAGAAGACAGAAGGCCAAGGAAGACGGCATCCCTACTATCTCTCAGCTTCTGTGGGAGGATAAGAGCCTAACTTTTTTTCTCTAGGAGCCTGACATTGTTAATGCACTATGACTTTACATTGTAATTTGATTATTTTCAATTCAATTATTTTCATACCAATCCCCTTTACAAAAATATGAAACCCACGAGGAAGGATGGATAGATGTAAAGAGATTGTTTGATCCCTAATGTGTGGTACACTGAAGAAACAAGCCTTTTAAGACTGCACATAGGAAATTTACATGCATTTCATGTGATACATATGGAAAATAAATGAAAGTATGTCTTATTTTTAATGTATAAGTTTTCAGTGGTAAGAAGACAAATATTTGTTGCCTGTAAGCATCATCTCCATTTATCATTTTCAGAGTGAGCCTTATGATGCTTGTACCTGGAAATGTAACATAGATATATTCTATTATATTGAGTTTGGTTGTTCTCTTTGTTATACTTAGAATAAATACTGGTCACTTAATATATATTGAAATATCATCTCTTCTTTTCCTCCAAACATTCAATTTAATGAATTAAATGTGAAGTTTCCAAATGTGTCATAATTAAAAGTGTAAATATAAAGATAAAAGAGGATGAAAGTTAACTTCCACCAATATTTCATAGCAAGAAAATAAATTATTTGCTTAAAATAGAGATTAAATTGTATGTAAATGATAATTGCTGATGGCCAGTAACATCATGTATTACGCTACCCTAAGGCTTAACAATAAATGTAGGGCTAGTAGTCACATATTTTTGCTAATTCTTTACACATGCTGCTTCTGGGGAGAGACAAAATTTTTCTAATAAGTAAAGTAAAATAGAGAAATGCTGTTGTTTCCCCCTTTTTGCACTAAAAAGTTGGAATTCAATCATCTTGTTTTTTAATCCATCTTTATATTAAAAATAAACAGACTGTCATTTTATGAATTATCCACTTCTTTTCAGAATCATTCATTTTTATTTCTAAATATCCAATTACTTTGGTTCAATAAAGAAATATGCACTCATATTAATATAAGAACTTTATTATAGTTATTGGGAAACATTACTTTTTATGAAAGAATATTTGATATTTTAATTTTAAATATAATTATAAAGGACTCAGCATATATTAATTGAATTTATGAGATTTCAATCTATTAAAAGTTATGAAGTAAAGTAGAAAAAAATTTGATAATTGTAGCTATCCATACAGACCTGACTTATCAAGGATATCTTATCAAGGATATATGTATGTATGTATGTATGTATGTAACTATCATCTATCTATCTATCTATCTATCTATCTATCTATCTATCTATCTATCATCTATCATCTATCTTATATAGAGAAAGAAATAGAGACAGAGAGAGATGGAGAGAGGTCAGTTGCAATAAACAAAACAATTAAAACAAAAATTGTACCATTTCCTTAATCCGCTGAAAAATTCTAGCAAGTATGTCATTCAACTAAAGTGTAAAAATTCCAATTGTAAAAGAAAAAAAAAAAGAAACACCTTTAGAGTCAAATATCTTAATAAACTATCCCCTTGTTATCTCAGTTGGTATATAGAAAGAACAAAGCTTGCCTCAGCAACATTTCTTTGGATATTTTGTTTGCCAAGATTATTCTAGATGCTGTAATCTTTATTTTTTTGGTTAAACAAAAATTAAGGTATATTCATTGTAGATAACCTGAAAAATATCATCTGATCCCCCCCAGAATACTGTATTATGTGTCCCAGAACCCCATCTACCAATGTGATATTTTTGTTTGTTAAATTCCAATGGTTTTTAAAAATCGTCACTACTGTAAATACGGATCAAAAATATAAATAGGTAGATGATAGATAGATAGATACATAGAATGTTTAGGATTCTGAAATAAACTTTCAGTTCCTCTTTACTTAAAGTAAGATGAATACTTATTGTGCTTGGTTAAATATATAGTCTCAAAGGAAATTTGTCTGGTTCAACAAGAACTATTTTTGCTTAACGTGGCCGAATCTGCAGCATTCTGTGTTAATCAAGCTGTGGTTGCCCTATACCAATGCATACTGACCTTGTCAACAACTTAGATCAGTACCTTTGTCACAGGTTGAGGCAGAGCTTAATTTAGTTTATATACTTGCTAAAAGCTCCCTTTAAATCCAATGCCTTCTTTGATTCTCGTATTGCAAAAGAGGCTTTACTTTCCAATGTGCACTGTGGATTACTGCCTTCTTGCTTATTTACTAACTTACAAATATATTTTCTCTCTTTTTACAAGGTACTGTTGCTGTTCATCCCATGTTTTTACTAAGATCTTTGTGTCTGCTCTCAGTTAATGTCCTTTCTTATATCTTCAATAGAGGGGTTAATTTATGCTTATTTTTGTGGAAGAGATTCAGTTAATAAGAATATAGATGTTATGTCATATTCCTGCAGCACCATTGAATACCAAACCTTTCCCCAGACAGATAGGACACGATCCTTTTGAACTTACAGTAGACATTCTTTTTTTTTAATTAAAGAATTGTTGACATGCATGGTATATTAGTTTTAAGTGTACAACATAGTGATTTGACCATTCTATACTTTACTCAATACTCATCACAGTAAGTGTAGTCATAGCAAACATTTTTAGGTTAATTATGGGTTTACACTTCCATACATACCCCTTACTTATTCTAAGTATACTTGTCAATTCTTTCAATAATTTCTACCAATACGTCAAATTAAATTAAAAAGACAGATATCATATGATTTCATTTATATGTGGGATCTGAAAAACAAAACGAATAAGCAAACAAAAAGTAAAATAAGACTTATAAATACAGGGAATAAACAGTTGTCAGAGGGGAGGGACTAGAGGGATGGGCAAAATGGAGAAAGGGGAGTGGGAGACACAGGCTTCTAATTATGGAATGAATAAATGATGGAAATAAAAGGTGCAGCATGGGGAATATACTCAATGGTATTGTAATAGTGTTGCATGGTGACAAATGGTAGCTACACTTGTGGTGAGCAGAGCATAACATTTGGCTTATCTAATCACTATATTGTACAACTGAAACTAATGTAACATTGTATGTCAACTATACTCAAATTTAAAAAATAAATTTCTTTTTCCCTAATTTTATGACAATAGTGAGGGAATAAAAACATGCTCAAATCAATTCATTGTGGAAGTTGAACACACAGCACTTTTCAGGTAGAAAATAGACAAAGGGGAGAAAAATGGCCTATGTTTTCATATTTTCCCCCCTGAATTCTACAGAGACATCTCTAGATTTTCATGCCTCATTTCCTGATAAACACCTGTGATAGAACATTGATTGTCTAAGGCGTGGTTTTGGGAAAGAAAAATTGCACAAACAAGTTTATATGAGAGAGTTCATTTTCTTTTCTAACGTATAGGGTTTGAAACCTGATATGGGAGAAGAATTGAGTCAAAGCAAAATCTAAGATGAGCATACTCACCAACGCTCTCATTTTCTCAGACTTGAAGGTTGTTAATTGAATTCCTTCCCATCATTTCATCAATTTTTTTAACAACATATTTTTAATAATAACAAAATTGATAAAATTGTGCTAATAGCTCAAAATATTATGGATACTAATTTTTTAAATTCATCTACTTATTTTATTCATTAGCAGTGGACATGAAGTAATTACAATTTAATCTCTTATTGTATGAGTACAGAGGCAGTATTACAATAAATTATATATAGTTTTGATTATGCAATTATGATACAGGATCAAGCCATTCTCATTGATTCACAGAGGAATTGTCTTCAAGAGGAATAGTAAGTGATATCTTAAAATCAGTGATTTTCATAATTTTATTTTTTCATAGAATGCAAGCATGTCTTGTCTAGATTCTGTTAGTATGAAGTTTGACATTTGTTGGGTGTGAAATGCATGTTGCAGTTCATTATTGATTTATTATTACCATCAAGTAATTTCCTCACCAGGGAGCAGTAAAATGCTTCCTATTCTATCAATGACATTCAGCTGTGTCGAAAATAAGAATTTCACAGCGACTTTTTACCAATACTAAATCTAGTAAGAGCAAGTAAATGGTCTAAATGTCATGGTCACTGTGTATATACTTTAATCATGTCTTTAAATATTGTTTTAGTTTTCTTTTCAGACTAGTTTATTTCCCCTGAAAAAATTGATGTGCTTAGAATTAGTCAATGCAATAAATTGAACTGACCCCTCTTGGTTCATAAAATATTTACCGTGTCCTGAAATGTCAAAATACTTTAGCCTAGTGTTTTCAAAAACTAGGATTTATCATGCTGTCAGAGGTGAAGAATTAGGTTTCCTTCTTCTTGAAGCAGATAAGAAGAACCAACTGATATTTTAAAATTTGCGTATTTTAAAAGCCACGGAACCAAATTCCACGTCACGTTTTCGACTATATTATGTCATGTTTTTTGTATTAATAAAAACTATCCCTGACACCCTTTCAGTCCTGAAAAATAAATGAAAACACAGTTGAAATGTTAAGCTTCACTAAAGAGAAGTCATTCTAATTTGTAGAAATTCCACATTTCCTTACATTTAATAGCAATTCCCTCCACACTCAGAAGGCCGTGTGCAGTGATTATAGACCACAGTGGGGAATATACTCTGCCTTACACTCCACTAGCATTTCATATATATTTTTCCTTTAACCCACTTATTTATAATAGGCTTAAAGGAAGAATGGCTTTTCAGATATCAAAAGGCAGTGAAGCAGCTAACATCGAATTTCGTAAGGGTTTTGCTGGGTGGCAGAGCAGTGGTAGCTGCATAAGTGGAAGCATTGGTGAGTGCATTTGGCATTTATCACTAATTCCAGGGCACAGTTCTCTTCGGCGCGTGGCCAGTTTTATCATCAGGAGACAACAGTAAGCTGCATAACGATGATTTTAATGATCATTTTAGGAGAGTGACGTACTTGTGGTTATTATCTTAATATTTAATGATGAAATATAAATGATCATGCATACTTCTTCTAGAAATATATTTGAAATTCTGGTTTCAGTTCTCTCTAGTAAGTAAATTAAGAAATATTTTGTTGTTACAGAAGAAATATGGGACATACTTTTTCCAGAGACATCTTCAAAATGGAGATAAATCATGTTAATATTATAAGCAAATTTAATTAAATGTATGTATATAATCTTAAATGGATTTGTAAATATTATATTCATTGTACACCATGTATTTTTTTTTGGCTAAATAAAAAAAAACAAGTTCTTACAAACCACTGATGTCTTAACTTCAAAAAATCATTAAATACAATATTATGCTTATATATTAACATATCTATGATTTTAAATTATGGTTTTAAGAAAATACTTTATTTCAATGAAAGTGTCACCATAATAAATTTTGGAAATATTTATTTCAACAATAAAAATAGTAAATTTGGATTACATATTGAAAGTAATTATATAATCTGTAAACACGTATTAAAGTAAGAATATAACATTTCTTGAAATATCTTTCTATTTTAAATGACATGTTCATATTTTTTAATAACTTTTTCCGTGAATAAGCTTGTAAAGTGATTTTCGCTGAGTCAGTATATATTTGACAGTTACATTGTCTATCCATATATGGTTGAAATTCCATCACCTGATTCTCATTGTTCTCACTTGTAGTTGGACTTGTGGGTTTACTTACAGACCCAGCAAAAATTAGCCCAATGATCTTGATTAAGATATATAATCCGAGTCTCAATTTTCTTACCCCTAAATCAAGGGTGTTGGAAGATATGAAATATGTAAACACTGCATGCTCTCTCAGTCCTATATGCCTGTAATTCTTTACATCTGTGAATTTCACGTTGTATTAGAAATGAGAAACATGATGAGACGGAAAGCATACTTATTTTGTCAAGTTTGTCATTTTATTTTGAAACTTCACACTACTATTTAAACACTCAAAATACATACTGTGTCTAAAACAAATATGAGGAAATTAGTTAACAATAGTAACTTATTTTTGAAAATACAAAAATGAAATTATATTATTTAAAAGAGGTTCCATGTCTTCTCTTCCTCTTACCACATACATGTGCGCGCACACACACACACCCCCACATGCACATAAACGTGTCCTCACACCATACACACTTCTAAGCCTATCTCCCACCGTCAATTTTATTTTGTGACTAGAGCAAGATCCCCAAAGTGTAAAAGCTAAAAGGCATTTTCTTTTTATTTATTTTGCTTCATTTTTTGTTTTTTCGTTAATGATTCTTTAAGATTTAAAAGTGTTAAGTGACCAGGCTGTAGGTGTTGGGGAAAAGGTAACACTTTTGTTTCATTAACCTCAGGTAAATTAAGAATCTCTATATTTCCACATATATTTGGATAGTATAAACAATATCTAAAGCTCTAAATGTCAATTTTTGTGTCATAAACTCCTACAATGCTATATATTTCCAAATGTACATGTTTTTATCTTAACTTTATGTCTTTGCTCACTCTCCTTCAAATTTTCCCTCATGTTTCTTAAGGCTGTATATTGTTTTGTGGTTTAGTTTTTAAAATATAACCATAGTACTCCATGCAACATGATTCTTAAATATCAAATGGCATAGATCAGTGTCACTATGAAAATCAAGAGTTCCCTCCACCATTCATCCTTTTCCTAATGCCACCTCCCTAGAAACTGTTTTAATTACTTCCGCGTTTAAGTCTTCGCTGGCTTTCTCCTGGGGCAGACTTTAATTGTCATCTATTCCCTTTTCTCCCCTAATTCCATTCAGCCACAGGACTCTATGCAAAGCCAGAAACTTCCTTTTCCAGCCTCTCTTACTGCTACATGTGGCCATGTGACTAAATTCAAACCAAAGAAATGGAAGTAGCTTCTAGTCATAAATTTTAAAAATTAATATGATGGTCTTCTATTTCTCTTCTTTATTCCCAAGGAAAGCAAATATGGTGCTAGTGAGCCAACAAGTAAGGGAGATACCCTGTTGGTGATCAAAGCAATAAAATAACTTGGATATCCTCACTGAAAGTAATCACTTATGTGACCTGGCTGTCCACCTACAGTAGACTGTTCTGGGAGAGAGAAATGCACTTCTATCATATATAAATGTCATTTAAGTGTATGAATTTTAAGGTCTTAATGTTATAGCAAATTAGCTCATATCCTACTTAATACAGAAGTTGGAATGTCATTTCTTTTTAATTTTAAGGCATTTTATTTATGCCATAGCACAAAGAAGAGATCCAAGATAATAAAAATGATAATATAATAAAACAAAACTATCACAACATTGTTTTACTCTGTGGCATAACAACTGCGATATTGCCATAACAAATACTTGAATAAGAAAGAAAGAAAGAAAGAAAGAAAGAAAGAAAGAAAGAAAGAAAGAAAAAGAAAGAAAGAAAGAAAGAAAGAAAGAAAGAAAGAAAGAAAGAAAGAAAGAACGAACCTGAATTGATTAAACAACCAGATAGTGGACTGTAGCAACATATTTGGTGAAAATGTGCCTGTGGGGGTGCCTGGGTTGCTCAGTCCGTTAAGTGTCTGCCTTCAGCTCCGTTGTGATCCCAGGGTCCTGGGAGCCTGCTTCTCCCTCTCCCCCTGCTGATGCTCTCCCTTTCTCTCTCAAATAAAGAAAAAAATAAAATCTTAAAAAAAAAAAAAAAAAGAAAGAAAGAAAATGTTGCCTGTGATGACCTAAACCAGAGATCCTGATCTTTGAGGTAAGAGGAGACTTGTAAGTTTCTCTTGTTGAAAGAGAGGGAATGGTGTGTTTATAGGAAGGAGAATGCGTTTAGACACTGAGTGGTAGGACAGTGGATTGTAGAGGACACCACTGACTGTTCCCAATATCCTTCTTCCTCTTGCTTTTAAAGTAATAGAAACACTTGTGTTTTAGAAGATATAAGCCACCCCAGATAGAAACTGCATTGCCCAGCCTGTCACACCCATATATGTCCGTGAAATTAATTTCTTGTCCACTGGAGCCTGAGTTAAGTTCTCAAGGCATATAATTTAAAAAGGAAGTCACCTGCCTTCTGCACCCTTTCTTTCCCCACCCATATGTTAGTATAGTATGAAGTAAGCCTTAATTAAATAAATTAGCAGGATCACGTCCCAGGATGACTGGAAATAGAGATACAAGGAACTTACTTTGGTTCTTGGAAGACTTTATTGAGTGAAAAATCTCACCTCGTTTCAAACATCTTCCTACTTTTCAACTGAAAAGTGAGACAAAATAAATCTCTATTTCATCTGAGCAGGTATACATTTTTATGATAGCTTGGCATGTATTCTTACTAATACAGAAATGCTTCTCTAAGTATTATGCTTAAACAGATTTTTAAAAAATTTATCACCTGGAGATTTATTCTCTTTCCTTCCTCCTTTTATAGATAATGACATAATCGACATACCTTGTTCATTCCTCCCACCATTTCAATGGTTAACTCTATATTTCAAATAGCACATTTCTTATTCTATTTCATATTCCACTGCCCACAACAGTATTTCTGTTCCAATTTTATAAGCTAAAGAGATTAGTCCTCCCTGACTGCTATTCACCCTTCCTCCCAAATTTCAATTGTCAACCTATAAATTATGTCTTTTATATCTTCAATGATGATAATGATTTCATTCTCTTTGTAACATTAGTTTAATCTTTTATTTCAATTTGGCTTTCAACTTTATGACTTCAATTGATTGTAGGAGTTGAGACTAATCATTAAAATTTAGAATTCTATGACTATGTAAGTACATTCACTTTTGAGGAAAATACCTAGCTAGCATTGGATTTCTCTTGTGCATGGGTCTGATGTCACAACCCCAGTATCACAGACAACAACATTCCTAGCAACAGTTTGGAATTTCTTTTTCTTAGAAATCTCTTTCCTGGTGAATAGATTTACAACATAGATTATTTAATAGGACTTCCTTTATCACTGTCCCGAGGTGAGCCCATTCTCTCCTTCGATCTTTGTTTTTATTCCCTAGTTGTACTGGAAAAACAACAACAACAACAACAACAACAACAAACCTGAAGTTATTATCAAAAAAAAAAGTCAAGTGGGAATAAAACTATGCATTCGAAATTATTTTCTCTTAAACTTTGAAGAAGTTTCCCCATTGTCTTTTTTTTTTTTTAAGATTTTATTTATTTATTTGACAGAGATAGAGACAGCCAGCAAGAGAGGGAACACAAGCAGGGGGAGTGGGGGAGGAAGAAGCAGGCTCATAGCAGAGGAGCCTGATGTGGGGCTCGATCCCATAACGCCAGAATCACGCCCTGAGCTGAAGGCAGACGCCTAACCGCTGTGCCACCCAGGCACCCCTCCCCATTGTCTTTTAATAATAGCTAGTTGAATTAATTTCTTAACAGTTTGGTTCTTGTTGCATTAGACTTATTATGTGTTTTAGTTTGTTTTGTTTTAAGCTTGCTGGACTATTTCAATTTGTATCTTTTTACTTAGTGATCAATATATTTTTGATATATCTAAAAGGTTTCTTTAAAGATGAATATTTTTTCATTGATTTTGTTAAACATTATCATCCTTTCTATTTTAAGTCTTATGCCATTCAGCTCTGGGATATCTTTTACTATTATATTCCTGATATTTTTTTCTCCATATTTTCTTTCAATGCCTTTGAAATGGCTAACATCTAATTCAGATCTTATTTGCTATTCGAAGTCACTCAGACAAGTACAGCCTACCTTAGTTTCTTTTAACCTCTGAACATCAACAGCATGAAATTGAAATATGTGTCTCTATGTCTATGCGGAGAGATGAGGGTGTACATTTCAAATTCTGACTATAGTTTTACTTCCATAACTGAATTACAAGATCCTCGAGACATTCATAATATCTTACTCCAGTGCTGACTTTATAATTTCCTCTACTAAATCCCTTATGATATATAGTGACTAACAAAATGTAGGTAATAAAAAAATACCTACTTCACAGTTGATGTAAATGGTTTATGATTCTTCTTATTACATTAGAGATGCACAATCATATGAAATGTTGCTTGGCATATCGCTGACCTAGGAAGGGTTAAATACAGATGTCAATACTATGTTAAACAATGTTTCTCCCACCCAACAACCTTTTCCTCAGTATATACCTGCTAATTTCCTGTGCATCCTTCAAGATATTTAATCTTTATTTGCTGTCTCAAAGCACAAATACAGATTTCCTCAATGACACGATCTTTGAATAATATACCACTCAATTTATTAGTAATGCAGCTTTATTTAAATCCATCCTTTTCAATACATATGTAGGGTGGTTACTTGGTTTTCTACTTTGTTCTTCACTCATTGGTACTGCTAGTACCATTAGGTCCTTAGCAGCAATTCAAGACATGCATTTTGAATGAAATCAGTTTAATAAAAAGAAAACAATTTAGCAAAGAGTAAGCAGGAGATGGCTTATTAATCGTGGAAAATGTCATATTTTAAAGGTTCTCAGGTTTCTCCACATAAAATGTACTGATTATATGAAGCCTGTTTTTCAGGTCACATGCACCCACTGTCTATGCTCTGTCTTCTGCAGTCAGCCTTATCCTACCCAGAGTGCAGACTCTCTAAATTCATTCAGGCGGTGTTGGTAAGTTCTACCTTTGCTCCTGTGCAGTATTTTCCTAGGGTTGTCTTAAAAAAATTAACACAAACTTGGTGGATTAAAACATAGAATTTTATTCTCTCATAGATTGGAGACAAGAAGTTTAAACTCAAGGTGTTGTCGGGGTATGTTTTCTCCAGATTGTCTAGGGGATATTTTTTCTTTGCCTCTTGTACTTTGGTGGTTGTCAGCATTCCTTCACCGGTGGCTACATTACTCCACTCTTTGCCTCCATGAGCACAATGCTCGTTGCTTTTATATTTCTGTGTCTATTATAAGGAAATTTGACATTGGATTTAAGGCTAATCTGAATAATTCAGGATGAATCTTTATCTCAAGACTCTTAACTATATTTACAAATAACCCTTTTCTAAATAAAGTAACATTCACACATTCCAGGAATTAGGGTGTGGATATATCTTTCTGATATATCTACCACCACTCAACCCACTATACTCTAATATCACTTAGTAAACATTTTCCATTTTGATAAATACACAGAGAGGTGTTTGCCACCTTTAGCAATCCTGGAATGGAAATGAACCTCAACATATTTTTTTAAAAGGAATAGAAAGGGGGTTTTTCAATTTCTTTCTACACAAATTACTGCAGTGCCAGGGATTGAGAGGTATCATTTCTAGTTTTTTTTTGTCTAATTTTCTCTATTTGTAGGACAGGAAAATGCAAAAGAATTTTGCATTACCCTCTGCCCCAAGATTCCACCAAGATGATATTTCTCTGTGTGAAATTCTGTCCTTGACAAATTAAGATCATTTCAGTTTCTTTCCTTCTTAGCTCCTTTCTTCTGTCATATTTTTAACTCACCCTTTTTTCAATTTAACCCAAATAATTCTTATAGTAACTGTATTAGTCATCATGTCTAACAATTTTAACAATACAGACGCTAATTGAAACACTAGTTATTTACACTATTTTTGTCCTCTTCTTTTTCTTTTCTTTTTTTTTTTTTTTTTTGGTCTCCTGCCCTCTCTCTCTTTTTTTTTTTTTTTTTTGGTCTTTTGCAGAATATCATGTTAGAATAGCTACCACCAAAAAAAACAAGAGATAACAAGTCTTGGTGAGAACATGGAGAAAAGGGAACCCTTGTACAATGTTGCTGAGAATCTAAGTTGGTGCAGCCACTGTGAAAAACAGTATGGAGTTTCCTCAAAATACTAAAAATAGAGCTACCCTATGATACAACATTCCACTTCTGGATATATATCCAAAGGAAACAAAATCACTATTTCAAAAAGATAGCTGTACCTCCATGTTTACAGTAGCATTATTTACAATAGCTAAGACAGGGAAACAACCTAAGTGTCCATCAGTGGATCAATGGATAAAGTGTGATAACGGGATATTGTTCAGCCATAAAAAAGAAGGAAATCTTGCCATTTGCAATGAAATGGGTGGAACTTAAAGGTATTATACCAAGTAAAAGAAATCACACAGAGAAAGACAAATGCTGTATGATCTCACTTATACGTGAAATTTAAAAAAAACAAACCTCATGGAAACAGAGAACAGATTGCTGGTTGCCAGAGAAGGTGCAATGGGAATAGGGGAAATGAGTAAAGAAGGTTAAAAGTTACAAACTTCCAGTTGTAAGATAAACAAATTCTAGAGTGTAATTTACAACATGCCATCTACAGCATGTTAACTGTTTTAACAAAATTGTGCTGTATATTTGAAAGTTTTTAAGAGAGTCAATCTTTAAAGTTCTCATCACAAGAAAAAAAATTGTAAGTATGAGAGGTGATAGATGTTAACCAAACTTACCGTAGTATCATTGTGCAATACATATAGGTATCAAATCATTATTTTGTAAACTTTAAACTAATGCAATGTATATGTCAATTATATCTCAGTAGAATTGGAAAAAAAATAACCAGCATAAAAATATAAAGTTTATTTCTCACAACACAGTGAATAAATCAGTAGTTTTATGCCTGGTACTGTGAAACAATTCAACCTGGTGTTTCTATGTGTCTTGCGACAGCCTTTTCTCTTGCATTAACATTTTAAATATTTTTTTAGTTGAGATGTAATTGACATAGAACATTACATCAGTTTCAGGCATACAATATAGTGATTCAGTATTTGTAAATATTGGAAAAGGATTACCGTGACAAGTCTGGTCTAGTTATTGTCCATCACATATGTTGTTTTGTGTAACATACACAGTTACAAACATTTTTTTTCTTGTGATGAGAGCTTTTAAGATCTACTCTCTCAGAAAATTTGAAATATGCAGTTCAGTATTAACTATAGTTGCCATGCTATATATTACATCCCCATGACGTATTTATTTGATAACTGGATCAAAGACATTTATATGGCAAAAACTTTGGAAGCTAGCAATTCTGTCTCCTTCAGGGTAGAGGGAAAATAGGGAACTTAATCAGGATAGTAAAGATAATGTCTCTCTTTAAAGGGAAGGGTGGGCTGGTTTGTCCACAGTAGATTTATAAGACTGTTTTGTTTAGTTTGGTTTTGTTTTACGCTCACGGTTTCTCATCTGTGACACAAACACACATTGTATACAGCATCGTCCTGGGTCCATCTCAACATTGCCCCTCTGAGATTTGAGGGGCAAGGGATCTGATGAGAACATGCAGTTCATGCTATTTTTTGTACCATGAGTAATATATTGCCTAAATTGATCTTCGCTCCTACCTCCTTAATGGCCACATTTTTAGGATAGGAAACCAACCTAACAGCTGCCACCACACTGTTGCTTGAGAGTTGCTTAACACCCAAGAAGTGGCTCTTCTTTGCGCAGTTATTCAGATACTCAGATTTCTTCCATCTAATTGCTCTACTTTATTGTAGCCCTAACAGCCCTTTGCTTGATTGTTTTGTCCAACCAGCAGATTAAAGAAAGTCAAAGAGGATGGGAGGGGGAAGATCTAGAAGAAAATCCTTAAAATAAGTACATCACATCTAGCAACATTTTACTGAATGGAATACAGTCACATAGTTTCATTTGCATATATGGGAACTGGAATATATTATCTAGTGATTAATATGGCAGAGCGAAGAAGACATATTTGTAAGTACTAGCAGTCTATCACAGTCACTATTAGATATTATCAGAAATAGCCTCTTCCAAGATTTTATGCTGCAAAATTTGCCAATCCTGTGGTAAAATCCTAATGAGTTATCTATATTTGTATTTTTGATGCAACTTCAATTTGAAGAATCCATGTGTGTTAAATCTTGCCTTAAATTTTTTGATCTTTTAAAAATTTTTTGTTGGGTTGTAAATGCCATGTTATATTAGTTTTAAGTGTACGACGTAATTCAATATTTGTATGTATTGCAAAAAGATCATCACAATAAGTCTAGTTAATATTTATTGCCAAACATTGTTACAATTTTTTTCTTTTTTTCTTTTTTTCTTTTCTTTTATTATTTTATTTTATTTTTTAAAGTTCCATGATTCATTACTTGCGTATAACACACAGTGCACCATGCAATACGTGCCCTCCTTACTACCCATCACCAGCCTATCCCATTCCCCCACCCCCACCCCCTCTGAAGCCCTGTTTGTTTTCTTGTGATGAGGAAAACCTTTTGATCTTTTAAATCTTGTCTTTCATCTTTCTAGGCCACTCAAACTTAGTCCTAGACTATGATAATCCTTAAACTTCAACGCGCCTTCAATCCATGAATTCTATGATCTTTTCACCTTCTTTACCTACCTCCACCCCACACAATCTATTTCAGCTCCTGGAAGATTTCTCTTCTCCCCATTAGAGTGAAACTATTTTTAAAATTATTATTTTTTTAAAACTCACTGCACATACTCACTTTTCTTTTATGACACCTTTTAATCCATGCCAACATAGAACAGTTTCACCCCTATGCTCACTCTACCACACAAGACTTTTGTTAAGATTATGAATTATCTCCACATTTGAAAATCCATGGCTATTTTTCATTCCTAATCTTTCTCAAACTTTTATCAATATTTGACATTTTTCTTCACTCCTCCCTCCTTGAATCACTGTCTTCTCTTAGCTTTCAAGATAGTTATTCTCAGCACTCCTCTTTCTTCATTAGCTGTTCCTTTATAGCCTACATTTATAATTTTGTCAATATCACTAACCTCTAAATATTGGAAAGTCTGATATTCAGTTTTTGACCCTCTTCTCTTTTCTCACTACATTTCCTTACTGGTCATTTTACCTAATCTCATGGCTTCAAATATGCAACTTCCACACTGATGACTTGCAAATTTATATTTCAAGTCTGGATCACTCTCATGACTCACAAACTCATACATACAACAACTGCAATTGATCTCTACCCTTGAATGTGTAATGGACACTGTTCTCCTGCATTCTTTCTAATTAATCCATGTAAGTAGCAACTCCACTCTTCCAATTTTTCAAGCTCTGAGTCATGAAGAGTTATTTTTGACTATTCTCTTTCACTCACATTACACATACAATTTAAAAGCAAACTTTCTTGGGGCACCTGGGTGGCCCAGTCAGTTGAGCATCCGACTCTTGGTTTTGGCTCAGTTTATGATCCCAGGATCATGGAATCAAGCCCTGAATTGGGGTTGGATTGTGTTGAGTGTGAAGCCTACTTAAGATTCTCTCTTCTTCTGCCCCTCCCCCCTAAAATAAATAAATAAATATTTTTAAAAAGTAAAAGCAAATTTTCTTGTTTAGTGTTTTCAAAATATTTTCAGAATTAAATTACTTTTTTCTAATTATGTTTCCAATATTCTAGTCCCTAATGTTGTACCACATGCAATCTGGGTTTTATTGGGTAACTGAAATTATTGCTTAATGATGTCTCTCTCTCTCTGTCTTTGTTCCTCTAAAACTAATTCTTAATAAAAAACTGATGTAATTTTTTATAAACATAACAGATTTTTTTCACTTTTTTTGCTCAGAAGCCTCCACCGGATTCTCATTTTATCTATTAAAAATCATAATCCTAAAAACGGCTAACAAATTTCTCAATCCTACAATCATCTGTCTCCATTTCCATTTTTTCTGTGAGCTCTGTTCTTCTCCAGCTATACTGCTCTGGGCCATGCCTTATTGTTTCTTGACCATGCCAGACATTCTACCGTCTGAGGGACTTGGCTCTTCCTTCTTCTTAGAACAATATTCCTTCAGAGACAGCTGGGTAGCTCAGTCAGTTAAGCATCTGCCCTTGCTCAGGTCATGATCCCAGGGTCCTGGGATTGAGCCCCGCATCGGGCTCCCTGCTCAGTGGAGAGCCTCCTTCTCCCTCTCCCTCTGCCTGCATCTCCCCCTGCTTATTCTCTCTCTCTGTCTGAGAAATAAATAAATAAAATCTGAAAGAGAAAGAACAGTATTCCTGCAGTTTTCTGCATTACTTGTATCTTCTACCTTATTAAGTCTTTGCTCAAATATCGCCTTCTCAAAGATGCTCTCCCTGGTATCTTGTTTAAGTTTTAGCTTATTCCTACACTTGTATTTTCCCTTTCACTGCTCTGTTTTTATCCATAGCACTAATCACTATCTGAATTATATATTATGTATTTACTTGATTATTTTTATCCCATACTAAAATATAACCTTTGTGAGATCAGAAATATAATTTGTGGAATGGAAGAATATTTTAAATGCTTAAAATGCATTTATTTGAAAATAATTTCCCATTATTTTTTTTCTCTTTTGAGTAAAAAGCAACCACTTTGTATAGAAAGAAATAGATGACTGGTTAGCAACAATAACAAAAAAAATAGGACTATAACCTTCATGTTAACACATTTTTAATTAGAATTGAGAAATAAATGTAAGACCTTTAAGTGAATTTATACATTTCTAAAGATGATAACTTTTTTTTTTTTACAGGTCAACGACCTTGTTTTTAATTGTCACAGATTGCATAATTATAAACAATTGAGATTCATCATGAATAATTTGCTTTATTATTTTCATGGCTATATATTTTTTTACTGTTGCAAAATGCATACATTTTGGTTTCTATAATCTTTAGGAAAAAACCTATTTCGCCTACTGATGAACTCTAGAGAAAACAGGTTTAAAGAATTTCAATATGAATAATGTGTACTTTTGATCATTGCTGTATGGATTTTAAGAGTGACATTAACTTACAAGGGAAAGAAAGGAATTAACACATGGAAAATTCAGATTAAAAAAAGAAACATTGAAGATAAATTAAACAACTGTCAAGTATTCAAAGTTTCATCATTCACTGTATAAAGTATACCTATAAATAAAATGTTAATTCAATTTTGTTCATTAAGTATTTAAAGGTAATCTTATTTTAAGCAAATAAAGTAATTAACATATTTGTGACCTCTAGCTTTATGAACAAAATACAATGAAGTATGAAGTTGCAGTTATGTCCAATTATCTTGATGTAAACAGGGTAAGTTCTAGTTTGATGTGAAATGCTGATGTTTATTCCTTTTTACAGAGCTATAATATTTATTGTTTATGGAATTTTTTGCTTAAATAATCCACATAATTATCTCCAAAACTCCAGTCTTTACTCACAGCTATTATCATTCACTCCATATTTTCTTATACCTTGAAATATCTTCCTTACCAAAATGTTTTTGCTTATGAAAAGATTTTTTTTTGTGAAACTTCAGTGTACATAAATATAATGATGATGTAAGGATTTTCTCGCTTCTAGATAATTTGCCCCACATATGGCTCTTCTAAGAAAATTTGGTTCATCTGACCCCCAGAGCTCTTAGGATAAACCTAAGTTGGCATATTGTATTAAAGGTGACTTCACCCTTTTTTCCTTTGTATACATCTAGAGCCAAGAGTAGAAATCTAGCTAGAGTTTCATATCTGGAATTTGTAATTGGGTCACTGAGTGAATGAATCAATGATATTTGGAATGACTTGCTATGGTAACTTGTAAGGTCAAAATGACTTGAGAAGTTTGACAACCAAAGCTGTTTTCAAGGTTTAGTTTCATGGAAGCAGCAACAGGGAATATTGATCTTCAAAAAACAGTAAGAATCATTTGCATGCAGAAATAATAAACTATAAAGCCACTAAGAAGGAATGTTTAATTACTTGATTTTCCAGTTTCTATTTGGCCTTGTTAAACTTCCTGAACTTGAATTTATGAGATTACTCTGTATGTTATAATGCACATTCCTCTTTAACAGGGCACATTTGAGTGATTTTTTGTCCCTTGATTAAGAATCTGTCAGTGAAAACTTGTGATTGATATTAGGTTGTGACTTACCTTAAACATTTCTTTATCCCCATAGCATTAGTGCCAGATAATTAGCAGATGCTAATAAACACTACGTAACTAATGAATGAAAGAATGGACTAATGGTATAGCAAACATGGTTGGTTACACATTTGTGCTAAAAACAATTTATGTATCTCACAAAATTCACTAGCACTGGTTTTCTGTTTGATGATACTGAAGATCATCCATAAAGATGTTGAAACTCAGCACATCCTTGCAAACTCAGAAGGAGAGGTTCTAATCTTTATTGGAGGTAGTTTCTTTTAGCTCTGTTGCCATCTTATGGTAAGGACTGCATCTGTTTAAAAGGTTTACCTGCTCAACTCCCATGAACTTTTGACCCAGTTTTTCCTTATTGCTCATTCCTTATGAGAACAAGCTTTAACAGTACGTTTGGACAAGCCTCGTACACAACACTCCTTGCTTTCTACCTTGGAGCTGCCTCATTGGTGCTGAAGGGGGAAATGTAGTGGTAGACTCTTGGCATACATTCATTCATCGGGCTTTCCTGAACATACCTTTGGCTTCCACCGAGGAGGTCTCCACTGTTGTGTTCAGCTGTTTCTTGGAGGCAGTGGAGACAGTCACTCCTAAAAGCGTAGAGAGATTGAGGACTCAGTGGGTGATCTTTGAGCAATGATGAATTGGAGGCATGGATACATTCTTATCTCCACAACCTAATACTATTTCAAGAAAGAAGAATAATGCTCCCTCTCTGCAGACCTCCAGTGAAACCAAACACTCTTGTTACAAAGCTATGCACTATGTTTACCCGTCCCAACTCATTTTTTTCATCTTCCTTTCCCTTTTTCCTGAGCTTATACCACCCAATAAAGTGCTAGCATATACAATTTTTGGCTCAGGCTTTGTTTTCTAAGGAAACTGAAAAAAAACCATATTAAACAACATTCATATCACATGAGTGAACTCTAATGTAAACTACGGACTTTGAGTGATAATGCGGTATCATTGTAGGTTCAATTATAACAAATGTACCACACTGATGGGGGATGTTGATAGTGGAGAGGCTATGTGAATGGCATATGGGAAATCTCTGTGTACCTTCGATGCAGTTTTGCTTTAAACCAGAAACTATTCAAAAATAAATTCTCCTTTAAAAATTCACATTGCTAAGGTGGTAAATTGAGTGGCTTTTCACTATCCATTATTTGCTGCCACTCCATGAGCATTAGATATCTTCTTCACCTTGTTGAATTCAGAAATGTCTACATGATTTGCTTTCACAACTGAAATATGAGTAAGAGTGAAATACACAATTTCTGGAAAAAAGCCGGGAGAACTAGAACATACTTCAGCACATTCTCCTTCATTTCTGCATGAAAGCAGGCAATGTTTCAGATGGATGTTGCTTTGCCAGTTTGGAACAAAAACCAAATAAACTACAGGTCAGAACCAGTACCAATATGAGAAGGAAATAAACTTCTGTTTAATCAGCTTCTGAGAATTTTTTGGACTGTATAACACCAAAAGTCTATTTTGCCTTAACATAAGCCTTTAACTAAGACATGTGGAATTGGTTTTGAAGCCAAGTAGGAAGTAATGCGGAAACAGTCATGGAAGGTAGGAGGAGAACAATTTATGATATACCATAATTATATGTGTGAAAAAACCCTGATGTCCTATATAACTTGGAACATAATATATATCTAATAAGTGTGTAATTTAAAGTGAAGAATAGGAAACAAAGAGCAGGAAAACAGTAAAAGTAGCATGTGTTTGCTAGATGAGTCCACCCCCCCTTCAAATGTGCTATTTTTCAAACACATCAGAAACAGGGAAAAAGTCTTACAAGAGAAGAAGGGGTAACTAATTTTCTCTCCCCGTCAGTAAAATATAAAACTGAGAAATTCATTGAACACCTAAGGCCTATTAAACTCAGTCTTGTAGCAGAAAAAAACAAATCAAGGGTATGGCCATCATATCCATGGATAAAATGCCATAAAAAAAAAAGTACGGTTGTACCTATTAGTACTGACAGTTAAGCAAAATGCTTTAGGAAAACTTGCCTATGACAAGAGCATGGGAAAATAGCTATTTCACTGCCAAGGAAAGCAAGCTGTCCAGTGCTTTCTTCAGATGTAGCCAAGATAGAAAGTGAGAAAAAGAAAGAGCTTACAGAGAATGAAAATAAAAATCACAAAGAAGAAAAAAGTAGAGGAAACAATTTGAGGTAGGGAAATTGGGGTCAAAGCAAGGAACATTTCCTATTCCCAGACTTGGGTTACTTTTTTGTATCTGGACAACAGAATTGCAGCATTTCTACAAGTAAAAGAATGAATTGTTTATTATGATTATCGTATCCCTGTCTTACTTTTGTTATTGAACATACAGGATGGGATAAATAACTTTTTTTAAATTCATAGAGTTATGGATCAAGATAGCACTCCTAAACCTGAAGAAATTATTATTATCTATCTTTTTATCTTTCGGTTTTAGGCCCAAGCAGTGGCTCAGTATAACCCTGGTTGCAGGGGATAGATAAATAGAGGTGATATTCTGCCTGTGGGAGGGGGAAGGAACCAAATATATGGTGACCAAAAATATGCACTTTTATAAACTTCATATTCTTTTTTTTTTTTAAGATTTTATTTATTTATTTGACAGAGATAGAGACAGCCAGCGAGAGCGGGAACACAAGCAGGGGGAGCGGGAGAGGAAGAAGCAGGCTCCCAGAGGAGGAGTCTGATGTAGGGCTTGATCCCATAACGCTGGGATCACGCCCTGAGCCAAAGGCAGACACTTAACGACTGAGCCACCCAGGCGCCCCTAAACTTCATATTCTTAAAAAATATCTGATCCTCCTTCGTACTAGAATATCAAATATCTATACCATGTTAACCTCAGATTATTCATGGAAGTGACACATGTCACTTCCAATCAGAGGCTTTAAGCTCTAACACGGATTTTCCATATTCTTTCTCTCTTTCTTTCTCTTTCTTCTGCCTCTGTGATTGTGGAAGCGCTTAATGGAATATAGCCTTCTTAGCCCCCATCCATAAGTGTCCTAGATGAACAGAGGCCATGTATTGACATGTAGCATAAGTGAGAAATATACTTTGCTGTTTGAAAACTTTCAAATTTTTAGGTTATTTGTTTTTATGACAGAATTTAGCCAATCCTAACTGCTATTCTATCCCTCTCCTACCTCTGTGTGCCTTATTAAAACAATGAAAGCCAATTTAATTGAATAAACACTCCTCAGAGGATGTCATTAAACTCTGGTCAGGGGTAAATCTAATTATTGTAAGCCAAACATAGCGATCTTACTACTCTCATCAATGATTGCTTTCTTCTTGGGCATTTGACAGCATTCTGGATAATGAGTTGTTAGGGAATTTGGCTCATGTTTCTGAGAAAAGTTTCCTCTTTTAAAAATGAGATACATATAATGTAAATATATGCTGGACATTCTTCTAGGTACTTTCTTTACTAAATAGGATGCTTAAAACTGCAGTAGTCATCTTGCAAACATGAGGAGAACTAGTGAAAATTCAAAGCCTTTACTGATCAATAAAGTAGAGCAAAAGATGGAAGGATAATGGGTCCTTTGTAATGTCATTGACTCATTGTATTTATTCACCAACTCAAGAACTGTTCCACCATGAGCCTTTTTGTCATGTGAATTAATAGTTGTATCTTGATTAAACTAGGTAAATTAAAATTTAGTTTATCTTGACAGACATAAGTTAGGTGAGATAAAAAGAACATGTCCATTGAATTATATACATTTTTAAAAAGTGTTTTAGCTAGCTTATAGTCTTATCAAATGTAAATTCATGATTCTTACTGATGTATTGAAAAATACCATACAAATTCATTTTTTACTATCATATTATTCAAAGTAAATTGGTACTTAAATCTAGGAACCACCAAATTAGGGTTAAGCAGTAACTACATATTTTGAAACTGTTATGTACTTAGAGATTTCTCATTATAAATTCCATGAATTTAGAGGTTCCTTAGTTTAAAATAAGTCAGATATTTTTAAAAACTACAGGGAAATTTTTTGATATTTAACAGTTAAAACAACCTGGATGGGCTAGTGTTAGTGTGTTAATTTAAATTGATGTCTCTCAGTTACTCTTTAACTATATAAATATTAAGAATTATTAAATATTAAGAATCTTTAGTTAATGGGGGTGCCCGGGTGGCTCAGTCGTTAAGCATCTGCCTTCGGCTCAGGGTGTGATCCCGGAGTTCTGGGGTCGAGCCCCACGTCAAGCTCTTCTGCTGGGAGCCTGCTTCTTCCTCTCCCACCCCCCCTGCTTGTGTTCCCTCTCTCACTGGCTGTCTCTATCTGTGTCAAATAAATAAATAAAATCTTTAAAAAAAAAAAAGAATCTTTAGTTAATGGCCCCATTCACCCATCTCCAAAGCCAGAAAGTCTCTCAGATCCTTCCCATGTCATGTCTTTTCATTCAATCCTCTGCCTTCTTTTTATGATTCTAAGAATTCATGTGATTACGTTGGGTCCACTTAGGAAATCCAGCATAAATTACCTATGTTAAGGTTTTAAACTTGGCTGATTATCAATCCTAATTCCATATGCAACTTTTATTCCCTTTCATGAATATAGGTAAGATATATAAGGTAACATATCCACGGATCTTGGGATTAGAACATAGACATCTTTGAAGAGTTATTTTGCCTAATACAAAACACAAAAATGTGATTCAGGCAACTGTAGAACACACCATTTTCTTTATTTCTACTTAGTATAATGTATTCCAAAAACACATACCTATAAATAAACCTTAATTTTTATTCTTTCTTCATATTATTAGTCACGGTGTTGCTAACATTATATTCAAACTATTTTACACATATTTTTTATACATGTGTATATTTTATACATATTTATATAACAAAGAAGGAAATATATGTATGTTGTTAACTATAAAGTTTTTGTAGAAGAGATAGCTGTAAAAACCAAGAAGTTAGAGTGAGGCTGAGAAGCCTGTGAGTCCCATGCACTGTCCTCTTGGCCTCCTGCCAACATGGAATACCTCAAGTTCTGTTGGAAATAGAACCAGGCTTTCCTTTTCCTTTTTTTTTTTTTTTTTTAATATTTATTATTTATTTATTTATTTTTTCTTTAGAGTCAGGCTTATAGTTTTTTGTTGTCTATTTATTTCCTTTTTTGTTCCTTTTCCTTTTCTCTTTTCTTGAATCAGGCTATTTTTTTTTTAATAGGCTTGTCTTTACAAACAAATCAAAGCACACCTAGGTAAAGATCCAAGCATTCCCCACTGCATGTAAGGAGGAACTCTGCAGAGGACTGACCTATGTGAAAGAGCAGCCAAACCAAAACAGCAGAGTGCACATAGTATATGCCAGAAACACTTCCTGAAGCACCAGGCCCCGGACAGTGTATAACCCCTTCTTAATACAGCATTACTCTCAGGAGCAGGAAACAACAAGCCTTCATAACATGAAAAAGATAGAAACCTAGACATAATGACAAGATGGAGGAATTTTACCCAAAAGAAAGGTCAAGAAGAAGTCACAGCCAGGGATTTCCTCAAAACAGACATAAGCAATATAGCTGAATAAAAATTTAGAACAACAGTCATAAGAATACTAACTGGGCTTCAAAGAAGCATAGAAGGCACCAGAGAAATCCTGGTTACAGAGACAAAGACCTAAAAACTAGTCAGGCCAAAATAAGAAATGCTATAACTGAGATGCAAAACCGACCGGATGTAATCACAACGAGGATGGTAGAAGCAGAGGATCACACAGGTGATATAGAAGATAAAATTATGGAAAATAATGAAGTTGAAAAGGAGAGGGAAGAAAACTATTAGATCATGGATATGGACGTAGGCAACTCAGTGATTTCATGAAGCACAATAATATCTGTATCATAGGAAGTGCAGAAGAAGAAGATCAGGAAAAGGGGCAGAAGGTTTATTTGAACAAATTATAGCTGAGAACTTCCCTAATCTGGGGAAAGAAACAGGCATTCAAGTCCAACATACACAGAGAACTCCCCTCAAAATCAAGAAAAACAGGTCAACACCAAGACATATCATAGTGAAACTTGCAAAATACAAAGATAAAGAGAGAATTCTGAAAGCAGCTAGGAAAAAAAGTCCTTAAACTACAATGGTAGACACGTAAGGTTAGCAGCAGAGATGTCCACAGAAACTTGCCAGGCCAAAACAGAGTGGCATGATATATTCAATGTGCTGACTGAGAAAAATATGCAGTGAAGAACACTATATCCAGCAAGATTGTCATTCAGAATAGAAGGAGAGGTAAAGGGTTTCCAAGGCAAGCAAAAACTAAAGGAGTTCATGAACACTAACCCAGTTTTGCAAGAAATATTAAAGGGTACTCTTTGAGTGGGAAAGAGAGAACAAAAGCATCAAAAATTAGAAAAGAACAGAGACAATCTACAGGAACAGTGACTTTACAAGTAACACAATGGCACTAAATTGATATCTATTAATAATCACCCAGAATGTAAATGGCTAAATGCTCCAATCAAAAGACACAGACTATCAGAATGGATTAAAAAAACGAGACTCATTGATATGCTACTTACAAGAGACTTGTTTGAGACCCAAAGACATGTCTGAATTGAAAGTGAGGGGATGGAACACCATCATCTATCATTCTAATGGACATCAAGAGAAACCTGGAGTGGCCATACTTATATCAGACAAACTAGATTTTAAGCCAAAGACTATATTGAGAGATGAAGAAGGGCAGTATATCATAATAAAGGGGTCTATCCAACAAGAAGATCTAACAATTGTAAATATTTATGCCCTCAATTTGGGAGCACCCAAACATATAAATTAATTAATAACAAACATAAAGAAACTCATTGATAATAATACAATAATAATGGGGGACTTTAATACCCCCCCTCACAGCACCAGACAGATCATCTAAGCAGAAGATCAACAAGAAAGCTCAGGCTTTGAATGACACACTGGCCTAGATAGACTTAACAGATATATTCAGAGCATTTCATCCTAAAACAGCAGAATATACATTCTTTTCAAGTGCACATGGAACATTCTCCAGAATAGATCACATATTGAATCACAAATCAGGCCTTGACTTGTACAAAAAGATGGAGCTCATACCATGCATATTTTCAAACCACAATGCTATGAAACTTGATGTTAACCACAAGAAAAAAAATGGAAAGACTACAAATAAATGGAAGTTAAAGAACACCCTGCTAAAGAATGAATGGGTTAACCAGGAAATTTAAAAAGAAATAAAAAAAATACATGAAAGCAAATGAAAATTAAAACATGATAGTCCCAAATCTTTGGGAAACAGCAAAGGTGGTCATAAGAGGGAAATAGCAATACTGGCCTTCCTCAAGAAAAAAGAAAAGTCTAAAATACACAATCTAACCTTACGCCCAAAGGAGCTGAAAAAAGAATAGCAAATAAAGCCTAAAACCACAGAAGAAGATAAATAATTAAGATCAGAGCAGAAATAAATTGTATAGAAATCAAAGAAACTATAGAACAGATCAATGAAGCTGGGATCTGGTTCTTTGAAAGAATTAACAAAACTGATAAGCCCCTAGCCAGACTTATCAAAAAGAGGAGAAAGGACCCAAATAAATAAAATCATGAATGAAAGAGGAGAGATCATGACCAACACCAAAAAGATACAAAGAATTATAAGAGAATGTTATGAGCAATTACATGCCAATAAATTAGGCAATCTGGAAGAAAAGGATAAATTCCTAGGAACATGTAACCTACCAAAACTGAAACGGGAAGAAATAGAAAACTTGAACAGACCATAGCCAGCAAAGAAGTTGAAGCAGTAATAAAAAATCTTCCAACAATGTTTATAGCAGCATTATCAACAATAGCCAAGTGTCCATCAACTGACGAATGGATATAGAAGATGTGATAGATGTATAGAATGGAATATTACCCAGCCATCAACAAATGAAATCTTGCCATTTGCAACAACATGGATGGAACTAGAGTGTATTATGCTAGGTGAAATAAGTCAGTCAGAGAAAGACAAATATCATATGATTTCATTCCTGTGTGGAATTTAAGAAACGAGACAGATGAACATAGGGGAAGAGAAGGAAAAATAAAATAAGGTAAAAACAGAGAGGAAGCAAACTATAAGATACTCGTAACTATGGAGAATAAACTAATGGTTGCTGGATGGAGGGGCTAAGTGGGTAAAAGGCATTAAGAAGGGGACTTGTTCAGATGAGCAGTGGGTATTATACGTAAGTGACGAATCACTAAATTTTACTCTTGAAACCAATACTACACTATACATGAACTAACTTGAATTTAAATTAAAAAAAGAAAAAAATCAAGAAGTTACATTACAAACATTGTAATGTTAGAATTAATTGGAAATAAACTCATGACTTTATAATATGAATAATATAAATGCATGAATACACACACATACATAAAACTCCTGCTTGTCTACTAAAAAGCAATTAAGCAATAACAAACCCAAGTAGCAACAATTACCCTAATCCTTTGATTGTAATTACTAAATATCATTGTGCATTAAAAAGCAAAAAAAAAAAAAAAAGTAAAAACAGGAATTGCTAATTCCAAGTCAGGTACAGGAAGCATACAATAGGAGCCTAAGATATTTTCTTGTGCCAGAAAATTTTAAAAAGCTATTAAAGATAATTTGGTTTTATCAGAAAGACATGGGAAACAATATAAAGAGGATACCATTGAGTCTCAAAAAGAAAAATGCCTCTCTGATTCAACTAAAATTCATTTAATATACTTATAAAAATGAGTTTTTAATGTTATAATAGAGAATGATGTAGTTTTCTTTGAAAATTAATTAGAAATTTACCGTATGTTTTCTGTATAAAGTGTATTTCAAAGTAAATATATAGTCATGAAGTTCATGAGAGAGAAAAAAATCTTCATTACAGAATAATTTTAATTAATAATTTTGCAAGTAAATTTTGTATTATAAAAATCATCATTTTTAAACCTCTAAATAATTTATTGATTCAAGACAAGATTAAACCACTAAATGTACAATTGTTGAAACAATACAGGCATGAAGCTGACATTCCCTGAACCGCTCATTTAGTCGCAATAGATATTCTATGTGTTCCTGGATGTGACACAATATGAAAATCACAAAACCATGTATGAATATTCTAGGAAAAAAAATGAAACACAATTAAATCTCATTAAGCTTCTGGAGTTAATATCTACTGGGAATACAAAAGCAGGGGAACCAGTTAAGTGACAGTATAAGTGAAGAAACAGATGGATCCAGAAAGTGAGACATTCAACAGGAAAAATGATCCAGTTTCTTCAGTAAGTTGATGGCATCATAAAAAGACACAAATAGAGATTGTTTTTGTTTAGGAGAGACTTGAGAGACTTAAGAATTAAAAAAAAAACACATGTATATGAACTAGATGAAAGATATTAAGAAATTATTATTAATTTGGGTATGTCAATGGCATTGTGCTTAAGAGTAACAAATGTCCAAGTTGTTCAGAGATGCATAGTATTTGGGACTTGGTTTGAAATATGGGGCAAAGAGATGACGTGAGTTTATAAGTGAGTGTATCAAAATATAGAAGCACGGTATGTATGCATTTTTCTAAAAGATTTGAGAATTATGTAATAATTTCCGAGAAAAATACAACTTTCCAAGTAAGACACACAAATAAATACAAAACTCTTATGACCTACAGCCATCAGTGTAATATTTCCTACAGAGAAAATAACTGACTTACTCCATTTTCCTGGATAGTTCTATAAAGCATTCAATGGAACATATAACTTCACTTTTATACAAAGTTTTCTACAGAAAAGAATGAGATAGAACACTGCCTACTTTTTTAAAAATTATGCTAACAAAACTTTGAAAGCAAACAAGGTAAGACAAATATAAGAAGTGAAAATTATGGGCAGTCTCACTTAAAAATAATACATTCGAAAACTGTAAATATGCACAAATATTTGTAGACAGAATCTGGCAATGCAAGAATGTTAAAACCATTAGCATGTAAACTTCTTAGTCTCTCCGTTTTAAAACATTTGTGCTAAGTCATTACCCCCAGGATACATGAAATCAACTACATTGTATTAGGCTTTACTGTGAATGGAAAAAAATAAACATAGAAGAAATAAGATAAAATTCATATAATGTAACTCTGTAATAGTCTGCGATAATTATAGGACTGATTAATGTAATATCTTATACTAACTTAGCATAGAAAGTACTTCTTTAACAAGATAGAAGAGTAGAAAACAAAAGGGAAATATTAATGTATATATCTACACTGAAATTGCAGCCTTCCAGTCATCAAAGGATCCATACAATGAAAACTCACCTACAGACTTGGAGAAGATAGCTTAAACATATAACAGTAATAAGCTGTTAGCTCCTAGAATCTACAAAGAAAGCCTAAAACCAAAAAGAGAAAAGATAACCAACAAATGGGCAAAATACCTGAACAGCCAATTTACATATATAAATATAAAAACATGGTCGATTACACCAATAATCAGGGAAATGCAAATTAAATCACCATTTGCTATTCATCAAGTTAATAGAAATTAAAAATTTTTGACCATATCAAAAGAGCATATGCAATAACTAAAATGCTTATACAAAATTGGCAGGCATGTTCATTTTTACAGCCGCTTTGGGAAATGCCTAAAATTATCTAGAGTAGCAAAATATATGTAGATCCTAAAAATTTTACTCCAAAGGGGATATCTGTAGAAACTTTTCTGCATGACACAAGGAGACATGTAAAAGAAGAAATGGTCAGAGTTCCATTATTTTTAATTCTGAAAACCTGGAAACAACATGTCTTTCCACAAGAAAGTGAATTAAATAAATTTTGGTATATTTATAAAATTGGTTAGTTTATGGCAGCAAAAATCAGGTGTTAACTGATGAGCTTCCTAAGGCAGTGATCAAAATGGTAAGATTTAAATTCATGAAATCTGTGAATAACTGAGAGGGAGGGAGAAGTTGATAGTAATTTGAATAATTGAACTACACCAGGTAAGTTATTTTTATTTAGTTTATCTTTTATTTATATAGTTACCTATTAAAATATATTCTTGAACACATAACTTGAAGGAATATAGTGAAGGAAATTTTAGAAAGTGCATAATATATGAGGCAATTTCATAAGATTAAAGAGGGCTATATTTCTCAGAATGTTTTTGTCTCAAGAACTTGACTGTTCTTTGAGTATTTATTTAAGTGTTCAGTTGTTTCCATGTTCAAAAACTTAAAAAAAAACATTAATAACATGAAATAGTTTTAATGGTAGTATCTTTTGTATTTATGTAAGTTTTCTCTTTCTGTTAAATACAATCAAACATTTTAAAGTATTTTCCTTATTGCATAGCTGGGGATTGTATTGGCATGGTCTAGCACCCAATTCTAAATGGCTTTCCTCACACTTGGCAGTTCCAATGCTTGTTCTGTAGGAGAGTATCAAATTGTTGGGGTTTAGGTTAGGAAGGGAGTTGAGCATTGAGCGATGATCTGCTTACTGTAGCATAAACCCATAGTATTCTATCCCTGGTGTTCCTTCTCACTGCCTTTTTTTTTTTTAAGATTTTATTTATTTTTGAGAGAGAGAGAAAGAGAGAGAGAATGAGTGGAAGGGAGAGGGAGAAACAGACTCCCCACTCAACAGGGAGAACAATGCGGGACTCAATCCCAGGACCCTGGCATCATGACCTGAGCTGAAGGCAGATGCTTAACCAACTGAGCCACCCAGGCAATCCTCACTGCCTTTTTAATAGCAAAACGAGATGCCTTTTTCAGCAAAAATTTTAAGTGAAGTTTATTTTTCTGATTTTAACAACGTAGAGACTAATTGTATACGTCAGGGTTCAACCAGAAAAGCAGAACCAATATGAAAGATATGTTAAGAGATTTGTTCCAGGGAATTGACTTTCCTGATTGGGGTGATGGCTGGGGCAAGTCTGAGACTCACAGAGTGGGCAGTGCAGAGGAGTCATAAACAATAGTAAACAAATGGATGAATATGACTATGTTCTAATACAATTTACTTATGGGCATTGAAAGTAGAATTTTACATAATTTTTATATATCATGATATATTCTCCTTTTGATTTTTTTTTCCATTTTAAAACATAAAAACCATTAAGTGCATGGGCCATACAAAAACAGGTGATATGTCAGATTTGGCCTATGGGTTAGTTTGCTGTCCTGTGGTCTATACCAAGAGTTCTCAAACTTGATGGTCTCAGTATTCACTTAAATGTTTAAAGTGTCAGAGGACTTTGTTTATGTGATTTATGTCTACCTATTGATGCTTGCCATATTAATATTAAAAGAGAAAAATTTTAAATGTTCAATCATTAATTCAACTTGCAATAATAAATCCATTACATGTTAATATATTTTTAAATTAAACACTAACTCTATTTTCTAGAACAACAAAAACAATGGGGTGGCATTGTTCAGTATTTTTGCAGATTTCTCTGATCCTAGTTTTATAGAAGACAGCTGGATTATCTTATCTACTTCTGCATTCCGTCTATTGCACTATCACATTCCAGGTTTCCTCCATACGGCTGAACTGTACACTCATGAGAGAATAAGAGTCAAAAAGGTGAATAACATCTTAACATTATTGTGAGAATAGCTTTGACCTTGTTGTTCCTCTGAAAGCACGCAATATATGTTAGACTGCCTTGCTAAAACAAAGCAGCAAATGTTAATATTGAAAAATGATCTTGCCATGTTAACATTTGCCTTTCATTCTTCCTTCATTTTATATTATTCAGGACCCATATTTTCCAAGAAAACAACACTTTCACACTGACTGCCAGTCAAGCTATTCCTTCTCCCATTTCCGACCACATTCACCACCACAATTATTCAAATAATATTTTGTGCTCCACCTTTTATATCTTCTCCTTTATTAAGAAATAGAATCATGCAATAGAATATTTACATTTTTCTTCCCTTTAATTGTGTTCCAACATCCTCAGGAGTTTTGTGATTAACCATCTTTCCATTTCTTCCCCTCGTTTTGAGAAATATGAAGAGTTTTCTTCTTTTCCAAGGCCAATCCTTTCAGGCTTTCATGAATTTTATATTCTGTCATCTATTTCTTTTTCTCTTCAGATTTATCTTTTTTTTTCTCCATCACTGGTTTTTCACCATTTGTAAGCAAATTTCCTAATATTTTTTCACTACCAGACCTAAAAATAAACAAAACAAATAGCATATATTTCTTTAGTATCACATTTTCCGTAGTAGCTTTTCTTTCTTTCTTTTTTTTTTTTTAATTAAGACTTTATTTTTAAGTAATCTATACCCCCAACATGGGGCTCAAACTCACAACCCAAAGATCAAGAGTCACAAGCTCTACTGACTGAGCCAGCCAGGCACTCTTTGTTTTCTAATATACATTAATATCTCCAACCAATATATCAAAAATCACCAAGGATCCCCTACTGTATTCACTCATCTATTAAGACAGTAAATATTTAGATTGCCAATTATGTACTGGACAATTTCTAATTGGTAGAGATGAAGTATCCAAAAAACCGTTAATTCTGTTCTTCGTACATTTGAGGCCTAGTTGAGACAAAGTAAATAATATTAATTAATTAAGGGAAGTTCAGTAATAGAGATACTGAAGGTATGTATTTGACCCATGGAGTCAAATTCTAACTTCTAACTCCTTCCCCTTTGACTTTCCAGAATGAGGTATCCAGATTTGCCTTCTATTTTCTATTGCAATGTTTTCTTTGTTTTCTGTTGACTCATATCTCCTGTAGCCTCCAAACAGAGTCATTCCTTCAAGCTTCCCTGGATGTTTTTTTGTCTTTTCTGTCTCTCTTTTTGATTTCTGCTGCAAATTGACCTAAATGGATTTGGATTATTTTTTTAAGGTTTTTATTTATTTATTTGAGAGAGAGTGAGAGTGAGAGGGATCACAGAGGGAGAGGGAGAGGGAGAGGGAGAGGGAGAGGGAGACGGAGATGGAGAGGGAGAGGGAGAAGCAGGCTCTGCATTGAGCAGGGAGCCCAGGGCCGGGCTCCATCCCAGGATCCTGAGAAGGCAGGGTGCTTAACCAACTGAGCCACCCAAGTGCCCCTGGATTTGGACTTTTAACAATTACCAGTTCTTTGGGTAAATAGCAATAGCCTCCAATAATCAGAATTAGGTGGAAGTTGAAAGGACTTTTCTTTACAACTTTGCTTACAAGTAGTGAGGATAGTATAACAGAAGTAAATTTTAACAGAAGTAAATTTTAGATTAAAATCTGCCAAATGTATAAAATGCAAAACACTTCTTAGAAAAAATAAGGGTTGGGAGGAGGAAAAATGCAAGCACACATCTATTCTCCTAATTAGGGAAGGTACCCACTCTCAGGCATGCAAACATACTACCTAAAGTCTTAGGTGCATATAAAGATAAACCTGGCCTAGATCAACCTTCTGGTTGGATCAAAAAAAATGAGTCCTTATTGAGTGGAGGAGATATGAAAGCAGAGCTCCAGACTCAAGAGAATAGCACTGAATTGAAGATAGTAGGATGCTGGGCAGGCCAAAATCTTTATAATATAGCCATACTTACATGTGTTGAATGCCTTTCATTTCATCAGCTGTAAATAGATCTACTGTCCTTTATTCTAGTAGGGTCTTTGTAATATTATTTAAATTACTTATGTAGCCATCTCTGAAGTATGGATTGCTATTTAGATTATTTAATATAAGTAGGTACTCAGAATGTGGGTTGCCCATTAGGCTATTTCAAATATTAACTCTATTTTGAATGGACTTTATGTTGTTACATATGTATATTTATTTATATTACATTATTTATGATGCCATATTTTATAGTAAATGATATTGTATATCTTACAGCAATATAATTTTATAAATCTCTTTTTTAATGTTAATATCGCAATGTCTATTAAATCTGGTTTTACCTTTCATTTAGTAAATGATATCATTTAATGCTTTACTTATGAGATAGCAGCTAGAGTACAAGTCTTGGAATCCAGCACATTGAGTTGACTCCAAACTCATTTAGATTTTTGTGTTACAAATACCTTAAAGCTCATTTTTAATAAAATTGGCAATATAACCATTTATATGATTATAGAATATACCCACTAAATGGTACCTCTTAAGAGCTATATTTTTTAACTGTATGGATATAAACATTGAAATTCCATATTAATATTGTAACATTATTTTAAATTAATAAAAATATTAATAACAAGTAATACTATACTGACATCACTTCCATGTAAACAAAAAAATGTTTTAATTCTGACTAATGAAATTTACTTTGTAATTTGTTTTTAGTTTGAAAGTAATAAAGCCTGAGCCACATTTTAATAAAGCACAAATAATTTTACATTGAGTTTGTGTATTTTTTGGGGAAAAAATAAGTGTATTTATAGTTAACCAGTTGCAAGTTCACAACAATTTTAGGTGATTATCTTTTATGTACCTATATAGGACAGTCTCTATTTAGAAAGGAGATATAATTTAATGAAAGGGACTTTGCTCTGGTATTTATAAGACCTACCTGACCTTCTATCTCATTTATAACCTTATGTTAACTTTCATAATGTAATTAACCTTCTGATCTGTGAAGAAAATATATCTTGCTATAAACAGAAATATGTGGTGACCCAAAATAGCAACTGAACTACGAAAGCTGTATTTCCTTTTCATATGAAAATCCAAGGCTTATGGGAAGAATTAGAAAGCAATATGTTTTGCTCTCCCAAATGTACTGTATGCTATCATTTCGATATGAATAACAAACCTTTTCGTAGTTTCAAACAATGCCTTGTGGGATATATTCTGTGATGGTTATGTAAAATATCTTGCAGATGCTTTATTCCTTTAACATTTGCAAAATTTGTGTTTCATCCTCATGAGTCTTCTGTTTTGTTTAAGGCTGGATAGGGTAAATGTTGGTGCAAACTCATTAGCATCAAAAAATACCAAGTTAATCAGATAGTAATTCAAAAGCAAATACACATGGTAGTGTTATAGAGTTACTTAGATTTTACTTTAATACTCAGTAGATGAAAAACGTATTCTACAAGTTAGGTGTCCAAATTGGTTTTCCTAACTCTGTTTGGAAATAGGTAATTCCTTTATTTTTTAATAATTATCATATTTAATTAATTTATTTGACATATTTCCAGTAACTTTTGCTTAATTTGAAACTAATATCTGGTTTCTGTTTTCTAGGAAAAGAACGTTTTTTACTGAAGTGCTTGAAATACAAGGAACTATTAACACACATACGTTTTTCATTATGTCAATTTCATTAATATCAGCTTAATAAAATGACAAGAATAAAACAATATTTTCATGTAAGTATCAATATTAGAAAAGCATCTCCATTGATCTTTTGCCTTCTATGAGTGTGTTTTATTTGGCACTAAAAACAAACACATATTTCTAATTCCACATATCATCAAGAAGCATTGTCATTAAAAAGAAAGCTAAAATATGTGACTGTATTAAGTGTCTTTAAAACCAGTTCTTTTTGCTTTATCTGCAGATGCAACCTGATGAGAAGTAGAGACTTGAGCTTTTTGAATAGCACTGTTGTATGGAATGGTAAGGAACCATGAAGTCCTGTAGTCTGAATTTGAAGATCAGTTCTATCAATTGCAAGCTGCATGAAGTTCGGATATCATCGAATATCCTTAAATCCCAGCGATCTCATCTGACAAAAGCAGGTCATGTCAACCTTGATGAATTGTTTTCATGTTTAATTATCAAAATTTGGTAACATTATCTAATACATTACTTAGTAAATAAGTACTCAATATTGTTACAAGGTATTGCATACTTTACTTGTTTTGTTCTTTTAAAGATTTTAGTTATTCATTTGAAAGAGATATTGAGCTTGTGAGAAAGAGAGCACAAGCAGTGTGGAGGGGTAGAAGGAGAAGCAAACTCCCACCTGAGCAGGGAGCCCGATGCAAAACTCAATCCCAGGACCCTGGGATCATGACCTGAGCCAAAGGCAGACGCTTATCCAACTGAGCCACCCAGGCACCCATATGCTTTACTTGTTTACACTGCAGCTTTTATAGAAAAATCAGCAAATAATATCCAGAAAGTTTGACAGAAATTAAAGCATATTTTATTATTCTGGTAACACTGGTAACATATACTTCTATTTTTACCCTGCATATCTTACTAAGTTTTAAATATGGTATATATATTAATTTGTAGACTGTTTCAAATTTTAACTTATATAATAAGCATTTATCCATTCATGGACAAAGTTGTGTTTTCCATAGTTCCATAGTATTTATTCATATGGGGAGATCAAAATTCAAGTTGTATGATTTGAAAAGAGTTGTTTAGAGGTGTTTAATACCACTCATCTTGAAAACACACAAATACACACACAAATAAGAGTGAGCACAGAGAAATTAAAAACAGGTGGGTGGGTGATGGACACTGGGGAGGGTACGTGTTGTGGTGAGTGGTGTGTATTGTGCAAGACTGATGAATCACATACCTGTGCCCCTGAAACAAATAATATATTGTATGTTAATGATAATAAAAAAAAAACAGGACTGGGGATATTCAACAGAAGAAACTTGAATATAGTCTCATATAATGTGAAAAATTCCTGTTAGAAATACTGAAGATAATGAGAAGAAAGTTGTGATATATTAAGAAAACAGGTATACAATAAAAAAACCTATAACTCCTTAATTCAGAGGGTCAGAGTTAAAGAAGCTAAAACACTGGAGAGGCAGACCGACCTCATCTGCAAGTCCTTTTAATGTGATGGAGAGATTTCAAAACAGACCCTGTGACTTGGCATTGATGCCTATGTAGAGACACTATGGGCAGAAAAAGCCTGTCAATGCCAGAATGCCACATTGGCCTGAGTTGTCCCTAATTTTCTGGACTTATCTTGAGTTGATAGAGCACTTTGCTGACTTGGAAGCAGTTTCCAATGACCTGGCAGGATCTTGACAAGTTGTTGCCTGTCTCACAGAAACACACCAGCATTGAGGCTAGACATAGTCACATTATAGACTATGCCCAAAAAGAGGATTTAGAATTAAAAATACAGTCCTTAACACAGTAGATTCAACAAATACAAAAATGTAATCAAGCAGAAAGTTTCTTTTATATTTTTTAAAATATTTATTTACTTATTTTAGAGAGAGAGAGAGAGAGCATGAGTAGAGGAAGGGGCAGAGGGAGAGGAAGAGAGAGAGAGAGAGAGATGCAGACTCCCCACTAAGCACAGAGTCCAACATGGGGCTCGATCCCACGACCATAAGATCATGACCTGAGCCAAAATCAAGAGTAGGATGCTTAACTGACTGAGCCACCCAGGCCCCCCAGAAAGAAAGTTTCAAGTCACCACCCATATCAATTTATAATGCTGAATCATATAAATGTTAATATTTGCATCATTCAGCATTTCAGCTGAAAATATGAGTTTGTTTCTTACAGATTAATAATGGGAGGAAGCAATAAGATACATGCATAATTTATGTAGAAATATCTAACCAATAAAGAGTTCTCCATTCAATGACAAACATGAGGAAACAACACAGGCCCTATGAAAATGTGAAATAGATTAAGTCGGCTGTATTTTGAAGCAAGACTTTTTACATAGACTCAATAGCATCACATCTCCTTCAATTAGAGAATTATGATTATTAAATTTTAAAATTCTCAAATAAATTTTATAATTTGACATAATATCTTAATAATTTAGAAGATTTAAACTAAATATATATGTATAAACACATTTGCCACATATTTATATTTGATCCAGGTTCCTAGAAGGCCTTATGAAGCCAAGAGTGACCTCAGCTAACTTTTCATTTACATTATATTCTTAAATGTACTCTTGAATGTTTCATTTAATAAAGACTTTTTGTGTAGTTAATGTATAGTTCAAGATGAAGCCTGAGTTTTCTGGAATATAAGTCCAGAAATGAGAAAGATAAATTTTTCCTCAAAGAGAATAATTTTACATGAATACATATAGAGGTATTCTTACAAAGATGATGAATCCCACATCTCCCCATAATCCATGCACATGACATTCAAAATTAGCATCTGTAATAAATGTATTAGTTTCCTAAAGTCTGTCATAACAAAGTACCACTAACTGGGTGGTTTAAAAGGCAAGGGAAATTTATTCTCCCACAATTTTGTAGATTTAGAAGTCCAAAATCAAGGGGTCAGCATGGTTGGTTTGTTCTGAGGTCTCTGTGGGAAAAAAGACAATGCCATATTTAATTGTACAATATGATTGTGGGTAAATTCAAATATTATAAAAGTGGTTTCAATCTGGGTATTGTATAACAAAAGCCTAAAGTATAAAAATACATACTGTTTACATGTGCTTCAATTAGAATCGAGAAAATTGTTGATTTGTCATCATAGAAGAAATTACCAAGATATAATACTACCATTTTGCAGATTTTGTGTGTTGTTGACTTAAAACCCTACTGAAGGGACATAATTTTCATTATAATAATGTGGACCAAACTTGACATTGAGCACCTTTGTTTTAGGAAATTCAGAAAGATTTATTTCATGGCATTTCTAGAATTTTCTGCATATAGGCAAACCATCTCACAAGAAATTGCTCTTAACTGCATTATAAATTCTTTCTGTAAATGTTCTCAAGAGCACATTTTATGGAAATTTTTTATTTTAGCATAATTGTTAATATTGATTGAAATGCAAACATTTAAGTATATTTTAACTAGAGAAAGTTAGCAATACTTCAAATGAAACATTATAAAAATGTATATTTTATTAAAAAAGCCATACCAAGTATCTACTCGAGTTTATTGATTATATATATTGTCGAGTGTACATGATAACTTTATTGACAAAATTCAAAACTTTAATGGGGATAAAAAGTAATGATCCAACAACTAAAAACACTATTAGAGTAATTTGGTCAAAAAGCATCATATTGGAGTTCATAACTTAATGAGCCATAAAATTGTTGAGAGCACTTGTCATTTACCAAAAAGGAGTAATTGTACAGATGGTAAAAAATGAGTATGGCCTTCAACTACATGGCATCGTATGGACACCAACCACTACAAAGTGAAGCAAACAAATTAAACAGTACTTCTACTGGAGATTTAACCTTTTTCTGTTAACTTAAATTCATGATCACATTGGCTGTCAGGCCCAGCTAGCTCACTGATTATATTTGAAGCATGTCTCTCTTTCACCACAGAGAATATGAAGGATCACATTTTAAAGTCATTATGACTAGTCTCTTAAAAAGATAGTGCCATAAGTTCATCATTTTTAAGATACTAATTTATGTGGAAAGTATTTTAGTTTCTTTTATGGTTATTGGACAGTCTCAGTTTTCTTCCTCTTTCTAGAACAATTATGATAAATTGGGCATTGTTTAAAAACCAACCATTTGAATTATATGTGAATATTTTATTACCGTGGAGTTGTGCAAAGCATTGGTTAATCACTATGATTCTCCTCTGTGTTATCAACTTCTTTATCATTTCTATTTTTGTGTATTATTCCTATCTCTGTCTTACTTTTTATAATTAACATTGAGTACCACTTACCCCTTTTCTTGAAAATGCAGCTCCTAGATTTATGTCTTTATTTTATTATTTTCAAACTCATTAACTTTTGCCTTTCTCCTTACTGCTTTCATCCTTCTGTTTACCTTTGCTTTGTATTGCTATAATTTTTCATTGTTCATGAATTAAATGGTGTTCATATTTTTTCTTGATTAATAGTGAAAACATTTAAATACTACACTATGTCTGATTACCCCTTTTGCCACAGCGAGTTTCAATGAGACATGTACAATCCACACCACCCGGGACAATATTGTAATTTAGGAAAAAACTTAAATGGTTTAAATTGTATTAAATAACAGTAAAAGTTAAATAATAGTATTGATTGTTTACACTGGCCTAAATATTTAAGTGCCTTGTATATACAGACAATTATAATATTTAGGGTATCCCCATGATTGCTGTTAAGTTACTGTTCTAAATTTACTGTATTGGTGACATAACTAAGGCATAGACATGTCAATACTTTGCTCAAGGTCACCAGTTATGAAACAACAAAACCACTTTTTGTACCCAGTGTGATGGTTAGTCTTATGTGTCAACATAGCTAGGCTATGGTGCCCTGTTGTTTGGTCCAACACTAATCTAGATGTCACCGTGAAGGTTCTCTGTAGATGTTATTACTGTTTGCAACCAGTTCACATAATTAAAGATTACCCTCAATAAAGTGGGTGGGTGTCATTCAGTCAGTAGAAGGCCTTAAGAGCAAAAACAGGTTTCACAAAGAAGAAGCAATTCTCCCTTGAGAGTGTAACAGAAATTCTGGCCTCAGTTTTTGGCTTGTTGGCTGCCCTATATACTTACCATCTTCTATAGTTGCATAAGCCAATTCGTCAAAATAAATTTTACTCTTTCTCCCTCCTTCCCTCCTTCCCTCTCTCTTCCTCTGTCTCCCTCCTTCTCTCCTTCCTTTCCTTTCTCTGATCTATCATCTCTCTCTATCAATCTATCTATCATCTATCTATCTATCTATCTATCTATCTATCTATCTATCTATCTATCTATCCATCTATCATCTATCTATATCTATCTATCTGTCTATCTATCTATCTATCTATCTATCTATCTATCTATCTATCTATCTATCATCATCTATCTATCATCATCATCTATCTGTCTAATCTATCTATCATCTATCTATTATTTGTTATTTTTCTTTGGAGAACACTCACTGATAAACTCAACTAACTTTTTTTTTTTTTAGGTTCTTCAACTACCTTGTTAGAAAGCTATGCTATTTATATTACTTCTGTTAACTAACAAAATCGCAAATGCCTTGCTCCAGGTAGCAAGATATCACATATTGTACTCCACCGTCACTTCTAAGTGTTCATAATTCTTATCCATTCACCCAACATTAATACATAGATCAATTTGGAACTTCATTTAAAAACTGCTACGTTTCCTGTGTGTCCCTCCATGATTTTAAAAGAGAGGTTTTACTTATTTTTATACTTACTGCTTTTTGATTTGTCAAGTTTAAAAAAAAAAAAATCTCGCTCAAGTTCTGTTTGCATCCCTGAGTCATATACTGAGTAAGAGATCAGAATATTGTCATGGCACCCCTCACACTGGATCATTTGTCCTGGACTTAGTATTGGCTTACTTCCAGGACACTGTTTCCAATCCATGCTCCTTCTTTCCATGAACTGATAAGAGGCAATAGATAACGCACACTTTCGCAGTCCATAGACTGATATCCCTATAACTCTACCTGGGGGAAAAATATGACAGAAGTTATACTGTCTCTTAATTGATCTCTGAGAAATTTCATACATCTGACTATTCTTTCCTTCTTGAAACTTTCTTTTCTTGATATCCATGAGCCAGTCAGGCCACACTGTATTAGTTTTTTTAAGACCTTCTTCTGTCCACCTCTAAAATAATCATGTACTTTCTTCTCTATCAGGACAATTTTATGTATTAACATGGCTTCAAATACTACTTATATCCTAATATCTCCATGCAAAACTGAAACTGATGTACTTGCCTCAACGTATATGACTTGTTGGCTTGTACATGTCCACCTCTATAATCTGTACAACTGTATGGCTCAGTCATGAATATATACTTCTTACTAGTAATTTTCAAATGATCAGAGTCACTTTATGTAAAAAACTAATTCTTCATCTTATCTCCATCTATAGTCCCTTTCAATCTTGTTCTCTCATATTCCATATCTCAGAAACTATCTGAGATAGTTGAATAGTAGAACTATTAGTAGAACTATATAGTAGACAGAACTATTGTCTACCCATTTTGATAGGCCAGAAATCTACAAGGGAGAAAAATCCAAGAAGAAAAATACTCTTTCTTCTCTTGTTTTTCTCACACCCACTGAATCACAAAATCTTATCTAATTCACATCCTAATAATTTGTAACTGTTTTGATTCCTCTATGTTCACTGTTCTTAATATAGACTAAATATTTATCATATTGTGATTGAGACCTTGCAAATCTTTTGTCGGTTTCACATTCTCTAATCATACTTGTCTACTATGTCTTCTCTTCCACTGCCCCAATTGATTATTCTAACATGCTTATACTAACAACCAGCTTAAAAGCATTTAATGTTAAAAGATAACATTTAAACTCAAGATAAAATATAAACTTAAGAAGCTACAAGATACCATGTAAACTTTTATTATGATCTGACTCCTCACTCCCATTCTTCATCTTTACACCCAAATGATACTATAAGTCATGGTTATATTAGTTTCTTATCACTGCCATTTTTTCTTTTAATTTGCTTTAAGAAATGGACTCTTCATGGTCTCTTAAAACCACAGAATTTTATTTATTTTATTTTATTTCTTGATGAATGAAAGTTAACCAGAAAACAACTTTTGCTTGATGGGAATGAACTGTAATAAAAAACAAGGATTCTGTGATCATCTATTTTACTTGCTCACTATTCGGAAGTTTGATTTACATAGAATTCTTGACATTCTTATCTTTTTAATGTTCTAGGAAATTATTACTATTTAGGCTCTTTTCATTTAATGCAACACTTTTTTAATGTAAGACCAATTTAGCTGCCAGAGGAAATAAGTGAACAAGAAATTAGTTGATAGGTCTAGGAGAGAAAGCTCCCCTAATTTAGAGACTAAAAGGATAAGTAATTGTAATTTTGGAAGCTCTTCTTTTAGTTATGATGAAAATTGACAAATGAATGAGATTTCTGATCACTTTATTATAGTAATATAGAGGTCTAAAACCCAGGATAGTTTAGTAGTTTAATTCATCCACTTAAAGGGAAAAAAAAAATCTAGAGTGAACAAAATTATATTTGGATATGAAAGGTTTAATGTAATGGTTTTGGGCTTTCAAGAGAATAAAAACATTAGAGAAATGTCTACTAATCCTATCAAGATCCAGAATATACACATTTTGTGTTTTTTTAAATATTTATAAAAATGTTTGGGCAAACATTACTGAAGGCTAATGTGCCATCAAGGCCAAGATTATCTGATGATCAATACAAGATAATAGCTGTCACCATGATGGACTGTGATTGCTAAAGACCTTCAGGAACCCAAAGCCATTCAGGATGCAATTTAAAAAAATAGCTTAGGAAGAAAACACACTATAATAACAATTTGGGAGGGGAAGCATACAGAAATGTTTTCTCCCCTTTAAGGTTTTTTTTTTAAAATTCATTGTATGACTTATAAACATTAAGGAACAAAATATTTAATACTATAAATAACTTCTATATTAAATAACATTTTATCTTAAATATGAATAATTTAAAAACTGTCATGAAACATAAGGCAGATGATATGCTGCAAGGGTGTTTACAATATATCAAATGTATTTTTATAAAATATATGGAAAAGGATATTCATGTGTGCCCAGATATTTAATTCACTAAAACACAAATATAAACTATCAATTGCATTGTATAAAAAAAGTGTCATTATTTTGACATAGAATTATGTCTTCCAAATATGGGAAACTATGCATTTGAAAAATGTAAGCTTTTATTAAGAGCTGAATTAACTAATGAAGGAATTTGCCTCTGTAGGGAAATTAGCAAACTATTGCCCTTAGGATTTAGCTGTGAATTTTAAAATATAATATATATAGAGAGAGACAATAAGATTTTACATATACTTTTTTATCAATCAAAAAACAATTTAAAGCTTAGATGTTAGTGGTTATTTTAAATTCTTGTGAAAAAGTTAAAGAAGAGAATTCAGTTCTATACAAAAAAAATTCTAAAGAAGTTCATTTCTTGGTATGGACATTTGTAGAGAAGTCCCATAAGTGAGCATGGCACAACAACTGAATCATTTATTTGTTTGAACAGCTGTGAAAGATTTCTTTTTAATAGTTCCGAATTTGTAACATCACCATACCAGGTGCGGCTTTGCTTTTTTTTTTTTTTCCCCCTAATCTATTTTTAAGAATTGCATCTGAATATACCTGGATCCTTGAAGATCTTTAGCAAAAACATGTAATTCTTCTTACATATTTTGTAGCTACCATCTCGTGAATGCTGTTAAATTATGGTTTTTAAGAATGTGTCCCTTCTCCATTTCTTAAACTATACTCTCTAAAAAATATTATTTAAAATATTATTTGTTTGATAAGTTATTATTCACTCCCCACAACTAAATTACTCTTCTTTCTCTCTTTTATATTTTGTATACTACTCATACTTTATCATATTTATATGCCCCACTCATGCTTGTCCTATGCTTAGATATTCAGTAATTATCTAACTGAATGAAATTTCAGGGTTCCCAAAATAGATACTTCTGCTTGAAACTGGAGGTAGGGGTTAGCACATAATTCTAAATGTTTTTTGTAAACTATTTCTACCAACTATCTATACATTGGTCTTATATTTGATCATAAGTTTATCTGGTGAATTAGGTTTTTTGATCATAAATTGAGTTCATCATATGCTATAAATTAAGAATTACATATTTCAATGATGGTACAAATTATATCCCGAGTGTACAGCTTTGAATATTCTAAGTGCTGAATGAATAAGTTAATTAAAATCATTTCCACTATCTAATATAAATTATGGTATAATCTAGCTTTGGATTTTCTCCTTGCGTTTCCTAAAACTTTCACTCTAAGGTCTTGAGCCTGCCTATCTTTTCATAGAAATTTACATGAGGCAGGAACTTTAAAAATCCCCTATATCTCTTTGTACTCATTTTTTGAGTTTTTGATGGCAAGGCTTTCTCTCTCTGGTGGGAAGGTTTTACTAATGAATTTCTTAATCCTATGAAAGAAATAAGAGCACAATAACAGTATCATAATATGAAACCTCATTAAGATAATACTGATTTTATCAGGTATATATTATTCAATGTAGCTTTTTGTGTCTTGTTGATGTAGAAACTACATTTCAATATTTTATGTCAATTTGGGAAAGGGAAAACTAAATATAGTGCAGATAGAAAACAACTGTACAGCAATGGAGCATAAACTGAACAGCAAGTGGGGTGCCTGTGTGGCTCAGTCAGTTAAGTGTCCGCCTTGGGCTGTCTCAGGTCATGATTCCAGGGTCCTGGGATGAAGCCCTGCGTTCAGCTCTCTGCTAAGTAGGGAGACTGCTTCTCCCTCTCCCTCTTGGCCTCCCCCCCAATAAGAAAACCCCAAACAACTAAATGGCAAGTAAAAATAACATGTTAGCCTTGAATTTCAAACACAGTGATCAAACTTTCAATTCTATTAACTGCTCTAAACATATATTTTTATTAACCCCACCTTTGATTTCAACTTTCTAGTCTAGAAATAAAATGGCACAGTTAACTAGACATATTTTACAATGAGACCTTTAAAATTATAACTTCATCATTTATCTGCTCAGAAATTCCCCCCAAATTATGTTTTGTTTCATCAAATTACACTTATTCACTACATGAAACAAACACATGATGGCAGAAACTATTAAATTGGTTTTAGTTTCAAAATTCTGGTTGATGAATTAATACAATTTTGTAGAATATAAAAGTTTGTATGACTTAATACTGGCACCACTGACACTGTCCTCTTATGTTAGACTTTTATCATTTTGAAAAATGGTAAACAAGTGCTTTCTGAAACTTTCTCTTTTAGGTAGAGGTTTAAGTTCAGTAATGATTTACCTTTCTTCCTCAGGATTAGAAACAGAAAAAAATACGTTAAATCTCAGATGCATATCTTTCTCCCAATCTTTATTAAATGTCCACTCAACTTCAATATAATGTACTTCAATTAATCAAATTAACTAATTTGTTCTCAATAATGAATTATTTCATCAGATCAATACTGAAATATAAACGTAGGCATAAATTTCTGATATTTGTTGGTTCTTTTGTCCTCTTAGTCTGTCTTGATTTATCATTTATGATTTTAATTTTAGATTTTGGACCTGGATTTATTTCAGTGAAATGACTATTTTTCCCCCAGATAATATTGTACGTTGTGATGTAGTGCTACCATCAAAATGATCTAATTTCCTATAAATACAGCAACCTTGTTTTGATGTTTTTTTCATACTGTTATTCATTCTTACATTTTTATTTGTTCTTCATTGCCTTTTCTGTTTCTCACTTAGGGAAGAATTTTAAGGATTTATTTTATGCTCACACCCTGTGTTTCTAAAGACAAAATAATGCATATTTGTTTTCTCTTTGGCTTATGTGATTTAATTCTTCTTCTACCTTTCTAAATTAATTATGATCTGTTAACTGAGCTTTGCTTATATCTGCAGTCTAATATGACCTTTTGATTGTCTTAGGAAGACTGATATTACCGTCTTTGTCATAAAAAGATAGTGGCATTTGCCACAAATAACTTATAAATGTAGTCACAAATCGCTTGTAAATATATTTATAGATCAGAATGCTAACATAAGTAATTTTCATCTTCTTAAATATAATGAATAGGAAAATTTAATCCTCTGAAAATGATTCTTTCATTGCCCCTATTATCTACTTTAAAGACAATTTTGAGGGTCCATCCTGAAAATGTACTTTTTAGAAGATTTCTGGATTGAACCCTAAAGGAATGCTTTTCTCTGCAATTACCCTTGTTTATCATCCCTTTGATTTTATTTAACACATTATCTGACAACAAGAAAAGATCCATGACCTTAATCTTACTGAATCTCCTTTATCCATTAGGCAAATGCCTAATTTAACAAATGAGTCTTCTGCTTGCCCTAAAACCAGAAAACTCATTTTTTCTAAAACGAATCAATGAAACAAGTTTAGAGAATCAGATCTTTTTTTTTTTTTTTGAGGGGAAGAAACATTAAAAAAAGAAAAAAGAAAAATCATTACATAAGGGCCATGTTTAAACATGAAAAAGACATTTTAAAACTATGAATCTAGAGCATATAAATATTCTGAATGATAATAGAATATTAGTACATCAGTGTCTGCCATTGGAGTTCCTACACTTATTGCCTGAATTTTTTTTTATTATTTGAAGATTAACAAATCAGTGGATAATACATATACCTACAATGGTGCCTGAGATATTATACATTTTTCATAGAGGCATGTTAAATTAACATTGCATACAATCACCTCAATGTTACATGTAGGATATATGCTTGACAAAAACTTTCTTGCTCCTACTCTTTCAATTTTAAAAATCCGAAGAAAACTTCTGGTTATATCCTGAATAAGATTCACATAGCAATCTGTTTTTATATTCTCTAAATAATCACTGACTTCATTGGCTGACAAAAACAAACAAACAAACAAACAAACAGAAAACAAACCCTAATTTTACAGAGATTTAAATTTAAACAGCAGCAACAAATCATTGCAACACTGTGTAAAAGATTTTACCTTGGATGTCATTAACACAGGAAGTTGATCAAGTCATGATCCCACTTCTCATGAAATTTAGAGTTTTGTTAGAAATTATAAGCATATATATAAATTACCATTTAATAATGAAAATCAGAGTTTCCTTTAAGAATTAAAAGACAAATTTTCTAGGACCCCTAGAAATCCACAGACAAAAATAGCACTTTCTAACAATTTATGTGCTCTTTCAATAACCATTTCTAATTCTCATTCTTTCCAACAAAGCCTTTCTTATGTTCATTAAGTATTTTTAGTTGCTCAACAAATAAATGTTGAGAGGGGCATTTATTTTACTGATACATACTGAAAAATGGAAAACAAGAACTTCTCCTACAAGACTAAACTTCACTAAGTCTTAAGAACAGACCTACTGGGAAAAGGAGAGACTGGGATGCACTGACTCTTAGGAAGACTGGAACTGGAACCTTATTCACGATCCAAAGTACCTCCATCGAGTAGGTTATTATTTTAACTATATACCTTCCTGCTAAACATAACGACATTAAGAATAATAGTTACAATCAACTATAATAACAACAACAAATAAGTAATTCATGGATATCTACTAGAGAACCTCATCTTTATGAAGAGTTCTCTCTGAATTTCCACTCATCCACCCTGCCCCACAAATCAAAGCAAAACAAGTACAACAACAAACAGCTGCTCACTTTCCCTTGAGTTTTATGTTGACACTCTGTAAGAAACTTGGATTGATCTCTTTCTTCCTTCCGAAGTTTTCATGTCCTTGCTGGGCAAGGATCTTGTGACACAGCACTAAATCAGTCATTTACCAACCTACGGATTGACTGGTCAGGTCACTTCTCCTGATAATCCACTGTGACTGTGATGAAGGGGCTATGTGGTAGAGAAAATCTTAAGGCTATGGGCAGAACGGAGTCGCAAGAGGATTAGAATCAATGTATGCCTCCCAATGTCGGCCCAGGCTTTTAAACATTATGCTATACTCTGTCTCTGTGAGTGGCAATGTCATTCCCATTCAAGATTCCATCTAATAATTGAAAGAAATGATTCTTACAATTAGCATCTTGATCTCCTTCAAATAGTACTTTTTGTATATTTCAGAAGACTGGGTTTAGGTGCTCCTATAATACAGTATTTATAAGTGTTCTGGAAGTTTACTTTTCTCTAATCATTCCCTCACACATATGTCTTCCAACAGACCGCCCCTTGAAGGGAATTGATTTTATAGTACATGTATGCCTCTATGTATATGTGTGTGTTTACATCTCCAATATTTCGACCAGGTCTGCAGTTGCTATTGAAGTGCTTGGTAAATGATTTAAAATATAATTTATTTAAGGGGAAAATGTTTTAAAATAACTTGTTCAAAATAAGTATTTTATAGATTCACTTTATAACTTTAGAGCTTTATTCCTATATAAATAAAACTTCCCCAATACTTGAAACATAGCATCTAGTCCATGTGCACCTTTAAGCCAGTGTGCTGAGAATGGTAACATCTGAAGAGAAAAAGATAATTGATGCCCTAGCACGTAACTGGAAAATGGCATGATAAGCATGACTTCAATATTTTCTTTTATAGCTTCCTATATTGAGGGGATTGTGTATTGACACTGTGTCAAATAGCAGAGCAAAAACTCCACCTAGGTTAAGTGTCAGACGTACTGACTTTCCACAAGGAATAAAATTATATTTTATTCATATGTAATATTCGTAATATTTGTGCAAATATTTGTACAATTTATTGTCTCCTAATTAGGATGAAAAATATTAAAGATTTATGTACATGCTGTTTATTCATTTTTGTACTGGAATTGTACTCTGTCTAATAAATTTAAAAAATAAATCTCGATGAGAATTAATCTTGATAAATAGGGTCTTAGTTGTTTTATAACTAAAGATTATAACCTTGAACTTGACATTTGATGGCTTTTACTTTGAAAAACAGTGATTTTCTATGATAAACAATGCTGTTTTTATTTTCTCATCAAGGTATTTAAATTTAATGATTTTGTGTATCCATGTAACTTTACCAAACAGATCACAAGTTCTTTGAACTTATGCCAACTCATCTCTCTATTCTATATTCAATGCAGAATAAGCAGACAATACACGATTGTTATTTACATAACTTTACATCTGGATACCACTAAGATGGGGAGAAATACATGCTTACAGGATTTTCAGGCAAAATTCCTGGCTGAAACCTCAAGTAATTGGTGACACACTGTCTGTTTTGTATCTCTTGAAAAAAAGTCAACAAAAGTAATATTTTAAGAAATGTTTTCAGGTAGTGTAAGCTCTATAAACTAAATATTTTTACGAGTGTATGTTATTTAAGGGTTAATCACTAAGGGAAATTTGTAGTTAAAACACTTGAGACAGTGGCAGCAAATAAATCACTTTGAACAGAGCCGGAGACAATTGATCGAGAGAAACTTAAGCTAAGTGTTTCTATGTTCCTGCGCATTTCCACCAAGTAAGGGAGTGGAAGTAGGACAGTTTAGGTACACCTTGATGGGTATATTGCTGGAAAGTTGCTACTATGTAAGTTTAGTATCACTTATGTATTAACAAGGATACAGGCTTTTCAACTTTTAACAAATACCTCTTTTCCAAAGTTTAGTCTTTGCTACTCTGTGACTTCTCTTCTTTATTGCTGATTCTCTTTTTTTCTTACTTTATTGCTCACTTTCTCATTTTGTTGATATTATTCTCTTGCTTTATTTAAAACAAACAAGAATATCACACTGGGGTGCCTGCGTGGCTCAGTCAGTTAAACTTCTGCCTTTGGCTCAGGTCAGAATCCCCCAGTCCTGGGATGGAGCTCACAAGGCTTCCTGCTCAGCGGGGAGCCTACTTCTCCCTCTCCCTCTGCTGCTCCCCTTGCTTGTGCATTCACGCTCTCGCGCGTGCTCTCTCTGTCACAAATAAGTAAACAAAATCTTAAAAAAAAAAATAATATCACACTTACTTTACGTAATGTTGTGTATAAAACTGAATGTGGTAGACCCTAGAAAGATGAATCTGAAGGCTCTGTGCTTGTGAATGACGCATAAAGGTAAAATTCAGAGCCCCAGTGACTAGCATGATGATTACAGTGGAACAGGTTGCCACAAACCTCTTTCTATATGCAACTGGTAATAAACACCTTAAATCAACAAAGTAAGTCTGGCAGCATCAGAAGTACTATTAAAAAAAGGAGGAGGTCTGTTGTAATAAGGATTATTTTCCCATATTAAAAAAAGTATTGAGGAAATTGAACATGAACTATAACCTAAGAAAATATTGATTCATCAGTGAATGGCCCAATAAAATCCTGAGAAACACAGGCATCTAAGAATATTGATTGCACATCTTCATGCTCAGAAATCTGTGCATATTTGATACAGACTATAGAAATGATGAGACCCTAGTGGGCTTGAAAACGACTCCTAATTGAAAGGGACCAGTATGGTCCATCCAGCCTTATGCCTTAGTGATAATATTCTCTTGTTGAAATTTAGCCAGTGCTCGCCGAGCCTCTGTAGAAAGTATTTCATTGATGATGAATTCTATTCCACTACTCGAAAGTTCTGTATCTTAGAATTCTATCTTTTCTCTTTGTAAATTTGGATTCATGATTATAGTTTTGCTTTCAAAAGCAATGAGTCTAGTTAAATTATCCATTCTTTATAACAGTTTGTCCTAAATTTAAAAACATCTAACTAAAATTTTGATGTTTTGTAAAATCAAGAAAAAAAGCAAAGGTTTTAAATTTTCACCTTATAATATAGCCAAAACCTGACAAGAGATATTTTGGGAAATGATAAACTAAAAACAAACCTTTTTAATGCTAATTAATATTGATACTGATCTCATGACTGTGCAAGAATTCAGCATAAATGTGGGTATATAATCTTCTTGGAGTTAAGTATCCCTGATGGAGTGTCACGTTGTCTGTATTTCTTCTATCAAAATACATATACTTTACTAAAATTTACTATTTGCTATAACTTTACTATAACTAGTGTTGAAAAAAAAAAGAAAAAAATTCTGTATGTTCTATACTGAAAGATAGAGATTACGTCTATCATCTTACGATGTCAATGGACAGGACACTGGTCGACACCACAGCTACTGGAATATTGAATGGGAACACCATTGCTAAGAACAAAGAAAGAATAATACACTGCTAATTGAACTATGACATCCCTTCTTTATCAGAAATGAAGAGGTGTGTAAAACAGGGGCTAAGAACCAGTGAATATAGCAGCAGTTATTTGATAAATTTGTTAAATGAATTTCTTTGTGATATAATATTAGGTTATATTCTTGTGACAATTAACATAGTATATAATGGTATGTACTTGCATCAGATTTATAACAACTTTATTATAATTTTAGCATTATCTATGCATAAACTGCTTTACTTTCTATTCTTGAATTAAAGCTTCTCTGAGGTATCATAATATCAATCATTGTTCTAAAACCAATTGGTAAAATTGTATAATTGTTCAATAAAGGTCTGACCCCAAGGAAAGCAATCTAAAAGTTCATGAATTTCATTCACCCCAAAATATTTTACCTGTCTTTCAGTCTGAGAAATTAATTTCATGGTGATAATGCTTAAAAGTTCTTCAAGAAAACACTTCAGGGTTATAACCTCAATTCACTTGTACTGGATGATTTAAAAAGTAAAGCACTAAACAAAATCTTTCCAATAATAGGTGTATTTAAGACAACTTTTATCATAGACTACGTATGTATGAGCCTCTGACTTTCTGCAGGATCTCTGCAATCTAGGAGGTGCCTTTGCATTGTATTTCTTTCAATACTTAAATATCTTCATTAATTAAATAGCTTTTCTACCATCCATAAGAAAGATATTTATTCACAAAATATATGTGTTTAGCTTCCTCTGTATTTAAACTAAATTAGGGAAAAAATGTTCTGAAGATGTGTCAGAAGCTCAACATGATGCCTCACTCAAGGTTTCTTTATTTGTACGCCTTTTAATATTTTCGTGATTATCACCATGCCTCATGCAAAGCAAGACAAGTTCTACGTTGGCTCCATTTGATAGCAGCCTAGAGGCATAGCTCACTCTATAGGTGAGAAAATACTAACAGTGAGACTAGAGAATTAGCATCAATACATATTTAGAACAAGAAATAATTAATTCAGGACAATATTATATATTATTTTTCTTAACATTTTAATCAATTACTATAAGATTATTCTTTAATTAAAAAGATTATTCATTAATTATCATTAACATTAAACATCTACTCCTTGGGGCGCCTGGGTAGCACAGTCCTTAAGCGTCTGCCTTCGGCTCAGGGCGTGATCCCGGCATTCCAGGATCAAGTCCCACATCGGGCTCCTCCGCTGGGAGCCTGCTTCTTCCTCTCCCACTCCCCTGCTGTGTTCCCTCTCTCGCTGGCTGTCTCTCTGTCACATAAATAAATAAAATCTTTAAAAAAAAAATCAAAAACAAAAAACAAAAACATCTACTCCTTGAATGTGGGTACTAAAATGAGGTTTTTTATTTATGTTGAGAACTCAGCGGGATCTGGAGAGTAGTTCCTCACTAACAAACTGAGGGAAAGGACTCTGTCAGCTCAGAGCTCAACTCAGGACCTTGACTTGTTATCTTAGTTATGCTTTTCTATATTGAAACAACTAAGCTAAAAGTTTGAAATACATTATTTTGAACTGATGCATGCATGCTATTTATGCATGTGTATATATTTCTATCCACTTTATATTTGTACATAAATGTAAAAATAAAATGTATCAGTACTATTTACCTATTTTCCACTCAGCAACTTACTGGGGAAAAACACTGGCAAGTTTCCTCCACTTGTCCACTTAAGAATGAAAAAGCATAAAACTATTTAACTTTTGTTGTCAATAAGAAGAACATTTAACGTGTCTACCAAGGAAGGACTTTCTTTTCTCCCCCTGAATTGGGAGTGAAGATGCAAGGCCAGGAGGAGGTGTGGACAAAAAGGGAGTAGAGACAACTCGATGTATTACTGTGCTCCAAAACCTACTTCTTTGAAAACAGGAAGCCATAAGCATTCAATCTTCACCAACTCGAAGCTTTGTGATTCTATGAAGAATATTTTTAAGAAAAATAAAACTATTTTTGCTTGTATCTTGTCAAAACTTTATTATTTTTCAATAATCCCCCCTTTTTTTTTAAAAAAAAAAAAGCTCTTTAGCATTTCTAATACATTAAAACTACTGGTCAGCAATAAACTGGCAAGGATATGTTTGTTAGTTTTCTAATTCTGCCACAGATAGCTCCCTAGGTGACTATCTCCACCAAAAGGTGACTTTCTCCACCTACGAAGAGTATAGTAGCCATTAGGCATAAACTGCTCTTAGCAGTTGTCATGAGCTGCTACGCATGGGTGAGAAGTAAGTGCTTTGCCTATGATTGAACATAATGATTCAGGAAACTTAGCTATTTTATTTTTTAAAATCCCCAAATACCTTTTCTTACATCAATTATAATATTTTTTTCACATGAGAAGAGAGACTACTGATAAAGGAAATTTTAAGATTAAAGCTTTTATTTTTAGAAGACATATTTGAAAAAGATCAATCTTAATGTAAATCTAAAGAAAAATAAATCATTGATTCTGAAAAACAAAGTATTTGTTTTGAAGTACTATCAATAGAAACAGATGAGACTAATGAATTAAGCTATTGAGTATGTATATTTCAAATATTAATGAATCTACTAGTCATTGTCAATTTAATCACAAGGGCAAACTATACATACACAATCTGACAATCTCCTATGTACATATTAAAATTCATCTTCCAATTTTTGCATTCCTTAAAGGCAAACAACACTTTTTCTGGTTATCGCGCCACAGTATCTGGTACACAGAATATCACTGCTAAATATTTGTTCAACATAGGAGTTAACCTTTAAATTTTATGCCTAATGGCAACGTGTGACATAATTATCTGAATCAAAGAAATCACCAACAGTCAGCAAATATACAGCTTTGTTCTAGGTTTACTTACCAGAAACTACTACAAATATTCATAAACTCCTATGAAGCAGAAATAAAGATAGAAAGCAATGATTAAGGGAATAAAGAGGGAATATGTGTCCTGGGGACAAAGCTTAAGAATAGTAAAAGTGTGGAAAAATGAGATCAATTAATAGATACATGAGATCTATTACTTTAACTTTGCTCTCAGCTATGCACTGTTTATCACAGTAAATATTAACAGACTGTTAATAATCTGAAAAATTATATACGACTTCACAAAGGGCCACTGGGAAAAACTTTTTAGAGCCAATGCATTTCACAAAATGAAAAATTCTTAAACCCATTGACCTAACTCTCTGTATCCGCTGAAGCACAATTGACCAAAACTTGAAAAACTTAAGCATGACTTGAAAAACAATAGTGCGATATAAATACTGGTTGAAGAAGGTATATTGGAACGTGGCATCAATAGCAATAATAAGCTTTTTGCACAAGATTTTTATATAATTGTAAGAATTGTTATGATAATAATTAGATTCTCAGGAATTGTCAGCCTCAATTTTGAGACATATTGATATTTCATATTAAATGTTAAAATTAGTAATCAAACAATTATAACATAAGCCTTATTTTTGCCTGGAATACCCTCAGTAAGATCTTCGGTTAAGTCTGTATTATTACACACTATTTTTTTTTTTTTTTGTATTCTTACCCCAACTAGTTTTGTGTGTAATTTTATGACTGAAGAAAATAAGATGGGGTAATGTGTTCGATATAAATGATAACATTTTTCATGTATTTTCCAATCATTGCTTTGACCTTAAAGGTAAATGCGTGTTTCAACACTTTGGTGGCTCAATCAATACAGGAGTTCTTTGATTAGATATGCCTGTCACGAGATACCAGTTGTGAAAATCAATATATTTGCAAAATATAAATCCCTTTGTCTAATAGGCACAGAGTAAGTCTTTCTATTGAGTTCCCATTTCACTCTGAAACTTATCTTTATCTTTCATCACAGAGGATTATAAATATGCATGTTGTGAAAAGAAAGAATAAACTTTGATTAGATTTGGAATTTATCATTCCATTAATTTAAAAAATATTTTAAGAAATATATTTATTTATTTCCTTGGATATTAATAAGGATTAAGTAATCATAATATAAAAATATGTTTAAATATATACATACGAATAAGTGTGTATATATAATCATATATATTAAAACTGTGATAGACTATAAAATACAATTTAATGTTTATATAAACTATTTCTTTCAGTTATTTGAGGCCCTAATATACTTTTTTAAAAAGATTTTATTTATTCACCTGACAGAGAAAGAGAGTGAGAGTGAAAAATCAGAGTGGGAGAGGAAGAAGCCAGCTCCTGGCTGAGCAGGAGGGCTCAGGCCGATGCAGGGCTTAAATCCAGGACCCTGGGATCATGTCCTGAGCAGAAGGCAGATGCCTAACAGACTGAGCCACCCAGGCATCCCACTTTAGGTCCTAATAAATCATTAATAGATTCAATGCACATAATTCCTTGATTGTTCAAATATTTTATTCTGTACATTTTAGTCGTGTTTGGCCAGCAAACCCTGAGACGGAGAGTGAAAAGATTGCTCCAGACACCTTAGTACGAGAAACAGGGAGGCCTGGGGACCAGACATTCTAGTGGCAAAAGGGCTCGAGCCAAGCTTTGTCTCTGCTTTTATTGGGGTCATATCAGTACACCGAGCACAAGCACTAAACAAGGAGAAGAGTGTAACCGTAATGGTCAGGACAATAATATATGCGGCAGCGTGGGATAAGGGCAGGGAGGCAAGGAGTCCGTGAAGTACGTGACCAGCACAGGTGCTGATTTTTCTTCAAAACTTAAACATTTACATCCTAGATGAGAACCTTGAGCTGCAGTAAGAATCTGGCCACTTTCAGCCAAGAAACTTCAAAGGAGGCGCAGCGTTCCAGGCACTCCTCCTTTGCTTTTCAATTCGTCCCACCCAGGGAGGCACATACATGTCAGATTTTCTCTAACCAGGCATTGTGAATTTCCACACATTTTCATGCTACTTAAAAAAAAAAATGAAATCACAGAGAGATGCTAATTTGCGTTTCTAGTTTTTACATTTTAGCCACAGAAAAAATTAAAACAAATTTATATACAGAATATTTTTTGATTACTTTGAATTATTTCCCTAAGTTCTTTGTAGAGTGCAGTTCCCACAAATCAATATTCTGAGTGTGTTTTCACACTATTGTTGCGACACTGACATTTTCTTGCATTCACCGAAAATTATAACAGTATAAAGATGATGAAGACACATAATAAACTAACACTGCCATGGCTAAGATTTGATACTTATTTTCTCAAAATAAATTATTACATTTGTTAATTAGAATTGTCCCTACAGACCCTGCAGCAGTCACTTTCTCCAAACAGGGCTCTTGAGGGAAGGAAGTATTTTAAAAAATCAGTGACTATAATCTAATGCCACCAGAATCTTAAGTTATATCTCTTACTTAATTAAAAATTCATTTTGAAACTTTTAAAAACAGGAAGCTGCTTAGATTGTATAATTAGAGGTCATATAGATAATCGTGTTTATATTAAATATCTCATCCTGAATAGAGGTTGTAAACACTAATAAACTTTAAATTTAAAAATGTTTTATTTTAGGAAAAATAAATGGAAAATATGTTTTGTAAGACACATTTATTATAGTTTTGCATGCATGCAGTACAATCCATTTATTTTAGTGATCCCTTTAACTGATGATGTCATCAACTAAATTTGGAAAAATATGTATTTGGAATTTTGCCATAGGATTTTACATGTGTGTCATCAATTTATTGTAAGGGATTTCATCAATGATTCGAAGTTTGAGAACAAATAAATAGGGCCAACTACCTGATATCCTATTAAGAGAGTTGGGATATCTATGCAGGATGTGCTACAAAATTATATAATGAACCGTGAGAGACTGTGGACTCTGAGAAACAAACTGAGGCCTTCAGAGGGGAGGGGGGTGGGGGAATGGGATAGGCTGGTGATGGGTATTAAGGAGGGCATGCATTGCATGGTGCACTGGGTGTTATATGCAAGTAATGAATCATGGAACATTGCATCAAGAACTGGGGATGCACTGTATGGTGACCAATATAACAAAATAAATATTATTAAAAAAATTATAAAAGAAATTCTGTCTGATTTCGTGAATACCAGTCATTAGCTTTTCAAACGACCTTGGTTGAAGAAATTAGGAGAGAGAGTTCCTTGGAAATAGTTCCAAGGTATCTTTCACCATATTAGGGAGAAGGCCAGGGAGGTGCTGCTTCCATACTGAGGTCAGAGGACAGGCTATCACCAGGACTACCTGGATGGCATAAGCAATAATGTGGGGAGCTGAAGGTGACCCAGCCTGAAGTGACAGAACGGCAGAAAACAGAGGGCTGTGCTGGGGGCAAGCTTCAAATCCAAAGGAAAGTTGGGGCTGAGGAGGAGGGACCAAGGAAGTTTGTTTTCTGTAGACCAGACAGGCAATGCTGAGGAGAGCTTTCCTGGAGCTGTCTTGACACACCACCACCCCAGAGTTCCCTAGACAGGGACACGGCTGAGTGGGAAGCCGGGAGAAGGGCAGGTGAGGCACAGAAGCTGCGAGGGGCAGTTGCAGAAGGAAACATGTCCACCGCCTGGGAAATGCATTCCTACGGTTCTTGAGCTCCAGCAGAAATACTTGGTAATCATTATGTGATACTGAAAAAAGGGAAGGAGAAAACCACACAGCACAATAAGCAATATATATTATTATACTTTAATGTTTAGATAAAGCAATAGGTTATCTTTTCTCATTTGTAAAATTGCATATAAAATTCAAAAGTAAAAAGCAAATCTGAAAGTTAACTAAGGTATGAGTATTTTATACACTCATTTTATTAATGGGTAGTTGTTTGTTTTTTTTTTTTAAGTTCAAATATTTTTAATTAAGAAACAAGTACAGCCCTCTGGGTAATACCATAACCATGTAGATAGCTGGTAATTAAACTTTTCCACATGTATAACTACATTCAAACAGCTTTGAATGAATCATTTTAAACCTGTAAATGTCATTATGTACATCTTTTTTTTCCTGTTTTTTTTTTTTTTTTAAGATTTTATTTATTTATTTGACAGAAAGAGACAGCCAGCCAGAGAGGGAACACAAGCACGGGGAGTGGGAGAGGAAGAAGCAGGCTCCCATCGGAGGAGCCTGATGTGGGGCTCGATCCCAGGACTCTGGGATCACGCCCTGAGCCAAAGGCAGACGCTTAATGACTGCGCTACCCAGGGGCCCCTCCTGTTTAATATTTTTTTTTTATTATATTATGTTAGTCACCATACAGTACATCCCTGGTTTTTGATGTAAAATTCAATGATTCATTAGTTGCGTATAACACCCCGTGCACCATGCAATACGTGTCCTCGTTACTACCCATCACCAGCCTATCCTATTCCCCCACCCCCTCCCCTCCGAAGCCTCAGTTTGTTTTTTTTTTAAACAAGATTTTCAACAAAACATGTAGTCAGTCACATATTTCTCTTTGTCCTAATTTTATATGTACTGGGGTCTCACAGCCACAGATACATGATGAAACACACATGTTTGAATGTTTGCCTCATGAATTTAACTAAGCCAGCACTTAGTTTCTCCTTTTAAAAATAAATTCCAAGTAACGAATAAAACAAGAGAGCATAGATATTATTGTGTATTCGACTCATTCACCCCTGAATGAACCAAGCAATTGAAGAGCCTGGAGACATTTGACATTCAACAATTTCTAAAAAACTTTGTAACTGCTAATGATTTTATTGTCACTAAATTTAATGCACCTAGGACAATGCCCTTTTGACTGTCACAGTCTTTACATTTTCCTTCATCAAGCTGAATAAGTTTGTGTTAATATTATGCTAATGTAAAGCTCCTTAGATTTTTGGGGGTTTTTTTTGTGCTTTTTTACAAAGGACTAAAGCATGTTTTTATACATTGGGGATTTGTAATTAGAGTACTTTCTAAATTACTTTGTTTTCCAAAGTTCTTTTCTAAATTTCATCTTTGGTAGACCAAACTGCAATGAAGCTTTTATAGATAATTTTCTTTGAACAATATATTAGGGCTGAAAAATGTTATTCTTGTACATGAACTGAACATTCTATTGCAAGTTTTGCAAAGACAAGTTGGGTTACCTATAATCATATAACTTATTTATGTTTATTATATCATAACAATATACTTCAGGATATTGTCTTCAAACTGAGATTTCTTCAGACTGTAAGAGAAACTTAAGGGGAAAATATCACCATCGAGATGATAAAAACCATTTTATAATTCAGAGTTGAAATATACTCTAAAAAAGTATGATGAATTTTGCCTTCAAAAGCTTCATTAAATTTTTCTTACAAAGTAAATTGTCTCTTTACATATCAGACTTCCCGTACTTGCCCCAAAATTTAGCCCATTTTCTTGGAGAAAACAAAAAAAAAAGTGCTTTGAAAAACATGTTAGAGAGAGGTTAGTTAATTTAATTATTAGTTTGATAAAACTTAATTATTTAAAACTTGCTCTTTATTTTATATCAGAAACATAGGAAAATTTTATATGGTTATTGCATTGCTTTATCTCTATTTCCACATGTTTAACTTAGCAAATACAAGGAAATCTTTACCGGTATAAAATTATGCTCTATTAATAATAACAATCTTCATGCATTACTGCTACGCGTAAGGCAGTCACTTAGGCTTAGGTATATGCTCTTAATGTTGATTCCTTTTTTTTTAAATGTTGGTTCTTATAATTAGAACTAGTATAAATATTTATCCAAATCCGTGGAATGTATGACCCTAAGAGGGAATCTCCATAGGTGATAATGATGTCTCAATGTAGATTCACTAATTGCAGAGGATGTACCCTCTGGTGAGGGATGTTACTGGTTAGGGAGGCTTGGCATGAGTGAGGGCAGGAGCTGTTTGGGGAAGTCTCTGTACCTTTTGCTGAATTTTACTGTGAATCTAAAACTGCTCCAAAAAAGAAATTCTCTTTTTAAAAATCGAGTGTAAATCAGTTTAATATATGAAATGAAGTTAATTATATGAAAATAGTTCTTTTAAGTTTTACATAAAAAGTATAATACCTCCCCCGTATAAATATATACAGGAAATGGACTCCTTCAGATTCTAGTAGATTCATTTTTTTATAGAAGCCATACATTTACTTTCCTTTCAGTATTTGTCTATTACCTAAAAGTATAAGCAAAATGAGGTATGCATTTGGCCTTAAAAACTAAATCCCCTTAATGCTTTCAACATAGTGTTTTCCCAAAGAATGTTGTCACATATGCTCAAGCCGTCATTATATATTCAATAGCAGCTGAGGCGATGCAGTCAGCAGAACAACATCTTGTCGGCAACCTTGCTGATCTGTATAAAAGCCAATAAATACTGAATGTAGTGGTACTATCTGAGAAGAGCAATCTTGCCCAGGACACAGAGGGATCATTCCTATCTTCCTTCAAGTGCTTTCATGAAATATTTATGGTGCCGATATACCAGAAGTGGATTTCGGTTTAATATCTACTCTCAACTGTAACCGTGTTGAAGCAGGCATTAGTCTTTCCGTGTGGGTTTTGAAAATATGATTTCAGCTTGTAATGATAAATCAAGACATACAACTATTAATTATTTGTAATGAATGGGAAAAACAAACACTGACATAAACAGTTCTAATTAAATAATTAATAATATGTATGTCAAATTCATTTTTACATCATTTGACATTACTTAAAAAGAGACCCCCCCCCATCTCCACACCATAATGGACTCAGTAACACAGTGATCACAGACCTTGGTTAAGTAATGCAACCCAAATGCAGGCACAGATTGAAAAATAGGTAAAACCTTCATGAAATGTGAAGTTTATCTTGAAAATCTAAAAGTATGTAAAGGATAAACTGGACCAGACAACTTTGAAACCTCTTATACAGAACTAAGGAAAAAATGTATTCATGTATTACACATTTTAATCAACCAATTAGTTCTAAACTAAAACAAACAAAAATACCTTACAATTTGGTGCTCCATGTTGACAGACTCTAATGCCCGTTTTAATCTCTCATAGAAACTCTTGAGATGTGTTCCAACAACAAATCCAAAAAAAGTCATAGTTTATATTTACAAATAGGTAATTTTCTTTCTGTTACATCAATGATTATATTTCAATATTTCACTAGCTTCTAAGGCATTTTGGTTTACTTTGAGGAAAAGTGATGGGTGTTACTCTGGTTCCTCTTTACTATAAATTTTTCCTGCTAATATTTGTGTGTGTGTGTGTGTGTGTGTGTGTGCGTGTGTGTGTGTGTGGTGGTGGTGGTGGTGGTGTGGGGGGATTACAAAGCACAAAGCACCAAATACTCCAAGTCTAAGAGAGGACAATACAGCAAGCAAAGCAACATATACTTTGGAACTACACACCTTTACTCGCCTTTTTATCTAAAGAGTATCTGAATTCTAAGCTACATTGTTTTACTGCCACCACCCCCCATTGTGTCATTCCATTTGATATCTATGTGTTATGACCTCTTTCAGAAAGATGACATTAAAAAGCCATACAGGAAAATGAGCAGTGGCTTGAGAGTTGAGAGAGCAGCATTTTTGCCGAAATGAACAACTAACTGGCAGTGCGACTTGGGGCAAGACAAGTTACTGTGGCTAGGCTTTATCATCTGTTCAAAGAAACAGAGTGGAACTAGATAATAACTCAGATATTCTAGCTATTGGTATCTGCGAAATATATAGTTTCCATTTTTATTCTATCAAGGACATGTTAAAAAAACTCCTCCATCAGTTATTTCCTCACACACACAGACACACTCACACACAGACACCCTCATCACAACTGTTGAAGTACTTACACTGCAGCCTTTGGATCAGTAGTCTACTACCGATCTGCTTCACTTTTTGACTTGTTAGAACTCTGGTGCAATATAAGGATAATTTGTGATATTGCTATGGTTATAGAGAGGAAAGGAACTCGTCATATTTTCTTTCAAATTATAATAATACTATTTTTTTTTTACTAATAATTCAAAGGATACAGGCAAGAGCAAAAAAAATCTAAGCATTTTTCTTTTGGAGAAGTTCAAAAATATAGATTCAGTTGTATTTTCCCTCTTGCTTAGGACAAATCTTAGTTTGAATTTACATGTAAGGTTTCAGCAGTGCATATGGAACATAGCTTAAAGAGGAAGAACAGTTATGTTGAGGCACAACTTCAACTTACATACATTACAAAACTTACCTGATATTCTTCAGTCAGTAATGTCCTCCCAAGTCCATAAAATTTAGGTTTATTTATGAATAGCTTCCCACACAGACTAGTGTAAACAGTCTCGCAAATGCATTGAGTAGATAAGGATTCCTTGTTATTCTGCTACTAGTAAATACTCTGAGTATGTTTACCAGGATACCATTTTTCCTGATAAAGATAAGGAATAGGTTAAAGGCCTGCTGAGCCATTTTCTTTCAGTCACCAATTTATCAGGGAACAAGATTGATTCTGGGAGAAAAATATAAGGATGGATTCTCAGAGTGGGCTGAGAATCTGAGACAGCTTGTGTCCCATCTCCTGGTCACTGAGGACAACCACTACTGGTACCCTTACTAGTAGTAAACAATCAAGTAAACAATACAACCTATTCTGTGGATACCAGTAAGTCATCTAAGTGCTTGCTGAAAGTCTCTAAAACAATGTGGCCATATGGAAATGGTGAAGTTCATCAAATATTCAGAAACATGCATGTCTTTTTATTAACAGACGCAAATAAACTGTTACAGAAAAGTGCCCAATCTGTCAGCAGTGGAAACCAGCAGTGACTTCCAATGCGGTGCCCTGACATAGAAGAATCAGTCACCAAAGAGAAAAGTGGATGGGACTGAACTCTGTTCGTCAAGCAAGGGGCAGCAATTTGCCTTGATTGGGCTGACGCTGGTTCCCCACGTTGGTTTCCCTTCCTTAGATCACATATTTGGAGACCAGGGGAAAAAAAGTTCTTACTAAGTGTTAAATCAACATTAAAGGTATGCCATTTAATTTTGTTTATACACAAAGAACTCATTTTAAAGCAAAAAGGTAAAAAAAATGTGGCACTGGGCTATGATCCATGGGCTTCAGCTATGTTGACACATGTACCTGGTACATAAATAAATGGTACACCTTCTAACTATCTTCAAAGCAGCTAGCCCAGTAGAGTAATGCGAATGGCTTATTGAAGACATTTCCTGTGTTGACTGGAACCACTACTGGGATATTGGAATTACGGGCTTTATTATGTATACTCTAAATAAGTTGCATTTATAAGGTATTATTTCTTCCTTAGTCAGAATAGAAGGATCCAAAGACAATGTGTAAAAGGTTCTTTCTTGCAAAATAGCTGTTTTCCATCCCTGTGACTTGGAGATCTGCTTCCTGAAAAGTCTTATTATTCACATGGAGGAGTGTTTCTGAAAGGTGATGCAGTGGGTTGTCAGTTTCGACTTGCTCATTTTGGACATGTCACTGAGCCAATAGACAAAAAAAAAAAAAAAAGTTAAACTGTTGTCTAGCATGATCGATTCCCAGGTGACCAAGTGGAACAAAAATAAGTCGTTAAGAATATGAACTCTGGAGCCAAACTGCATGAGTTTGAATTCCCGGTAAATAACTATTTGCAAAGTTATTTAAGATATCTGTCACAATTTTCTTCTTTATGAAGTGAGGCTATCAATAGTTAAATTTGCAGAGCTCTTTGAGAAGTGCCTGGCACATAATAAATTATACATACATATTTACTTATGACATTAGCACAAATATTAAAGTAAAATAATATTGCCTCAGTGGGAGAAGTAGGGTAATGTGGGAAAACAAAGTAGTCCCCTGTGGTGCACCAAATAATGGTAAAATTATTTCAATTTTATACAGACAGGACCACCAAAATTCAGACTATTCAAGAATAAAGGGATTATTTTCACAGGGGAGACAATACCTTTACATCTGAAATTTAGAAGGAATTCGAATGGGTAGAGTGAGAATGGAGGAGGAAAACTGTAAATTTTCATTATGAACTTATGATCAATTTTGGATAAAAATCTCAACCAACCTCCGTACTTTATTCCTTGCCTCTCTCTCTGTCTCTCTCTCTCTCTTTCCCTCTGTCCTCTCTCTCTCTCATCCACGCATATCCTGTCTCTAGTGCACTCTCACTCTCTTTCTGTTTCTCTTTCATAATATCATCATCATCGACAACAAAATCATCATCCTTTTTTTTTTTCATCACCTCTACCAATTTATTTTTTTCTCTTTTATTTTCCCTTGTAGTTTTATAGAGAGTATGTTATTTATGGCTTAATTCACAATGTAATTCACTTGCTAAATCATATCAAGAGGGGCATCCAATTGAAACTGAAGAGTAATGGTAGCGTAGCTATTGCCAAAGACATTAAGCAAGGGAAGAGGAATGTGGATGGAACACAGCACTCTAGATGCATTTTGAACAGTGAGATGTAGAAAAAAACAAATGATGTCTATTTCTATGTAGTAATGTTGAGGCAGAAAAGCAAATAACCTTACGAGTATCTCGTTTGTCAGGACGTCCAAAGTATTATCTCCTTTAACTCTCAGAAACATTCCTACCAAGAAGAGAAAAAAATATGTTTCTTTAGTTATCAATATCAATATTTATTTGTTATCAAGTTAAATATTGAGCCAAGTGTTTGTTATCTCACTCAGGAAAACTTATGACAACTCTTTGCAATGTGTTTTCATTCTCATTTATAATGGATGAAAAGAAATGGTATGTAACATAATTTAACCAATATCATATAGCTACAGACTGGAAGGATTTGTTTTGTAAACAAATTCAAGTTGCATTCAAGTCCCACCTGTCATTTTTCTATTCTGTGCCTCCTTGAACGATGTGAAATTACTGTTAAGCACCATATTAGAGGAACAGCATAATTATTTTGTAATTTTTCTTGTAGAAAACTAGGAGAAAAGCATTTTAAGGCAGAATAAATATCATGGAGAAAGGCAAACATTTTTGAAACTTTCCGAATAGTCAAGGAGAAGGGAAAAGTCATTTATGGTTGGAGTTTAGAAACATGAAAAGGAGATGAATCTGAAGATAGGGTTTTGCAATTGTCAAGGGGCAATGGGCTTAGAGTTAATGAATTTATTCTGATATTGGTATCCTGGTTGGTGTTGGAGAATCAGCAGAGTTTTTAAGCTTAACCCCAACTGTGTCAACATAGTCTTTAATCAAGTTTAGGAAAGAACATGAGTAAGAATATGGCTTCATAGTTAGAAATCTCGATTGCATATGATGGAAAAGAAGATGGCATGTTCTATTACACAAGAGAAAGGCAAGAATGCCTTATTTTCAAACTGGAGATGTAATAAAAATGTTTAAAAAATAGTTCATAAGTGCATCACATTACTTCCTACCAGATAAATCGGTTCATTGAAGAAAGCAATAGGCTCACATCTCTTGATTTTAGTCAAATGAGAGCAATCTCTCTTCTAAATATGTTAACAAACATTTCCATCTATTATTAAACAGGGAGACTACCTTGGGCAGATGTCAAAGAATTATAAATATAGAAGAGATTTACTACTATTATGTATATTTGATTTAATTTCATTTACTTTAAATATCATCAACTATTTTTCTTCTTTTCATTGTATCAGTAAAAAGAAAAATGAGGGGGGAATGATTCCTTGAATTTTAATTTCAAATGTAGAAGCATTTGCACATTTAAGCTCTTTTTTCTTTTTTGATGTTTTTTAAATAATATACATGTGGATAACGCTAAGAATTTTAATAAGAAAAAGGCAAGTTAAATGGATATAATCATGGCCTGCTTTTTCAGATTAAACTGTAAAAGAACTAAAAGAAAAGTTATCTTTCGATGAGGGAGTTGGTCTCTTTAGTAAGTTTGTACCATTTGGGTAGAATATGGGATTTCCCCAAAAGGCAAATGGGGTGCAATTGGAGCGTTCGGGAGGTACTATGTGACTTCGGGTGCGTGGAAGGAATAAGTGTGTGTCCTGATGGAGGGGCGGGGAGAGTATGGAATGGGCTGGGCCTCAGAGGAAGATTGAAGAATGACAGAATCAAGCCCAAGGTGCTGCTGCCACCACCACTCTTCCCAGAGGAAGCCTGATCTCACAGGATCATCAGAGTTCTATGGGGGCAACAAAGGTGTCTTGGGATGAAATGACCTGAATGCCCTCATCACATACTCATCCCAAAGGAGTCTGGCTCATGCTACTTATCAGGCAAACCCCAATCTTCCTCAATGCCTAACCTCCCCCAACTCACCCAAATCAGTATAGGGGCACCTAACCTCAGGCAGACTCCGGAGTAGGAACCACCTGAGGCCAGAATGGGAGAGTGTACAGTACATGCACAGGCCCCAAATCTCTACAGAAGGCTTTAGTCCAGTGAGACTCACACAGGACAGCTGACACACAGAACCATAGACAATAAATTGTATTCTTTTAAGATACTAAATGTGTAGTAATTGGTTATAACGGCAATAGAATGCCATATTAACAGTCCAGACTATTAAGTTTAGGCAAGAAAGAAACTTTGAGGTTTTTAGGAAAATAAAACAATATAATCCAAGATCTTTTTAGGAAATGTGAGATATTTTTATTTCCCTAACCAACATAAATTCCACCCATGTCTTCCCAAACAAACCTAATTTTTGTTCATGTATCCTTTTCCTTCTTTCAAGTCCATAAACCTTCACTTCAGGGTCATCTGGATAAGTAAGAGTAATCTTTTTACCTTTTCTCATTATTAATTTATGCAAGTAAGCAGAAAACCCAGTTCTTTTAGTGAGATGGTAAGAGGTACGTAGTAGGCTTCTAAGGAGATTCATCTTGATCTCTGGGAACAGAAACCTTTTCCATACTCAAAGTGAAAGGGGCAGGAACAACTTTATTTCATGCTCTTTATACCTTTAAATTTTTTTCTTATTTGAGTTAATAAATAAACCATTTTATTTGTAATTGAGTTTTGTTTTTATTTAGACTTCTGTTTTCCAGCTTTAAGTATCCTAAGGAAGGAATATTCATAAAAACTATCCTGGGAAAACTAAGTAATGATCAATTTGGATGTGCGTACCAGTTTGTCTTAGTGAGACACAGCACAATGGCTCTAATCACATATTTTAAATATTGTCTACTATGAATATTTGTAAATTTTTCTATAAACATATTATTCCCACCAATTTCTTCTTTATAATAAGTACTGTAGTGTTAGTTTAAGCAGTTATAGCTGTTGTTACAGATTTCTGTTGTTATAGAATTCTGCTATTATCTTCCTGTGTCCCACAGAGTTAATGCTGTTCTAAAAACATTTTTTGATAGCTTCTACAATTTTTGCTGACAAGGAAAAGATAATTACTATTTTTTGATAGCCCAAAATACTATTTTAAATTTTGCTAATGTGGTAATTTTGAGAAATATACATATTTAAAACAGTTTACACAGTTTGTCTAGTTGTCCTCTAATTCAATATTGGGAACCTTAAGTCTTGTATCTGTCTTTGAACTGCAAGTATATCAGCTTTATTAGATCAATTAATTCTAGGACAACCTGGAGACTCACCATTCTTCAGTCTAATATCCATATAGAACTGCACTAAAATACAATTGTAAGCAAATGCATATTCAAGTGTTCCTGTATGAAATACTAATATAGGTGTTACAATTTTTCTTTAACATATTTATTCCTTAAAACATTCATTAACTGGTATAAAACACTGTTGTTCTTTTTACTTTTAATACATTTATATTCTTATAAGATAATTCTCAAATTATATTTTAGTGTGTTTAGAATCTGGGAGATGTAACTGGGAAGGAAAATTTAAAAAAAAACATATATAGAAGATATCTTAAAAGAATTATAAGGAAGGGAGTATTCTGAGAAGTTTTGAAATTCAATTGATGCTAAACTTTAAAAGTCTATATTTTTTTTTCAAAATGACTTTCCATCCATAACCCAATTTGAGTAAGAGAAGGAAGAAACTTCATAGAGCTATAGAAAGTGAGAGAAATATAGAGAGGAAGAGAGAGAGAAAAAGGAAGGAAAGAAAAAAAGAATAGAAAGAAAGAAGAAAAAGAAAAATGCGCTACTTTATCTGATTTCTTGGCTGAAGATTTTAGGTGAAAGAGCATTTTTTTTTCTTTTCCTATTCATCCCTAAATAGAACTACCTCTCATACAATTAAAATTATATATTTATCTTTATTGAAACCTATATTGTCTATTCTGATATTTGCAAATTTAACTTCAAATTTGCGAAAACACTTTCATTTGTTCTGGTTTCATTGTATTTCTGAGCTCACAAAGTCAATAAATCTTCAGCTGTGGTATTATTAAAAAATAATAGCATATAATTTTTGAAGCACCTGAATATCTGTGATGTTTGTTTATCTCTTTGGAAATTAATGAGGGATTCATTTCCTCCCAAAATTATGGCCATGTAACCCAGAGCTTGAGAAAATTATCAATATCTTATCTAAATTAAAATCTAAATTAAACTTTTTTTTTCTCTATGATCCAACTTCTTCTTACTGAGTATTCAATTATTGTAGTGGATTTACTGTTGTTCTGAAGACTGGGGAAACATTAAAACCATAGAAAATATTATTCATAACAAAGTTATTTAACACCCTATCAAAGAAAAAAAATGTAAGAAATGGTGTGAGAACAGAACAAAGGTGAGAGTGAGAATTAGAAACTCATGGAGGTTGCACAGCAAAGGAGGGGCGTCAATATAATGAAAAGGTAACCAACAGAATGGCAGAAAACATTCGTAGATCATATATCTGACAAGGGCTTAGTATCCAAAAATATATAGAGAAATCATACAACTCAATGGAAATAAAAAATTTTTAAAAGAATCTGATCTAAAAAAACAGGTTAAAGAATGGAGTAGACATTTTTCCAAAAAAGACATACAAATAGCCAACAGATACATGAAAAGGTGTTGGCAAGGCTGTAGAAACAGAAAAAGGAAGAAAAAAAGAAAACCCTTATACACTGTTGGTGGGGATGTAGATCCATGCAGCCAGTATGAAAAACAGTATGGAGGTTCATCAACAAATTAAAATTGGAACTAGTATATGACCCAGAAATCCTATTTCTGAGTATATATTCAAAGGAAATGAAAACAGGATCTTGAAAAGATAGCTGCATCCCCATGCTCATTGCAGCATTATTCACTATAGCCAAGGTATGGCAACAAACTGCTCATCAATGGATGAATGGATAAAAAATAAGTTGTATGTATATACACACATACGCAATAGAATATTATTCTGTCATGAGAAATAAGGGCATTTTGCCCATTGTGACAACATGAATGGAACTTAAAATCATTGTGCTAAGTGAAATAAGTCAGAAACACAAACACTGTATGGTGTCATTTATATGTGGAAATTTAAAAAGCCAAACTTGTAGAAACAGAGACTACAATGGTGGTTACCAGGGGTTGAGGAGTGAAGGATAAGGGGATAGTTGGTCAAAAAGTACAAACTTGCAGTTATAAGATAAATAAGTCCTGGAGATAGACTGTACAGTTTGGTGACTATAACTATACTATGTTGTATATTTAGAAGTTGCTAAGAGAGAAATCTTAAAAGTTGTCATCACAAGAAAAATTTGTAATACGTGAGGTGACGGATATTAACTAACTTTTTGTGATGATCATTTCACAGTATATACACATGTCAATTCATCATGTTGTACACCTTAAACCCATATAATGTTATATGTCAATTATATCTCAATTAAAACAAGGCATGATAATTCATGAAGTTTTGAACTTCAGTTGATGTTAAACTTTAAAAGTCTGTAATTTTTTTGAAAATGACTTTGCATCCATAACCCAGTTTAAGTAAGAGAAGGAACTTTATAGAGCTATAGAAAGAAAGAGAGTGAGAGAAATATGTGTGTTTTTGGTGAGTAAAATTATCACTTAAGTATTCTCAGAATCATGGATTGAAGCAATCCAGCATTGTTTGATACCAGATTACTTAATGCATGGTTCTAAATGCTCTCCTCTAATCATGTGACCCTTAATTGTAACATGACCAAGTATATTGTCTTGAAATAAAAAAAAAAAAAGAAGGGAAGTATAGCTTCTATAGTTTCTTTTTTGTTGTTGTTGTTGTTTTTTGACTGGCATTTAGTACTTATTAGGGAATCATTTACCACCTTTCGAAACTCAGTTTAAAATATTTGAGTAACATCAGACACTTTTTTTCTCCCAAATTTATCCCTAAGACTAAAAGCTCTCTCCTGTATATTTCAACTTTGTATACAGACAACTGTACCAATTTCTACATGAGAATGTGCACATGTCAATAATACACTATGAAGCCTATGGTAATGCAATTAGAAATTATGATAAGATTATAAATGGACTTTTTCCTTCTAACTAGTCTGTGAATTAACAGCTTTAATACTTTCTACTGCCTCCAGAATAAGACTAGATATTAGAGACAGATAGATAGAAAGTTACCTATCTTCCATCCACTCCTTTACAAATTACTGTGAGAAGGAAATAAGTCTCCAGATTATCAAAAGAAAACAAATCAAAACTTAAATATGTCTCTCTATCATTATGCTTTTAACAAAAATGAGATCATAAAAATAAGTAAATCTAGCATTTTACATAACATGAAATGACATTGAAAAGAGACAAACACATTTTAGAGCTATAAAGTTTTTCAATATCCGTTATCAAGTGATGTATATTTTCATAACTTCACACATTAAAATCCTATGGTTACATAATATTTTTAATCGTTATTCAATGCAGGATATTACTATTATTCAAAGTCATAGTGAAAATTATGCAAACGGTTAAGGATAAATGTAAGTTTACTTCTTCAACTATTCCTACAGAAAAAAATACCAGAACACATATAACATTTCAAATTTTAGAATCTTTTTGTAGCTATTCTGTGTATTTGAAGATTGCATTTTATGATAAAGCTAGTTTGAAATGGAGTGCTACATTTCCAACAGCTGTATCAGTATGGAGAATGGCTGGTGATAAAAGGACTTCTTGGCAAACCACTTCTCCTGTTAAATGGAGAATGCAATGTGCTTGGCATCTATACTTTAAGTAATTTGTAAGAAAACACATTACTTAGCCAGCTGTAGATTCTACTATTTCAAGACCAAGATTACAAGTCATTAATCAATTTATAGACATAAATACACCATTGTTCAAAAATAAGTAACTATTTAAACACACTGGAATCAATAAATATAATTAAAACAATAGTTTACTACATTTCATTTATTTGTCTTCCAGCTGTTTGGTGAAATTACTGAAGCATGGAGCCAAGTAGCTAATACCATATTTAGTTTTGTTTATTGAAATAATGAAAGTGTGTTAATGACAAAGTGCAAAAATACATAATAGGAATTAATGTACTGTGAAATAAAATTTTGTTTGAAAATCAAGAGTACAGTAAAAGCTTGTCTTTAAATGAACATTGCATAATGTACATTTAACAATTATTAAATCATTTTTATTGAAGTGTATCTGCAAATTATACCCCATGAAAAATGACAGCAATATGCTCAAGACAGACACAGTCTAGTGTATGGAACTAAATTAATTTTAAACAGTATTCAAAAGTTATTTCATATAATCATAGAAAACAGGAGTTTAAAAACATCTTCATATACTATATTCTTTTCAGTGTTTGTATTCATGTATCCTTTAATCTCATTCTAGTATAGTTACTTATGCATAATAATTCCTTCATAAAAGTTCTATTTTGATTCAAGTGAAAATAAATCCTGACTATCTTGTGTATAATCTATTCATATATTTAGTACAAACACATTAGAGAAACTTGGGGGCACATAATACCATTAGATTTTATATATGACATTATTGATAAAGAATATCAGAGATTACTAATTTTAACATTTTTGAAACATTATCTAAGGTATAAAAAACTTTATAAATCTTCAAAAATACACTATCATATACATATAGGCTACCATTTAAAAATATGTTAACATACCACCAGAGAAATCTTAAATAAATAAAGTATACCTCTTTATCAGTATTGATTAAAAGTATTATTTAATAAAGACTTTCAAATGAAGTACTTTATAATTTTAAACATCAAAAATATACTTCTAATCTCACTATTTTTTTCTAGTGATCTGAAGACTTAATAAACATCAATATTGTAAAGGGTTCATTGGTATCAAATTATGCAATATACCCATAGTCACTTCACTTCTATTAAATGTCCAAATAAAATAAATAGAAATAAATGTTCATTAACTTAAAATTTGTATGGAACCTCAAAAGACCCCAAATAGCCAAAGCAGCCTTGAAAAAGAAAAGCAAATCTGGAGGCGTCACAATTCTGTACTTCAAGTTATATTACAAAGCTGTGGTGATCAAAACAGTATGGTACTGACACAAAAATAGACACCTAGATTAATGGAACAGTAAAGAAAACCCAGAAACCCACAAAGCAGGAAGGATTAGCCAATGGGAAAAAGACAGTCTCTTCAACGAACGGAGATGGGGAAACTAGACAGCAACATGCAAAAGAATGAAACTGGACCACTTTGTTACACTATACACAAAAATAAATTCAAAATGAAGGGAAGACCTAAATGTGAGACAGGAAGCCATCAATAACCTAAAGGAGAACACAGGCAATAACCTCTTTGACATTAGCTTTAGCAACTTTTTTCTAGATATGTCTCCTGAGGCAAGGGAACAAAGCAAAAATAAGCTATTGGAACTTCATCAAAATAAAAAGCTTCTGTATAGTGAAGGAAATAATCAACAAAATTAAAGTGAACTTACAGAGTGGGAGAAAATATTTGCAAATGACATATCTGATAAAGGATTAGTATCCAAAATCTATAAAGAACTGAACAAATTCAACACCCAAAAAAACCAAATAATCTCGTTAAAAAATGGGTAGAAGACCAGAATAGACATTTTTCCAAAGAAAACATACAGATGGTCAGCAACCATACGAGAAGACACAATATCACTCATCATCAAGTAAATACAAATCAAAACTACAATGAGATATAACCTCACACCTGTCAGAATGACTAAAATTAACAACACAAGAACCGATAGGTGTTGATAAGGTCGTGGAGAAATAGGAATCCTCCTACACTGTTGTTGGGAATGCAAACTGTTGCAGCCACTCTGGAAAACAGTATGGAGGTTACCCAAAAAATTAAAAATAAAACTACCCTACAATCCAGCAATTGCACTATTAGGTATTTACCCACAGAATACAAAAATATTAATTTGAAGGGATACATGCATCTTAATGTTTATAGCAGCACTATCTACAGTAGCCAAACTATGGAAATGGTAACAGCCCAAGTGTTCATCAACTGGTGAATGGATAAAGAAGATGTGTACACAGACACACACACACACACACACACACACACACACACCCCATTGAATATTACTCAGCCATAAAAAAGAATGAAATCTTACCACTTAAAACAACGTGGATGGAGCTAGAATGTATTATGCTAAGTGAAATAAATAAGTCAGAGAAAGATGAACACCATATGATTTCAGTCATATGTGGACTTTAAGAAACAAAACAAATAAGCAAAGAGAAAAAAGAGAGAAAGAGGCAAACCAAGAAACAGACTCAACTATACAGAACTCAGTGATAGTTTCCAGAAGGGAGGTGGATGGCAGATGGGCTAAATAGGTGATGGGGGATTAAGGAATGCACTTGCTGTGATGAGCACCCTGTGTTGTTTAAGTGTTGAGTCACTATATTGCGCAACTGAAACTAACATTACACTGTATTTAACTAACTGGAATTTGAATAAAAACTTTTTTTTTAAGCAAAAATAAACAAGTGGGACTATATCAAATTAAAAACTTCTGCACAACAGAGGAAATCACCAATAAAATGAAAAGACACCCCACTGAATGGGGGAAGATATTTGCAAATCATGTATCTGATAAGGGGATAATATCCAAAATATGTAAAGAAATTATGTGATTCAACAGCAAAAAGCAAACTATTGAATTAAAAAAGTGACAGAAGTTATGAATAGACATTTTTCCAAAGAAGACATACAGATGGCCAACACATACTTGAAAAGATGCTAAATGTAATTGATTATCAGGGAAATGCTGATTAAAATCATAATGAGATAACCCACACCATTAGAATGGTGATCAAAAAGACAGAAATAATGAATGTTGGCAAGAATGTGGAGCAAAGGAAACCCTTGTGCACCACTGGTAGGAATATACATTGGTGCAGCCACTCTGGAAAATAGTATCAGTGTTCCTCAAAAAATTGAAAATAGGTTACCATATGATCCAGCAGTTCTAATTTTGGGCATTTATCTGAAGATACTGAAAATGCTAACTTGAAAAAATATATGCACCCCCATATTCACTGCAGCATTATTTATAATAGTCAAGATATAGAAAAAACCCTAGTGTCCATTATTGGATGAATGAGTAAAGAATTCTGGCATATATACATAATGGAATATTCAGTCATAGAAGGAATGATATCTTGCTATTTGTGACAATATGGATGGACCTCAAAGGCAATATGCTAAGTAAAATAAGTCAGAGAAAGACCATAAGATCTCTCTTATAATGTGAAATAAGCACACACACATACACTCACACGTAAGCTTATGAGATACAGAGACCAGACTGGTGGTTGCCATAGGAAGGGGGGGGATAGAGAGTAGGAGAAATGGGTGAAGGGGGTAGGAAAAAAAGAAAACACAATACTATTTATACATATTACTCAAAAAATAATGAGAGATCTTTCTATTTGATGGAAATATATCTTGACTATACCAATGTGAATATCCTTGTTGTTTTATTGCACTAAATTTTGCAAGATTTTACCATTGGAGAAACTGAGTAAAGGTTTTAACAGTATTCTCTGTATTCATTCTTTCTTTCTTTTTTTCTTTTAAGATTCTATTTATTTATTTGAGAGATAGCTACAAAGATAGTGACAGAGAGCACAAGCAGGGGGAAGAGGGAGAAGCAGACTCCCCATTGAGGAGGGGCCCTGATGTAGGACTGGATCCCAGGACCCTGAGATCACGACCTGAGCCAAAGGCAGCTGCTTAACTGACTGAGCTACCTAGGCGCCCCTCTGTTATTTCTTACAATTGCATGTGATTCTACAGTGACCTCAATAAACTTTTTAAAAAAGATTTATTGATTTGTTTTAAAAAGAGAGCACGTGGTGGGGAGGGGCAAATGGAGAGGGAGAGAGAAACTCAAGCAAACTCTGCACTGAGCATGGAGCCCTACACAGGGCTTGATCTCACAACCGTGAGATCACAACCTGAACTGAAACCACGAGTCATGACACTCAACTGACTGCACAACCCAGGTACCCCTATCTCAATAAAAATTTTAAGTAAAGAATGACACTAAAAAGAAAACAAATAAGTGATCCACAGACTATGCAAAACTTTTTACAGAATGTGTATCTGGGAAAGGACTCTTTAAAACAATAACAATGACAAAACGTCAGAATTTTAACATCTGGTTCATACTTTTAAAAAATTACCTTTTCTTCTTATTATTATTAGAGAGAAAGTACTAGCATGGGGGGCAGAGTGGGCAGAAGGAAAAAGGGAGAATCTTAAGTAGGCTCCATGTGCAATGCAGACTTGACCTCAAGACCCTGAGATCATGACCTGAGCCAAAATCAAGACTCAGATGCTTAACTAACTGAGCCAAGCAGTTGCCCCCTGGTTCATACTTTAAATGGAAAATTAATCTGTAATCTTCATCACCAACTTTAAAATAAATAATGACTGTAACAAAACCTTGACTCTTTGAGTAAATATCACAGACAATATTCTTTTTTGAAAAATATATTTTAAAATATTATCTTTGAAGTAAGAATTAGCCAACCTCTACCATTCTTAAGTCTATAGTTGAACTTTCAACACATATTCACATTAATCGAGTTGAACATATTTTCTGAGTCTCAAAGGTGTTAAGAGTTAACAGATTAACAGCCTAGTTGAAAAAGGGTATTAAGAGAATGAAATTATTTTATTTTTATTTTTAAGTGATTGTAAAATATTTATTGTTTTACAGGATGCATTAAATAACATGTAAAAATCATAAGAATAAAAGATAGAAAAAATGTTATTTAAAGGAAAATTTTTTGAACAGGAAATGTATTTTTCATTTTGTGAAATCCATCTACTTTGACAAAATAACCTGTGTTCCTTTAATATTATAAATATTAACTGCTATTTTTACCATTTAATTGCTTTCTAACAGTCCAAACTTATTTTTATCATTTTGCAATATAATGTCATGAAAGTACTTTCCAATGTATTTGATAAAATGAGTATTATCAAAATATTAATGTCACATGAACAATCAGAATATGAAGACAAATTAAAATTAGAGATGAAATATTTTATGTGCATTAGTCAGTCATCTTTGTATCTCTACTGTTATTGTTGCCATCATGTAAAAGCTCTATCTTAATTTGCTTATAATATTCTATTATAATATTATAAAATAAATGATTGATGAGAGGTCTTTCATTATATTGCCACCTCTCGGGGTGATCTAGGCATCAGTTACAAGACATGATTAAACCCAGGATGCTCCCTAGTTGGATTTTTCCCTGTTAACAGGAATTTGTCTGCCCTCCTTCTCCCAAACATGAGTCCAACTATTGGAACTGGGGTTGGGGCGGAGGATTGCTCTGTAAAGGTTCAAATTAGAGAATAGAATATACCATTCCTTGGTCTTTAGAGCTGCAGAATAAAGAACGAAGGCACAGATGGAACACCTTTCTCTTACTTGTTTTTTGAGAACTTTTTCAGGGACACTGGAAACTTGAAAGCCTGAGAGAGACAAAGAGGGAAAGGGAGGCAAGAAGGTGCTCCTTCTTGCACATACATGGTACCCCTTGGTCGGTAATTAGGCCCAGATTTTTTTTGCCCAATTTTCCAGTTCCCACACTTCTTCTAAGGTTAATTTGGATTTGTGTTCTTCCCAGCAGCTTCTTCTTATGCTGACCCGAAGGTGGTAGCCCAGCAGCTGCCCTTCTACAACTTGTTCATGGTCCTATTAGTAGACCTACTATCCTTATTACAATTGCTTGTTTATAGCCAAGTAGGCTTTCAGTCAGAGAAACATCATTTAAGTCCCCAGGGACTAGAACTGGATGGAAATTATTATAAGAACTCAACAGATATCTACTGGTTAAATTGATGAACCAATGAATTTCTTTGGACCTCAAAGAATAGATGAAGGAGCTCTAAGAGAAGCTCATTGGTCCAAAGGAAACCATGGAACATAAAAATCTAATTGAATTAAGCATTTCATGCAGGCTAGAATCATTAAAAGTTTAAAACAGTGTTGAAAATTAATTCTTTCTTAGTGTAGTATTGTACCTAAAAGCTATACCACTGTGTTGGTAGTTTTCAACACCATCTCAAGAAGGTTAATTTAATTAAATCATACAGTTTCTCAACATTTCAAATTTGATCATGATAAAAACATATCTGCAATAAGAGCTTTAAGATCAGTTGACTAGGATTTTATAGTCCATCACCCCAGAGAAATAACACACACAGTTTGTGGGAAACTACTCTATTTTTTTTGAAAAGGTTATCTTTCAAAAATTAAGAAGAGCCAGAAATTATGAGACATAACTTTCAATAAGGTTGACCAAGCTGGTATGGATTTTATTTCTATTGTATCTATTTTCAATAAGTGAAAATAACAGTAAGAAGCTAATGTATATTTGCAGGTGGATGAACTTGCTACAAGTATGTGTGTCACCTTCTGAGGACACAGAAAATCTTACCATTCAAGATGACTATGTCCTTGACTCAGCATTTAGTTACAGAAAGAAGAGAAAGGGGAAAAGAAAAAGTCTTATTATGACAACAAGAAAAAAGAAAGGTTTTTCATTCATCAGTAAAACGAGTGCATTTAGAGGAGGCCAGTGACCTACATTCAGTTAGACTGAAAAAAACAAGACTATCTTCACAATTTCAATCCAGATAAAAGATGAGGTTTTAAAAACCAAGCTGACATTATTCTATAAAAAATTCATATTGAACATATATTTTTTTCTTATTAGGGCAAATACAGCTTTAAATATGATTTAAAATAAATAAAATTATATAACAAAACTACAGACAGACAAAATTTATAAATTTGTTCGACATTTTGAACTTTACTTAAAAATGTACACATGTTCATATATTATAGTCCATTTGTCTCAGCTCTGAATTCTCTGTAACATGTATCTTGTAACTGCCTCTTGGCATACACCAATCTGATTACATTAAATATAATCAGATAGGAGGTACACATTAGATAACCACTACCCTATGTTTGGAGATTAACCCACACTTTTAATACAATATAAGTATGTATTGTGGATGGTCTTCCCTCACACTATAAATAAACCACATTTTAATTTCATATTTATATGAATAAACCAATATATGGTAAAGAGGTGATTGAAAAAACTGAAAATATCTAAAACTTGAAGTAACTTATTCTTAAGTTATTACTCTCAAGAAATTATAATGCATGAAACAGAGAATCTATCATTATTTTTACTTTATTCATGTAAGATTATACAGATTATAAACATAAAAATGTTAGGGAATAGATACAGAAACAAATATCAAAATCCTTTGTCTTTTTCTCTCTTCTATCACTTTAACCTGTCCTTTACTGGCTCCTTCCCAGAATTTATACATGTTTATTGTTCCTCAACTAAACAAGAAGAAACAGAAGAAGAAAATTCAAACTTTCAATGCTATGTCCTCTTCATGTATTCCCTGATCTTTTTCTTTCCTTTAAAGTCAGATTTATTGAAAAATATATTTGCAATCAATTCAAGTAAACAAATTTTCAACCCTTACTTTGCTTTAATAACTCCTATAAAGACCTTGACACTTGTTATTTAAAAACACAGACAAAAATATATAGCTTCCATCTAAAGGGAAAACCAAAGATAGTAAATAGAGTAAAGAATTACATAGCATATTTGATGGTAGCAATTGCAACAGAGGATAAGGAGTTGGGTGCTTTTGAAGGCAGTTTGAAATTTACAATAAGGAATCACAAGGCTTCTTAAAGATGAGATATTTGAATAAATGTTTTAAGGAGATGAGAGGTTTAGTTGTGTGGGTCATTTTGGGGGAGAACATTCTAGGCAGAGAGAATCCCTTGCACAAAGGTTCAAAGCATGATTTTAGTTAGAGACTTAGGCATTACAAAGAGCCCAGAGTGCTTAGATTGGAAAGGATCATGAGACAAGAAAAAAAAAAAAAAAAAAGCAAGGGAAGTGTAGAATAAGATAATGTAGGCCTTTTTGAGTCTGGTAAAGTCCTTAGCTTTCACTTTGAATGAAGTTGGAGCTCTTGAAATGTTTTGAGCAAAGAAGTTACATGATCTGATTGCATCCGTCACTGATGAAGCAGAGCCTGTTACTGTATATTAGAGGAAGAGAAGCCTTCAAGAAGGTTGTAGGCAATCACATCTACAGATATGGTTGCCAGAAGCATGGTAGTAGCTGTGAGGAGATGGGAAGTGGTCAGATTTTGGAATTATTTTGACGGTAGAACAAATAGAATTCGTGGATTGATTGGGTGTTATAAATGTGAAAGCAAAAGGAGAATCAGGAATGTCTCCAAAACTTTTTCTCTAAGCAACGATTAGGAAAGTTTCTATCAGCCAAGTGGAGGGAAACTGTGGTAAAACAGATTTGGGGTGAAAGATGATGAGTTCAGTATTGAATATGTTAATTTGGAGATGTAAAACAGGAAGTTGAAATTACATGTGTAAAATTCTGGAGGAGTATTGGAGTTAGAGATTGCTAGACACCTGCGAATAGGGATGTAAATATTATTTAACAATTGGGTTCCCATAACATTAATTATTTACAATTACCTCCCTCCAAGTAGTTCTCAGCCTATTAAGATCACTCTGTCCTCATCAAACCCACATTTCATTTAAGTCTTTAATATTCTCTTGGCCCCAGTTTTCAAAGATCAGTATTTCTTCCTAATCTTATTTCACATCTAGGCAGCATTCCCATAGCTGAACACATTGTCTTTTTCAAACCTTCTCCATCCTTGTTGTCAACAACTTCTCGTCTACCTCCCAGACTGCTCATTCCCATTCTCGTGTGCAGTATCTTAATGCTTTATCATCACCTACCTATTGAGCTTTCCCACAGAACTATCCAGGGACTTTTTCTTCTCACTTGATATAGTCTAACCAGGTAATTTTATCAGTCTGCACTCTTGACTGCAAACAACAAAAACAGATTTTGATTATCATAAGAAAGAGTGACTATACTCGGCGCAAAGGAAGAATAGGAGGCCAAAGAAGATGGAAGGCTAGCATGGGGAAGCACCTCTTATTTACAGTGCTGTTTTTCTGTACTCTCTGTGCCCTTCCATTTTATTCCATCAACAATATTCCATCTTATTACATCAATATTCCATCTTATTCTATTCATATTCCCTCTTGGATCCCTCATTCAAGATTCAAAAATCTGTGCGCACGTGACTCACCAGGCTTATGTTATATGTAGCTAGGTCTAGCTTAAAAACTTTGAAGGCAGATTGGTACTTTTAAGAACATTGTCAAAGTCTCAAAACCATTGAACAGATTTCTCATTTGCTGTCCTTTCCCTAACTAATCATTTTGTATCTCTTACCTACCTCACTGCTACCTGTTCTTTACTTCCCTGTTTTTGAACCTCTTTCAGCTCTTCTGAGGTAACATACATTGATATTAGGTATTGCTTGTTACACGCACATGGCTAAATTGTAATTAACCTCTTTGCTTTTAATGTTGTTGTTTTGTGTGTGGGGAAAGCAATCCTGGACACTGCTCTTTACCCCATCTAGGTAGTCATCTCTACATTGGATTTTCATATAAATCATAATTCATCCATATGAGAACACTTGATAAAGATTACTTATATTCTAATTGCTTATTTTTCTCTCTAAATTCTTGAAGGCTAGAATTTGCTCATTGTACTTACCAGTATATCCCCATAAGAATACTACAGAAGATGTTAAATAGTTATTAGATAAACATATCTAATATCCTACTCAGTGAAATTTTGCAGTCTTATTTTCAGAATAGGTGTACCTATGTTTTTAATTATATAACTAACTCGTCTGTTTATGAACCTTTTGTTTTAAGAATAACTATCATATTATAATGTGGTGATCCAATTAGCTTGCCTATTTGAGACAGAGAATGCATTAATATATTGATAAACATTCTGTTCTACTAGACATGTCCATTTTTAAAAATTTATCCTAAACTGGAGTTTTTTTAATTGAGGTTTATGAAAAGTCAGTTCATTGCACAGTTTTCTCAATAATAATAATAATAATAATAATAATAATAGCAACAGCAACAGCAAAATCTTGCCGAGTTCTTTATGCCAAGAAATATTCCAGTCACCTTAATTAAATTATGTAGCCCTCACATACCTTTATGAAATAGAAATTAAATTATTCCCATTTGAGAGCTGAAAAAACTGAGGTGCAAGAGAGATAATGTTGTGACTCACCAAGGTCACATAGCCAGTAGGTGTCAGGGCTGATATTTGAATAGAAACAGTTTGGTTCCGAGTGGGTAATAGAGAAAACTGAGGTGAAAAGCAAAGGATCAGCATTATCAAAAGGGATCAGGATTGCATCTTGGCCTGAGGCAAGAGAGGTGACCTACTACAGAATTGGGACTGACTCATCATTAAGACCCAAAAGGAGCATCAGAACAATCATAGATCCCTGAAGGCTCTCTCTTTCCCATACTCCTTGTGGAAAAGTACACTGGGCTGGAGGGAAAAAGGAAAGAATTATTAACCACCTTAAGTTAAAGATAAATACTCCAGTGATGATTTGTATTGTCCTATTCACTGTCAGATATCTGGATTAGATTGGCCAATGATTAAAACCAGTATAGCATTTCAAACCTCCAGTGAGTTAATTAACTCCACTCTGGTATAGCATTCTTGTCTCTTGTGAAAGTGACAAAGTAATGAACCCTTTATTTATTTCTCAAGTTTTTATTTTAATTCCAGTTAGTTAACATACAGTGTAATATTAGTTTCAGGTGTACTATTTAGTGATTCATCACTTACATACAACACCCAGTGCTCATCACTACAGGTGTCCTCCTTAACTGATGAACCATTTAGACCATCTCTCCAGCCACCTCCCTTCCAGCAACTCTTGGTTTGTTCTGTATAGTTATGAGTCTGTTTCCTGGCTTGCCTCTCCTTTTTTTCCTGCATACGTTCATCTGTTTTGTTTCTTTTTCTTTTTTTTAAATTTGTTTTGTTTCTTTTTCTTTTTTTTAAATCTGTTTTGTTTCTTAAATTCCACATATGAGTGAAATGATATGGTATTTGTCTTGCTCTGACTGATGTATTTCACTTATCATAATACTCTCTAGCTCCATCCACATCATGGCAAACGGCAAGATTTTTTCTTTCTTATAGCTGAATAATATTCCATCATATGTATACATCTTCTTTATCCATTCATCAGTCAATGGACACTGGGGCTTTTTCCATAATATGGCTATCGTTGATAATGCTGCTATAAATGTTGGAGTGCATGTAATTTTTCAAATTTTTGTATCCTTTGGGTAAATACCTAGTAGTGCAATTGCTGGATCATAAGGTAGTTCTATTTTTAACTTTTGGAGGAACCTCCCCTCTGTTTTCCACAGTGGCTGCACCAGTTTGCATTCCCACCAACAGTGTAAGAGGATTCCTCTTCCACATCCTCACAAATACCTGTTGTTTCCTGAGTTGTTAATTTTAGCCATTCTGACAGGTGTGAGGAGAGATCTCATTGTAGTTTTGACTTCTGTTTCCCTGATGATAAGTCAGGTGGAGCATCTTTTCGTGTGACTATTGGCCATTTATTGTCTTTTTTGGAAAAATGTCTATTAATGTCTTCTGCCCATTTTTTAACCAAATTGTTTTTTTTTTTTTTTTTGGGTGTTGAGCTTTATAAGTTCTTTATATACTTTGGATACTAACCCTTTATGAGATATATCATTTGCAAATACCTTCTCCCATTCCATAGGCTGCTTTTTAATTTAGTTGTTTGTTTCCTTCACTGTGCAGAAGCTTTTTATGTTGATGAAGTCCCAATAGTTTATTTTTGTTTTTGTTTCCCTTGCCTTAGGAGACATATCTAGTAGGAAGTTGTTACAGCGATATCAAAAAGTTTACTGCCTGTGTTCTCCTCTAGGAGAAGTTTCAGGTTTCAGGTCTCATATTGAGGTCTTTCATCCATTTTGAATTTATTTTTATGTATGGTGTAAGAAAGTGGTCTAGTTTCATTCTTCTGCATGTTTTTGTCCAATTTTCCCAACACTATTTGTTGAAGAGACTGTCTTTTTCCCATTGGATATTCTTTCCTGCTTTGTCAAATATTAGTTGACCGTATAGTTGTGGGTTCACTTCTGAGTTTTCTATTCTTTTCCATAGTAATGAACCCTTTATATTTCACTGAATTGCAAATGAACATTGCCAAGTTGCTCTTTGTGGAATATTAATAACTACACACTAGTGTTTTTTCTAATCTAAATGTACACCGGAATCATGATGAAAATTAAAAAAAGAAATGCAAATGTACAAACACCTCCACAGGGCTCCTGGTTCAGAATCTCCAGTTAGAGTTCTGTATGCACCTGATCCCCAGGTGTAGCTAGAGTTGATAATGACTGTCTTAAAGAGCTAAGACTGCTGGCATGGACTGATAAATAATCTTAGAACAAAGATGATAATTGGTTAAAGTGTTTCCTGCAATGAAGAGAAGTAACAGATTAAATAAAAACAAAAATAAGATGTATAATCTACATACCAGAAAACAGTTTTAATTAGTCGAGTATGAGAAGGTTTGGCACCTGTGTGAAAAATGACCATGGCTAAACTAAAAGTGGAATAAGGAAAAGGAATGAGTCAGAGAAGTTAGCATAATTATATGGTCTACCTAAACAGAAATTAAAATTCCAAATGTTGTTTTGATTAAGTAAGACTTGAGAGGTTGGAAGTGCAAATTCAACAATAAGCTTTCATGCAAAACGTGTAATTTTGATGCACACACTTGGATCCAAAATATGAAGGACAAGCATATATTTTAGTTGATCTCTGCTCTTCTTTCCCCGCTGAATGTCTTGTATTAACTGTTGTGGCCCCTTGCAGTCCTGAATAGGGTATCATAATAGTTTCCTTCTCAAATATAAAATGAAAATGAATTATAAATATAATTGTAAATATATAAATCTTGTTTTTTATCTACTTTCCTTTAATGCTTTGAGTTTTTATATAAGTCAAATTTAGATTTTTCAACCTCTTGGAAGAAAATCCCCTCATTCAATTAAAAAGGTATTCTCACCATTATCTTTCTTTGCTTTACATTTCTTTGGCCTGAAAGCCAATGCAATTTTGATCTTATATACTAAGTGTTTATGCCTACTATCAAGACTTTTAAATCATATTCACATTATTTCTGACTTGAAACTAGGGTTTTAATCTTTATTACCTATATATGATTCAATCAGTGTTTTCCTTATCTTGTGTTTCTGTTAATATATGTATTTTCCACTTCGGAGGGAGCAAGTTTACATATAATTACAAATCTAATAAATCTAACATAGCAAAATACAAATTTCAATTATGAAGGTATGTATAGTGAGGATAGCACGATACATTATTTATCCTTGTTTCATTAATGCTTGGGTCGGTTCATATAAAAGTGTTCGTGCTTCTTGTGTAGATATATCACAGTTCATAAGAGACGCAAGACACAGATGACATTACTAAAAAAAATAAAACCACACACACACACACACACACACACACACACACACACACAAACTTGTATTCTTTCCTTTCAGTTCAAAGGATCAGTGAGGTTCTGCCACTTTTTCACACCTTGAAATCAGAGAAGAGTGGAGATAACTTCGTGTTGTCTCATGTCACTAAGTATCAGTTATTTGTAAATGGATGAGTCGAAGATATATCCTTCCTTCATCAAAAACTATTTTTGGGATATCGAAGAAGATAAAATACACAATATACCTTTCTTATTTTAAAATTGCTCTAAACATTTGTATCAGTAATGAATATTCCAAAAAATGGGAAGCACTGCTGTGTTAGTTGATCTTGTAAAAAATCAGAGTAAGTCTGACCCCAATCTTCCATACCATTTACCTAATAGGACATTAAGCTCTTATTTGTCTACACCGCTGGTTAGAATAAAGGTCTTGGCAGAATAAGGGCGAAAGCCCCTGTGGTCTTCCATGCAGTTCTACTGCTTCTATGCTAAGAATAATCACAGACTGCCAGGCATCTTTTTGAAATGGTAGTCTTAATATATAAAGTCCAAACTCCCAGAGTGTACCATAAAATCATTTCTTACCGCTCCTGAATGATGCAAGGAGGCAAGCAGAGGTGTACACACCACATAGAACCAACTGTCTCCTTCCTCACTTGAGGGAAATTTTTTCTTCTTTCTCTTCCTAACATATCTATATTGAAATGTCAGCCTCCACTGTCCTATCCCATGCCCTGCAAACATCCCATTTTTCACAACTCTTAGGACAAGCTTTAAGATGTTCATGCTTTCTGAAACAAAAGACAGGAAGGTATGTGCTTAGGATATAAAAAAGAATAAATAAAAATTTTAAAAATTGTTGTTACTGTTACTGTCATCGTCACAGCAAATCTCCAGTATGAGTTCTAGTGTAAAATGTGTAAGGAAGCTAATTTCTTGCTGGTATTAATGTTGTGTCAAGTTCAGTTTTCATGTGACCTTATCTTTTCTGTGAAAATGGTATCTTTTTATTTTACAAGTTGTGTTTTTTTTTAACTCAAGATTATAAGCAAACCACTTAACCAATTCTGAAGAGGTGAATAGAATGCAATCAAAATTAATTTAGCTGAGAAAAGTGTAAGCAAAAAGATTTGGAAGGGTGAGTATAATGTATTTCCCTTATGCTTAGTCTTAATTTTTATACTCTTAAATGCCTGCTTACTTAATACAGTTATTGTGAATAGTCAAAGAAGAAAATGCTTTTGTGCTCTTTATAAAATGTAAAAGATGATTTAGCACATATTTATAAATGGCTTTTGACTTAGAAAGTTGTTCAAGTTTATGCTCACCAAACTGTATGACTGAACTTCTAAGATGATCATATTTGTGTGATAAACCAAGTGAATGCTTGCAGACATATGAAGAGATCAGAGTACTGGAACACTGTAATTCAAACCTGATGGCTCTGCTGATCTTGTTTTAAAAATATGTCTACTGTGAAAGAAAAACTAGAAGCTGCCTAGTTTGTGGTCCTAAAAGCAATATCACTCTTTTTTAACTTTTGGACTGAATTGTTCCTTATGGGACTTTATGAATGTGATAAGATCTTTTTTTTTTTTTTTTTTTGGTGTTTGTAATTCTTTAAGTCTTTTGCCTGTTGATATGGGCAACAACAGAGAACTAGTAATGACTAGGACAAAGTTAGCTAAAGACAGGGTTTAAAAGTTAAGAGATTAAATACTTTTTTAAACTGCTTGTAAATTTATAGGGACAAGCATCTATGCACATGCGTGCGTGTGCACACACCCACACACACCCTCAAACAAAATAGTGCATATATATGTACACACATATATATATTACATATTCATTGATAAGTATGTTTCAAAGGTATTCATTTCTGCCTCATATAATTTTAGCAATCTCATTTCATATAACCACATTATTTATCTTAATTCTTGGGAATTTTCAAGAATACTTAAATATTTTATTAAACATACATTTGAAGTAGGTGCAACCTGTTTCAAACACTGATTTAATGTTTCCCGGGATGGAAAATTTAACAAAAAGATCCATTTAAAATTATCTTCTTCAGGCACAGAGAAGCAGTGTTCAAATGTTTATAAGCATCCACAGAGCTCACCGCATGCACAGTGATGTGATCATTTCGAAGTTCAGTTATGGAGTGCAAGCCAGAACAGCACGTTCAGTAGGTCCAATCTTATGCGGAACTGGCACAGCCTGATACCCATCAGCAAGCTCTGTGTCTAACTCTCTGTTACAGCAGCCCTTCTGTTACTCTACATTTAAAGAGAATATCAAATGAAGTCCATATGCATATCTAAATATTTAGGACGCTATTTTGCTGGTAAAATTCCCTTTATGATATTATAAATACTTAGATTTTATAAGAATAAAAATGGTATTCTAAAAACAAGTACTGTTTTATCTTTGAAGCAATAAAAAATTCTGAAACTTTTGATGTTGGATTACTATGATAAACTATTATGTAGTACCTAGGGCCAGTGTAGTTGATTTTAAGATGCCATCATATTTATACAGTTTCAACAAAAGAATACATGTTTTTTATTCAAAGTAAGTACTAAGCATATGACAGCGGCAATATAATAAACCAAAGGAACAGAAGATACAAAGCAAATATAGCTTTATCATGGTAGTATATACATACTTATAAATATATATACAAATTTACTCTTTAATGTATATAAAATAGCATGGAATTTCACATTTCAAGAATATAACACAATTGACTATAGGCATTTAAATTATTTAGCTAAACATAAGGATAGAATAAGTAGCTGTCAGTAAAAATCAAAGGGAGACGTGAGTTAGCAAACTCAAAATGCTATATTGCAAATTCATGATATATATATATAATAATGCTAATGTATTTACCCTATTTTGGATTTTGGATTGAATTTCTATATATATTTGAATATATATGGTTGAATATTTGAAATCAACCATAGTGTTTCATAAACAATGTCATCTTTTACAGGACTTACATCACACCAGTTTATATTTCTTATTCCATGAAATATCCAAGCTACCAAAAAGTAGATCACTTAGATTACACAAAACATTCCATTTGATTTCCTTTTTGACACAGCAGCTATTTAATGTTATGTGAAGTGGGAAACAAAAGCAGAAGAAAAATTATTAAATTTCCCAGTACTTAGCAGCCTATGGACAAGCCCTTGAAACAGGTAGAGTGGCATTTCTCTAGGACCTCAACTGCCTTGATATTAATACTTTGCTAAGGGCAAAAGGCAATCTTAGCCCAACCCTTCAGGATCCTATAAATCTATTTTAACATATAAAAATTCCTTTGGAAACTTCCTTCATCTCTACTCCCCAAGATACATGTTGGAAATCATCCTACAAGCATGTGACCCACTGACATACATCTGAAGAATCTCATGACTAAGGTTTTATTAGACAATAATAAATGACCTCTTCCCAACAATAGCTAATCCCCTCTGGGTCCTGGAAACCTTGCTTCCAAAATTCCTTAGAGACTTACACTATCCCTAACCCTCTCCCAACTTGAAAGTATATAATGGGCCACTCCTCATGACCCCAGTGCAGCTCTTTCTGCCCATGGGTCCTGTCCCTGTGCTTTAATAAAACCACAGTTTTGCACCAAAGACATCTCAAGAATTTTTTCTTGGCTGTTGGCTTTGAAACCTAACATCTTTCCTACAACATGATGTATTTAAAAAATACTCTATATTCTAGTCTTCTCAGCATACTAATGGATTGATAAATAGGTTTAATAAGCTCTAAGAATATAAGATGAGGCAAATGTAAAGAAATTTGTTACCGTGAATATTCTAACATATTCTCCTAAAATAGGGGCTCCCACTCTAAGTGGGAATACAAATTGTTTACATTTTTAGGGAAAATACACATAGTCTGTATGCAGCAATTTCACTGCTAGAAATTATCCACCACTATTTGAAAAAGCACACCAATGTATATGTAAGAGGTTACTCATTGTACTGGAGTGGAGGTAGGACTAAACCAACAAATGTTCATTAATAAAGAATTGGTTATCAAATTTTATTACATTCATACAACAAATTACTCTGGAAATGTTAAAAATAATGAGGTGGAACAAATTTAGAGTAGGCATGGAAACCATCTTATAAATACAATATAAGTAGATAAAAATATTTTTTCTGGAAAAACAGGCAAGAAAATGTTTTCAATAATATGGGGGAGAAGTTCTAGTGTGGTTAAAAAGCTATGGGATGATATTTATTTTCATGTCATACCATAGTGGATTGGTTGGCTACTATTTCCTTCCCATGCATTCAATCTAATACTATTTGTTTTTAATTTCCACAGTGATTATCAAGGATAATGAGTCATTTTAATTTTCTCCTTCATATTATTATTTTGTAAATAAATATTATGTTTAAAACTTTAAAAATAAGATATCAATTTAGAGCACAAATTTATTTTATATAAAGGAAAAAAATCACTGAAAAATTAATTTCCCTTTTTTGGAATTTTTAAATCAGCTCTAGAAGATTGAAAATGAATGTCCTATTTCTTCATATATTAATATTAAAAAACCTTACAGAATAAGTAAAATTTATTTGCTTAACATTTCTATTGTCTAAGGAAAAATGATTATGAATATTGAAAAAGTCACTGTCTTGTAGAACTACAATAATTTTACAGATTAGAACAATAAAAATAATTTTTTCAGTGTTGATTATCATTTCAATTCATGAATTTCATCATTTGCATAAGCCTTACAGAATTCTGAATTCAGACTTTTGCTTTACTAATTAAGTACTTTTTAACATTTAAGAAAAAAATTGAAGCTATTTTTGCAATTGGTGACACATATTAACATAATTATGTGAAACTGAACTTTTTGTATAACTGTATTCTTATGACTTTCAGTAATTTCTAAAGGTATCTGTAACATCCTCTTGAAGTTATTCTGTTCCAATTTTGAATTGGTAACAACTAATTCAAATTATTTTTTGGTTTCAATAAATATATTTCTTAAGAAAATATTAATGAAATTACATATGTATTTGATTAAATAAAACTGAATTAGCTATGAACATTTATCCAAACTGTCAACATCCAACTCTCAATTATTTTTAACAAATATCCATTATACAGAACACTGAAAGATCTAGGATTTTGCCATAATTATAAGCTACAAATCTATTTGGTTAATTTTCAGGGATGCTGTCAAAAGACACAACACACCTGGATCAGAGACAAGTAACTTCACTGTTCAAGGCAGAAGTTGTAGCAAGAGTTTCTTGTTGGTGCTATTTCCAATCCCCAAGGGACAGCACAGGTAGGCTGAGATAAATGACTGCACACCCAGAGGGTTACATTATAGGTAAGAAACACTGTGAGCTGAAGTCATCTACTACTTTTATTGTAAACCCGCTCTTTGTCTGGAAGGGAGATATTATATCAAGATTGCACACTGCAAGCACTTTTCCTGAGAAATGGCCCATATAAAGAATAGCCAAGGCTTTGCATTCCCTTTTTTTTTTCTTTTTTATAAATGCTTGTAGCAACTTTATTCATAATAACAAAACCTGGACACAACCCAGACATTCTTTAGCATATGAATAAACTTCCTGGTACAACCAAATCATAGAATACCATTCAGCAATAAATACAAAAGTGCTTCTAAGAAACACAAAAACCTGTATGATTCTCTGGAGAACTGTGCTGAGTAAAAAATAAATCCTGGGGTGTCTGGGTGGCTCAGTTAGTTAAGCATCTGCCCTCTGCTCAGGTCATGATCTTGGGGTCCTGGAATCGAGCCCCATGTGGGGCTCCCTTCTCAGCTGTGAATCTGCTTCTACTTCTCCCTCTGCCCCTCCCCTCACTTGTGCTTTCTCTATTTCTCTTTCAAATAAATAAATAAAATCTTTAAGAAAAAAAATCCTAACATGTTACATACAGTATGATTCCATTTATATAATATTCTTACAATGACATAGTTATAGAAATGGTTAGTGGTTGCTAGAAGTTAAACAGAAGGTAGGTAAGAAGGAAGAGGTATGGATATAAATGGGCAACATGAGGAATCCAGGTTCTAATAGAAACATTCTGTATATTGACTATATCAATGCCAATCAATATCCTACTTGTGATACTGTCCTACAGTTTTATAAATGTCACCTTAGGGGAAATTGAGTAAAGGGTACATGGAGTTTTTCTGTATCATCTTTTACAATGGCATGTGAATCTATAATTATCTTAAAGTAAAGAGTTTGATTTAAAAGGCAATGTGTGTCTTTTCCAATTTGGGGTAATCCTCCAAAAATAGAGGTTAATATTTTTATTCCCTTGTATATCTTCTACTAAAGAAATGGTGAAATAAGAGAAAAGAAAGGAACATGTAAGACTTCGCATTCTATTCTCAGCCTAATAGTAACAGCTCACAGGAACTTGAGAAGATCATCTCTCACTACAATTATTAACAATTTTTATTTATGGGGCGCCTGGGTGGCACAGCGGTTAAGCGTCTGCCTTCGGCTCAGGGCGTGATCCCGGCGTTCCGGGATCGAGTCCCACATCAGGCTCTTCCGCTATGAGCCTGCTTCTTCCTCTCCCACTCCCCCTGCTTGTGTTCCCTCTCTCGCTGGCTGTCTCTATCTCTGTCGAATAATAAAATCTTTAAAAAAAAAAAACAATTTTTATTTAAATTAAGAATGTTTTATTATATGACCCACACAACGTTTACATTGTTTCTCTGCCAAAAAGCATGATTGACATATGATGAATTTCAGTTTTTTGTGGGGTCTTCTGGAAGCTATTTTAATGTATGACTATAAAAAATGTATACAGTGTAGAAAATGTCAGTGATATGGAACTCAATTCTTTTATAAATTCATTAGGAACAGTTTGGAAAAAAATGCCACAAATGGGAATCATAAACTGTAAGTATTAGAGGTAGCATGAATAACCTAGCAAAAAGCACCTGAAAGTAGCAGCAACCTTTTTTAAAAACTAAAGACAGCCAGGACCAAGAAAGGAAATGTTTTGCCTAGTGATGTTAGAAGATTCACACGTACCAGTTACGCCTAGAGTTTGGAATAAATATACAATTCTGAAATGAAATCTACAAGCCTCAAATAAAATCACCCTAGGTTCAACCGAAGAAACTTAATGACCCCCAAATCAGAAAAAAAAAAAAAAATAGATCGCTAATAGTGGATTGGGTGGTTGGATGTCCACAAATGTGTTGAGGATGGAAAAAAAGACAAAATGTAGAAAGAGATAAAAATGAAGGAGTGAAAGGATATAAACAGAGATTACAGGAAACAAATATCAGTTAAAGACTCAGTGATCTGTTGCCCCTGATCAGGCACATGTGGTTTATATCTCACTACTTTATGAAGAGAAGTGAATGTAAAAAACGTATCTCATTCAAACTGTTACTTGCCTAGCAGCTGTCATTGCAGCTCTCAATCTCTTATGAAAATGCTTTTTAAATATTTAAATATAAAGTGTCACAACACTGAAAAATAAGACTAACAGGAAACGCAATGCCAAAGTCCTTATGATATCATCATGGAGCAAAATGCAGAAGTACATGATTAATATAAATTTACTGAGGGCTGACTTAGTGAAACAGATACCAATAAAGAATACCTCTAACCAAATTCTAACAGCATTGTTCTTATTGTACTGAGAAGAGAAAGGGTTCATTCCCTTCAGCATACAAATATTCTGTAATATCTTTCATTTTAAAAAAACAAAGGCCATCCTTAATCCTACTTCCCTTGACAACTGTAATTCACTCTTTCCTCTCCTTTATAGCAAAGAGCCTCAAAATTTGTATTTCACTGCCCATCCTCTTTTGACCTCTCTTTAATTAAACTTTGGTACAATTCGTTCCATGGATACTGCGCTGTACAAAGTCACAAATGACTAAGTAACATGGTCAGTCTTCATTATTTTCCTCCTTAGTTTCTGTAACATTGATTTATCTTTCTTACGACACTGCTTATGCTTGACTTCAGATACCATACTTCCCGATGTTTCTCTCACTTCAGTGATTACTATTCTTTGCTCATTAATCCTTCAACTTATGTATCCTGAAGCCTGGAGTATTCCAGGATCTAGTTTTTTAAACTTCTTTCGTGTACACTAAGGCTTGGACTGACATGATTTGATTTCAAGTCTTTAACAACCACGTGCTAATAATACTCAGTTTTATATATCTAGACCCAGGCTCTCTTCCAGACTAGATTCCTAGATCCATCTGCTTACAAGGTATTTTCACTTAAGGTCTAATATATCATCTTAATCTCAGTATGACCAAAGCCATAGGCTTGGTTTCTCATCCACACCCTCCACCAGCTTTTATATCCTGTTACCTCAGTCTGTGGGACTCAGTTGCTAAAGAAAATTGTTTGAAGTTGATGGTGACTTCTTTCCCTCACATTCGAAGTCAAATCTAGTATCAAATCCTGTTTTATTTACCTTCTACATACATATGTCTCGAATTGAAGTATTCTCACCACCTCAGCCAGTATCTATCACCTTTTTCTAAACCACTGTCATCATACAATAATTTCCTAGAAACTATTGTCTTTCCACACTAAATTTTACACATTATAGCCAGAGAGATCCTAAAAAAAAAAAAAAAAATGGTCATAACATGCCATTCCTTATTTGGAACACTTAATTGGCTTCCCATTACTCTTGGAATAAAGTTCAAATCCCTTATCTTGGTGTAACGAGGTCCTTCGTGATGTGACTTGGCTCTATGTCACTAACTCATCTCCTGATCTTTCAGCCTTGTCGTTCCCCAGCTACCATCTTATGAGTGCTTAAGTACACCAGGCACTTTGCGTTGGCTGTGACTCAGTGTTCCCTCCACGTGTTCCCTCCTGTCTAAATATACAACATTTTTCCAGATCGTTCCCCAATTTTCAGTTACAGCTTTATGATTAGTTCACCACCTGAACTTACAATACATACAATTTTATTCTGTGCCTCGTTCGTTTGTTCATTCATTCATTCATTCATTCACATATGCCCATGCCCTGAAACCTAAGCAGTGTGGGGACAGGAAATGTGTCCGTTTTCTTCACTATTCTATTCTTATTACTCAGACAGTGATGAACATGATATTAATCATTCCCCAAAATGTCAAAAAAATAAATGAAGTAGGGAATTTAGACAATGGTCACATTATACAGGGCCCTGAGAGGGAGCTTGCCTTTGATTTTGAATGTAATGAAAATTTCGAAGAGGTTTCATTTATAATTTATAATTTTCAAAGTTCATTCTCACATCCTTTGAGAACTATCTGGAAGAAAAACAATGGAAACAAAAAACTTATTTAGAAGGTTCATTTAGTGACTCAGAATATTTATTTTCTTACTTGGAAAAATAAGTGTTTACAATATTCTTATACCACAATGATTTCTAAATGAATTAAATAATTAAATTAATTAATAATTAAAAATAAACCATAAAATGAGAAAAAAGTACATAAGTATGTGATATTTTTATTTTTATTTTTTATGGGAGACAGTTTATTAAGTCTTTCACCATCCATCCATAAGTAAAACCATTCCCCTGCTTTGAATGAAGAAATTTTCACTGTCATCAATATTCCACATTTTTTCTCTCACTGTCTGATAAGTTTCTGTCAAGTTACATTTGGTAGCAAGGCACACAAACTCACTTCACTTAAGCAAATGGGGAAATGTATCAGAATACCAGAAATGCAGCCAAGCTTCCCAAAGAGTGTAATCATTTAGGAACCAAAATTACTTTCTTCATTCTCTACTTCTTTCTGTAAGCCTCTGGTAGTCTCCTCTCTTTCTTTCAATCTTCTTTCTTTCAATCTTCTTTCTTTCAATCTTTCTTTCTTTCAATCTTTCTTTCTTTCAATATTTCAATCTTTCTTTCAATCTTTCCTTCTTCCTTCCTTTCTTTCTTTCTTTCTTTCTTTCTTTCTTTCTTTCTTTCTTTGTTCTTTCCTATTCCATCAGTCTATGTGCCTGTTTTCGTACCAATACCATGCTCTCTTGGTGATCACAGCTTTGTAATATAGCTTGAAGTCAGGCAACGTGATGCTCCCAGCTTTGTTTTTCTTTTTCATCATTCCCTTGGTGATTTGGATCTTTTCTGATTCCATACAAATTTGAGGATTGTTTGTTCCAGCTCTTTGAAAAATGCCATTGGTATTTTAATAGGGATGGCATTAAAAGTGTAAATTGCTCTGGACAGCATAGACATTTTAACAATGTTTATTCTTCCAATCCACAAGCATGGAATGTTTTTCCATCTTTTTGTGTCTTCATCAATTTCTTTCATAAGTGTTATTTAGTTTTTAGAGTATAGATCCTTTACCTCTTTAGTTAGGTTTATTCCTGGGTATCTTATGGCTTTGTTGCTATTGTGAGTGGAATTGATTCCTTAATTTCTCTTTCTACATCTACATTGTTAATGTATAGAAAAGCACCTGACTTCTGTGCATTGATTTTGTATCCTGCCACATTACTGAATTGTTGTATGAGTTCTAGTAATTTGGGGGTGGAGTCTTTTGGGTTTTCCACATAAAGCATCATGCCATCTGTGGAGAGAGTTTGACTTCTTCTTTGCCAATTTGGATGCTTTTTATTTCTTTTTGTTGTCTGATTGCTGAGGCTAGGACTTCTAGCACTATGTTGAACAATAGTGGTAAGGGTGGGCATCCCTTTCATGTTCCTGATCTAAAGGGAAAAGCTCTCAGCTATTCCCCATTGATAATGATATTTGCTGTGGCTTTTCATAGATGTTTTTTATAAAACTGAGTAATGTTCCCTCTACCCCTATACTCTGAAGTTTTAATCAGGAACAGATGTTCTATTTTGTCAAATGCTTATTCTGCTTCAATTGAGAGGATCATATGGTTCTGGTCTTTTCTTTTATTGATGTGCTTTATCACATTGATTGATTTGTGAATGTTGAACCGCCTTTGTATCCCAGGAATAAAATCCATGGTGAATAATCCTTTTAATGCACTGTTGGATCCTATTAGCTGGGATCTTGAGTATTTTGCCATCCATGTTCATCAGGGATATTGGGCTATAATTCTCTCTTTTTTTTTAAGATTTTATTTATTTATTTGACAGAGACAGCCAGCCAGCTAGAGAGAGAACACAAGCAGGGGGAGTGGGAGAGGAATAAGCAGGTTTCTAGCAGAGGAGCCTGATGTGGGGCTCGATCCCAAGAACGCTGGGATCACGCCCTGAGCCAGAGGCAGACGCTTAACGACTGCGCCACCCAGGCGCCCCTGTAATTCTCTTTTTTGATGGGATCTTTGCCTGATTTTGGGATCAGGGTAATGTTGGTCTCATAGTAGGAGTTTAGAAGTTTTCTTTCTGTTTCTATTTTTTGGAACAGCTTCAGTAGAATAAATATTATTTCTTCTTTAAATGTTTGGTGGAATTTCCCTGGGAAACCATCTGGCCCTGGACTTCTATTTTTTGGGAGATTTTTTGATTACTGCTTCAATTTTGTTACTGGTTATTGGTCTATTCAGATTGTCTATTTCTTTCTGTTTCAGTCTTGGTAGTCTGTAATTTTCCAGGAAGGCATCAATTTCTTCCAAGTTGCTTAATTTGTTGGCATATAGTTTCTGGTAATAATTTCTAATAATTGTTTCTATTTCCTTGGTGTTAGTCGTGATCTCTCCCCTTTCATTCATAATTTTATTAATTTAGGTCTTTTCTCTCTTCTTTTGGATAAATTTGGCCAGTGGTTTATTGATCTTAATTCTTTCAAAGAACCAACTTCTAGTTTCATTGATCTGTTCTACTGCTTTTCTGTTTTCTATTTCATTGATCTCTGCTCTAATCTTTATTATTTCTCTTCTCCTGCTTGGTTTAGGTTTTATTTGTTGTTGTTTCTCCAGCTTCTTTAGGTATAAGGTTATCTTGTGCATTTGGGATTTTTCTAATTTTCTGAGAGAGTCTTGGATGGCTATGTATTTCCCTCTTTGGACTGCCTTTGCAGTATCCCATTGGTTTTGGATTGACATGTTTTCATTCTCATTAGTTTCCATGAAATGTTTAAGTTCTTTAATTTCCTGGTTGTCCCAATCATTCTTTCGCATGACGCTCTTTAATTTCCAAGTGTTTGAATTCCTTCCAATTTTTTTTCTTGTGATTGAGCTCCAGTTTCAAAGCACTGTGGTCTGATAACATGCAGGGAATAATCTCAATCCTTTCTTTGGCTGAGAACTGATTTGTGACCCAGTATGTGGTCTGTTTTGTAGAAAGTTCCATGTGCTTTTGAGATGAGTATTCTGTTGTTTTAGGGTGGAATGTTCTGTATTTATCTAGGAAGTCCATCTGGACCAATGTGTCATTCAAAGTTCTTGTATCTTTTTTGATCTTCTGTTTAGATGATCTGTCCTATGCTGAGAGTGATGTGTTAAAATCTACTATTAATGTGTTATTGTTGATCTGATTCTTTATTTTGGTTAACAGCTGGCTTATGTAGTTGGCATAGATATTTATAATTGTTAGATTTTCTTGCTGAATAGACCCTTTAAGAATGATATAGTGTCCCTCTGGATCTCTTAATACAGTCTTTGGTTTAAATTCTAATTTGTCTGATATAAAATTGCTATCCCAGCTTTCTTTTGAGGTCCGTTGGCATGATAAATTGTTCTCCATCTCTTCACTTTCAGTCTAGAGGTGTCTTTAGGTTCCAAATGAGTCTCTTGAGGCAGTATATGGATGGGTCCTGTCTTTGTATCCAATCTGCAACCCCGTGCTGTTCCATGGAAGCATTTAGGCCATTTGCTTTGGGAGTTACTAGTGAAAGATATATACTTATTGCCATCCTATTGTCTGTACAGTCCCTTTTTCTATGGATTGTCTCTGTAAATTTCTGGTCCGTATTACTCTTAGTGTCTTTCTTCTTTTATAGAATCCTGCTTAGTATTTCTTGCAGGGCTGGGTTGGTGGTCACATATTCTTTCAGTTTCTGCCAGTCCTGGAAACTCTTTATCTCTCCATCTGTTCTGAATGACAGCCTAGCAGGATAAAGTATTATTGGCTGCATGTTTTTCTCATTTTCTGCATGTATGTTTTGCCAGCCCTTTCTGGCTTGCCAGGTCTCTGTGCAGAGGTCTGATGTTATTCTGATGTTCCTCCCTCTGTACATAAGAAATTTCTTCCCCCTAGCTGCTCTAAGGATGGTTTCCTTGGTTCTAAGATTTGCAAGTTTTACTATTATATGGCAGGGCCTCGGTCTGTTCTCCCTGATCTTGGAAGAGGTCCTCTTTGCCTCTTGTACATGAATACTTGTTCCATTTCCCAGATTAGGGAAGTTCTCATCTACAGTTTGATCTAATATACCTTCTAGCTCTCTCTCTCTCTCTCTCTACCCCCTGAGGGATCCCAATAATTCTGACGTTGGAACGTTTCATGGCATCATTAATCTCTCTAAATCTGTTCTCGTGGATTTTAAGCTGTTTGTCCCAGGCCTCCTCCTTTTCTTTCCTTTCTATCAGTTTATCTTCTAGGTCACTAGTTTATTCTTCTGCCTCATTTACCCTAGCTGTTAGAATATCCAGTTAAGACTGCATCTCATTCATAGCATTTTTAAATTCAGCCTGATTAGCTCTCATTTCTGCCTTAGAGACTCTAGACTGCTGCTAATGGTTTTCTCAAGCCTTGCTTCATAACTGCTACCCTGAAGTCTATCCATGACATCTTGCTTATGTCCATATCCGTTAGGTCTGTGGGAGAGGCCATTGTCTCTTGTTCTTTTCTTTGTTGGGAGTTCCTCCTTTTAGTCATTCTGTTGAGGGATGGTTGAGGGGATGTACAGAGTCCAAAATATCAACCACAATCCAGGCAAGACATACCCTCACAACCACCGATTTTCTGCTTATAGAAATCCAGATATATATTCTTACATCTCTGGTTGATTTTGTGGGTGTTCAGAATGGTTTGGTAGATATCCAGCTAAATTCAGAGGAGCAAGTGAATCAGAGTCCACTACTTCTCTGCGTCTTGCCCCCTTCCGGTATGCAATATATATTTTTAAAATCACAATAAAAAGTGGTTCTCTAAGTAAGACATCAAAGATTGGAAAAGTCAAAGAGTTTTGCTAAATAGAATGACAAAAATTTTAAAAGTTTTATATAATTAAATTATCATAAGGTAAGATAAAAGGTAAAGACCAATCTATCTGAAAACAACTGGAAAGTGTTTTAAATAAAAGAAGTTAATTTTATAAATATTTTTAAATCTCTTATTAATTATACTACTTATATACTAAATGAAAATGATGGAAAAAACAATAAAGGCAATTCAAAAAAGTTTTTAAATTTTTAATGAACATGTACAAATAATGTTAACCTTACTACTAATTAAGATACATATTAAGATAGCAAGTGGATGGTGTTCCTAACTTAATCAACTTTCATAAAACAAAAATTTACTCAAATGACGTCATTTGTTGACAAGCAAAAAGTGAAATTAAAAATGACTTATTTATAATATGAATATAAATTGGTGCAAACTTTCTGGAAAAACCATTAGTAATAAAAAATTAATAATCAAAATTAATTATAAATTTTTAAATTGTAGACATTTTTGAACATCCAGACAATATGCTTCCTCTATTTATAGGAAACCTTTCTAAGGAAAAAAAAACAGAAGAATGAAAAATACATGTCTAAGAGGATATTTATCACAACAGTCTAATGGGGAAAAATGGAAAATTACTGTATGGCTAAATTACATTAAAATTAAAGTACATATTTTATAAATACAGTATGATTAATTATAGAAGGGTATTGTATTCAAACAATAATGTTTTAAAGATGAATATCTACCCATATGAGGATAATATTCTACTCCAACCTTTATTCACTTACAAATAATATATTTTGGGTGTCCTAAAGAGAATACCTTATAAGTTTATGGTGTACACTATTTTTTTAAATCCAAGTATGATTAACTTATAAAGTGCTATATTAGTTTCAGGTGTACAATCTACTACTTTTTGAGGCTCTGCTGTTCAATTTATTCTACTCTTCCATATGTAGAAAGTTTCCTTTCATTTAATAGACTTTATTTTTTAGAACAATTTTCGGATTGCAGCAAAATTGAGAGGAAGGTACAGAGATTTCCATCTGCCTGCTGCACCCACACATTCACAGCCTTTCCATTATTAATATTCCCTATCAGAGTGGTATGTTTGTCCCTGAACAGGTTTTTGTGTGGAAATAAGTTTTCAAGTCTTATGGGAAAGTAGCAAGAGGCACAAGTGTAGTGATATCTCATTATTGTTATAATTTGCTTTTCCCTAATGACATGTGATGTGGAGCATCTTTTCATATGCTTATTTGCCATCTGCATGTCTCCTTTGGTGAGGTTTCTGTTAATGTCTTTGGCCTATTTTTAAATCAAGTTGTTTGATTTCTTATTGTTGAGTTTAAGAGTTCTTTTTGTGTTTTGAATAGAAGTCCTTTATCAGATATTTCTTCCACAAATTTTCTTGCAGTCTGTGGCTGTTTTTATATTAATGTATAAGCAATTACTAGCCCATGTGGAAAATAAGGTGGAATATGTCATGATTACTGCATTAAAGGCAGCAAACACAACATGATAGTTATAATTTGCTCTAAGAGAAATAAAAAATGTTTACATTTAATTTTAAATAATGGGCTTAGCTTCCTTTTGATTGGTGAAAGGTATTCTTTTTTTTTTTTTTTAAGATTTTATTTATTTATTCGACAGAGATAGAGACAGCCAGTGAGAGAGGGAACACAAGCAGGGGGAGTGGGAGAGGAAGAAGCAGGCTCATAGCGGAGGAGCCTGATGTGGGGCTCGATCCCATAACACCAGGATCACGCCCTGAGCCAAAGGCAGATGCTTAACCACTGTTTCACCCAGGCGCCCCTGTGAAAGGTATTCTATACATGGATGGGGTTTGAGATAAGGTAGAGGTAAATATTCTGAGTTACAGGTTATATATATATGTATGTATGTATATATACATTTTTGTCTCTATATCATCTTAGTGCTAATAAAATGGTATCACTATAGCATTCTGATTTATATTCTAAATATATTTATAAATTGATATAAAAATATACAGTAGACAGAGACCTGCAAAGAAAGGTCAAATCTTACAGAAACATGCATTACATTTAAGAATCCATTTTGTTTTATTTTGAAACTTTGGTTAGCATATTGAAGAACACATCAGTATCAGTTATCTATCTTGTAACTGTCATAGTGGTTAAGAAATTTTGCTAACTTTCTTGTTTAAGATAATTGTCTTAAGCTCTCGTGAAGAACAGGATGTCATTTCTAGTGATATTTTGGTGACAGCAGTATTCAATAGGCAGAAACTAAAATTTTGATAAAAGCTATTGAAGAGTTTAAGAACTATTGTTTTAACCTATCTGATTTTAATAAGAATGCATTTGGACTCACAGCACAAAATGATAGACAATGCATATTAATCTTTTTTTGGAAATAGTACAGTGAATAGAACAGATGCATACTCCATTAAAGTAAATTTTACTTCCCATCCAAATGTGACCTCATTCCCTTCCCCCCTGACTCACCCTTCTTAATCATCCTGAACAGTTCCTTAATCAAAAGTTCTGTTTATTCTATCTCCTCCATATCGCATGTATCAAATTTTTCTCCCCAATATCACTGTGTTGCTAGTGGTGCTCATCTTTCCTCCAAAAAAAGGGGGGGGGAGAAATAACAAAATAACTTTCTCTAGTCTAGCCTACATCAGAATCCCTATGAGGTGACTTTTCTTTTCTCAGGATAATACAACATAAACTCCCCCTGAAGTAAAAAAATAATTTTAAGTAGAAATCATCAGGATTTCATGGACAACTATGATTTATGTGTTCCAAAAATGGTATTTTAAATTTAAACTTAACATGGAAACATCTTGGAATAAGTTATACTACTCTAATTAGGTAAATTTCCAAATAAGGTACCTGTATTTTTATAGAAGAATATTTTGGAGAATTGTTTAATATTAAGTATAACTGGTGATTTACTCAATTATTTTAAAAATAAACTGCATACGATGCTAAGAGGGCATTATCTCCAACAAATATCCATACCTGAGAGCTTTCTTTAAGGTTAACAAAATTTGTTTATGTGCAAATACAATACCAAATAAATTTATGCAATCATTTAAGTACACAAAACCCCTAATCATTCTCCCATGCATTTTGGATTTGATAAAATATAAATTCAATTATTACATATGTAATGGAAATCAATGGGGATGGGGAAAAATAATACTTGAAAAGTATTCCTTCACAATTTGGTAAAATAAGGATATTATTCAAATGGAGAAGCCGGTGAAATAATTCGAATCCCTTAAAAGTAACCAAAGCTCCAGAAGACTGTTAAGCTGGGGAAAGACGATTTGTGCTATTTTTTAATCAAACAATTTACATTATTAAAAAATGTTAACATTATTTAAATTCACTCTTCTTGAATGTATGAAATATAAAAGACACAATTGTTCATTTATGTCTTAAGAATTTTCAATGTAGTAAATTAATTTAAAGCAGCTTTTTATGAATAGAGATACTAGATTGAACATTAATTTGTTCTTCTTACCTATAATGGTTTTAGGTAAATTGGAAAGATGTATTTAAAATGTATACTATTGTTTTTCCCATTTTTCCTTTTATTTTTAAACCAAGAGTTGCATTGCAGCAATTTCCCCCATATAATGTTCCAAATCTCAGGTTGTGGAGTTCACTTTTCTCAATTAAAGGTGTGAATATTACTGCTATAAATGGCTTAGCCATCTGTAGATCATAACACAGCTGTCTGAATTCTACCCATGGTGGTAAGTAGCTGTCTTTCTGAATCAGTTCTTATTACTGACTGTGGTGACCTCAACTTTGTATTGATTTGGCCACCATTAAATGAAGAAGACTTCTATTATCTGCTGTCTCACCCATTACTATGAGTTTTCAAAATATTTGCTATAATATCGGTAGCAAATAATTTTATCCTCTGAAGAATCATTTAACTTGACAGAAAGAATTTCAGAATGCAAGAGGTCAAGAGATGGATTCTTAGTTCGCAAATACATTTTTAAAAGACAAAGCATCTGTCTAGGTTGATGTCCTCTTCTAGCAGAATAATTAGTGTATTAACTATATTAAAATGTGTTTTGTGAAAGATATTTAAGAAAGAAGATAAGTATAATTATTGAAATATTTTCCATTGATATTATTTTAACTACATTTCCATGTATTAGAAAATATCACTGTTATTACTTTAATTTATATATTATAAAAACCACTTTTTAAATGTACGGTTATTTTGGATTCCAGTAACCACAAGTACAGGTAAAAAACAAAACAATTCCAACAACCCAGAGAATTCTCTCATTCTGTCCCCACATCTTTCCCTTCTGTTGTCACCTTTTGAGTGTGGAGTCTTTGACTTCGCACAAAGCTATCAAGAATTGTTTATGTCATGGCTACATAATAGTCCATTGAGTGACGTAACACAGTGTGTTGATTCATTTATCCATTAATGCATATTTAGATTATTTCCAGGTTTTGGCAATTATCAGTAATGCCTCTCTAAAACATTTATGTTTGGGTTTTCACACGAACATAAGTTTTCATTTCTTTGGAATAAATACCTAGAAGAAACGCAAATCCCAAGTGATTCGTTAGTATTTTTAAGTTTAAAAACAAAAACTCCCACACCACATTTCAGAGAAAGTGTCATTTTCTTCCCCTTATTGTTTTCTTTCCTTTCTCTCTTTTCTGACTCTAAGCATGGTACCTGGCAGATTTCAGGTGCTAAATAAATGATTGTTGAATGTAAATAAAATAAACATTTACAAAATTTTAGTTTTTCTATCATGCTGTATTTTGTTTAATAACAAAACAGCAACGAAAAGACTTGCTTTTAAGAAATTCTGCTTAGGGGCGCCTGGGTAGCACAGTCTTTAAGCGTCTGCCTTTGGCTCAGGGCGTGATCCCGGTGTTCCAGGATTGAGTCCCACATCGGGTTCCCCCATTCCAGGATCGAGTCCCCCCGTTCCAGGATCGAGTCCCACATCGGGTTCCTCCGCTGGGAGCCTGCTTCTTCCTCTCCCACTCCCCTTCTGTGTTCCCTCTCTCGCTGGCTGTCTCTCTGTCACATAAATAAATAAAATCTTAAAAAAAAAAAAAGAAATTCTGCTTAAATAGGATCTAAGGGATTTAAAAGAGTCACCACTGTGACTAGACCATGAAAAGGAGGCTGCTAAAAATCACGCTAACCTGTTAAATACTGAGAACTTCAACACAGCATTACGTTCTCAGTTTGAGTGGCTTATCTTGGACTTTTATTACACTCTCTAACATTCTGCCAATTTGTCCTTTTGAACAAAGGTCTCTAGCCCTAAAAACTAATATTTTTTCTCCTCCAATTATAACTAATTATATAGATGACTTTATCCCCCATTTGTTTACCCAGAAAATAGGTGATTTCAACTAAATCATTTTTATGGCTCTTTAGTATTGTAAGTATGCATATGGTTTTATGTTTTTTATTTACTTGACAAATTCTAGTCAATGAATAAAATATTATGATCTTAAAATATGAAGAATATTAGTGGAATGACTGCTGAACAATGAGGTATGGTTGTGAGGAAAGTAAAATAATGGCTTTAGTGGAAAGAAAATAATCTTTGGAATTAAATATGAAATTGAATGACCTCTTGGCTTCTTATTAGTTATAAGAGCTTAGTTAAGTTTATTAAGATTTTGAAGATTTAGACATTCTACACATAAAATGGACACAATGTGACATAAATTGTGTTGGCTACCACTAAAATTAAAGTGTTAGTTTTCTTACATTATATTTGCCTGCTAATTAGTGTAATGTATTTTTCTGTGCACGATAATAGATTCCCAATAACTATTTTAATGTGGCATAAGTCCATGCCTTCCAGATATATTGCTACCAATGGTAATTTGTAAGGGTGCTCAGTTTCTCTTAAGATTTATCTATACAGGTCTTGGCCCCTGAGGTGCCAGGTGACTTACTTTCACCCTCACCACCAGGAATACTGGGCTGTTTAAGGTAATCCTTTCTAGCTCTGTAGGTACAGCCATGCACAGACCTTTTACTAAATAGCTTCAAGTTCTCCAGAGAAACACTCTAGAAGCATATCTTTGCTACACCCTATTTTGTCACATGTTGCTTTTCCACAGTTTCTTTCTGCTTACTCTGAGGCAAACAGTGCTGATATTCCCTGTGATCAGGTGTAAGCCTCAAACACTCAGGTTTTTTTCTTTTCTTGTCTGTCATCTGCTATAAAATATGTCCCCATAGGCGATTTCGCAACTCAGGTATGCAGAGGACTTGAAAACATCCCCAGAGGCCTTTCAGTTTCGCAAGCAAAACTCATAAGCCGTGAGGAAAAGCAGAGTCCAGCCAGACCAGATCTGGGCATCCCTTAGGTCTTTCATGCAAATATTCAGACTAATCTCTAATAATTGCGTGTATATTTAAGGTTATTGCACAGATTACATTTAATATACCTGTGCTCACCATCTGCTATACCTCTTGGGGAATTGACACTGAACAGCTGGGAATTCTTTTTTTATAAGCAATAATGTTTTATAGCTCATAAAGTATGAATGAAATAAACCCTTTTAATTTTAACTACATATGAGAAATTTATATAATACTAGTTCTGGGAAAGTTATGTGTCCCTTGTTTAGGGGTGACAAATTATGGAGGCAAAGAGTACACACAGGTGTGCACACCCCAAACCTACCACCTTTTAGTAAATTATTTTATTTTTGCTGACTTTGTTAAAGAACAAAAATTATTTATATAAATGTAGCATCAATTCAGGCGGAAGAAAGACAAGAATTCCATCTTCCCACGCAGATGTCAAAAACATTTAAACAGCTGTCAGACCAGTTCAAACTGTCATCAGAAGTGACCTTAAACCAAGTTTAGTTTTTAAATGTTATAAAAAAAAAAAAGTGAAAAAACAACACAGTGCCGTTATGCAGCTGTCTGAAATATTAAATGAAAGAATGAACATCTGTTCAGTTGCTCTTCAAACTTTAATGGTTTGGAGAGAAATTCTGTTGTCTCAGATCTTTAAGAACATCTGAGGCCCATACAGCTTCAACACCTGTGAAAGATCCTCTCTGAAATCATACATTCCCACTTCAAAGTCTTTGACTACTATTCTTTGCCAAACATGTGCCAACAAACAACAGAAAAAATTATTAATAATATTTATGATATCTAAGACGTTCTTGCAGTGTATATTTTAGAGGGAGAGTAAAATCCTTTGGACTTTTATCCACAAAAATGTACATTTTCTTTATAATGTAAAATACTACTAAAAGAGCAATTTGGTAGCAAACAACTAAGATATCAGTTTCAGTTCCTGAACACTAGATATTTAAAATTATTTGTTTTAAAAAAATAAAAATAAAAAAATCTAAATAAAATAAAATTATTTGATTTCAGAATTAGCTATACATATGGTGTAATAGTTTTAAAATGCAATCCTCTTCAATATGATTATTTCATTCAGCATTTATAAGAAAATTATTCCTTTCAGAATTGAAAACAATCCTGGGCAAAGAAGTATTATGTTTATGTTGAAGTATTATCTGATTAAAGTTATCTTGTTAATATAAATAAAATGTTTCCAGACCTACATTTGCCTAGAAATGTGAACTTGTATTTCTTGTCAGTATCTTTTTGAAACATATGCGTTTACTTGAGTGAGCATATATACACATATACCTGTGTGTGGATTATAGATTTTTCTATATTCTAGCTGGCGATACAATACTACAAATTTAAAATGCAAAATCTACAATAATCCCTGGTCAAAGAGATTCCACTAGATCTAATTGTTATTTTACGGAGAAATTTCTATTTCCAGGTGCTTCTTCTAACCTAAAAGTACCCTCAGTTTTCCCATTGATCTTTTGCATCTTTGATGAGAAATCATTCAAGGGAGTATTTAAAGCCAGAATTGCTTTAGGCTAAATTGGAAGTTAGGCACTTGTACACCAATAACGTGACAATTCTGAAAAGAAAATGTAAGTATTTCTCTTGAAGTATATAAATAAGATATTAAATGTCTACCCATTGAAAAATACTAGTGAAAACAGGGAAGGGAAATTGTACCTTTACTCTAATGTCTGAACACATGAGGAATATTTCTTTACACTAATGTGAGACTGCAAAATTAGATTTCTCCGTGTTCCTGGAGATACAAGTCCATGGCTCTTAACTCTGGCTTTATGTTAAAAATTATAACAGGAAACATTTCTAAAATCCAAGTACCCAGGCTATGCCTTCGACCAATTAAATTAGAATCTCTACATTGGCATGTAGCTTCAGGGGTTCTTAAAGCTTCAAATGTAGTTATAATATACAGCAAGTTTGGAAACAATATGTGAAAAATGTAAACAAACAATCATGTATCAAGTGTAACCAATTAATCATGTGTTTTGTATAAATTTATGTTTATTTTAGAACCTGCAAAAACTATGTTTTTAATTCATGAATATCTACTTAGTTTTATTTTCTCGAGATCTATTTATTCTTGGCTGAGAGTTTATTTTATAATTATACTTGTATAATATTTAATAAAGTTCAGAATAACATTTCCATCTAACTAGTAGTAAAATTTCCTCATAAAAGTATTTATCACAAACCATTACTAGTGAGTTCTAAATTTAAATCTAAGAATTAGAGAACTGAAAAAACTGTGAAAACCTGTTGAGCCACCCTCAATACCAAGAGCTTTTAAATTTATATTTGTATTAAATTTATGTTTGATGGTATATGCACGGGTATGTTTATATTGGCAACAAGTAACTCTTTTATTTTTATTTTATTTGTTTATTTATTTTTATTTTTTGGAGATAGAGCACGTACACGTGCACAGTGGGGAGGGGGAGGGGCAGAGGGAGAGAGAGAAAATCTTTTTTTTTTTTTAAGATTTTATTTATTTATTTGACAGAGATAGAGACAGCCAGTGAGAGAGGGAACACAAGCAGGGGGAGTGGGAGAGGAAGAAGCAGGCTCATAGCGGAGGAGCCTGATGTGGGGCTCGATCCCAGAACGCCGGGATCACGCCCTGAGCCAAAGGCAGACGCTTAACCGCTGTGCCACTCAGGCGCCCGAGAGAGAAAATCTTAAACAGGCTCCATGCCCTGCGCAGAGCCTCAGTGGGGCTCTATCTCACAACCCTGAGATCATGACCTGAGCCTGAAATCAAGAGTGGTAGCTTAACTGACTGAGCTACCCAGGGGCCCCAACAAGTAACTCTTTTAAATACATTGTTCTATAATGTATTATGTCATATAATCATTGAATAGTGTTATTAAATAACTTCTACATTATAAATTCATTTTAGTAAAAAAATACATAGAAGATTAAATATGTACATGAGAAATATACAGAAATATTTTGAGTATATAATTACATAAAATCTTAATAGTATGCATGAGAGGTTGGATTTTTGGATAGTAGTTTTTCTAATTCATTTTATAATTTTCTAACATAAATATGCATTTGTTTTGCTTTAAGGATACTTTAAAAGAGTTTTTACATTTCACAAACTTTCAAATATTGAGTACTTTAAATCCTCAAAATTAACTGCCAATTATAGCCTTTTAAATCTTCACTGATTCAGTTAATTTTGCCTATTTTAACGTAATTTTTGTCAATAAGTGCAGACCGTCCACAAGCAGATTGGCTTAAAAAGAGTAATAACAGATGATTATTGTTTCATTTCAGCCCTTTCAGATTGCTCCATTTGACTAAACCTCTGGAGGTCAGAAGTTTGTTGTTCTTTATTGTATTCTTTACATTTTGTTGCATGTACACAGGTAGATTGTCAAAGATTTTGAGAAATTTAAATTGTTTAAAAGAATATAAATTTCCTTGAATATAGTGCTGCAGTATTTTTGCCATAGTACTTTCTCTTAGGTTGTTGGGAAAGATTATGGTTTTAGATTTATGACCTTGTTATCTGAACCGCTGCATCTCATACCAAATTATTGTAACATTCTGCTGTTTTTTTCTTCTTAAAAGATGTATCTCGATGAAATTCCCTGATTATTTTCCTAGTCATATTTTAAACCATTTTAAAAAGTCAGTATACAAACCTTCATTTTATTCTTAGATTAAGGAGAAAGCTTCTTCATGAACTTACAGAAATTTAGAAGATTTTGGTAATACTAAAGTATATTTCAAATACTAAAGTATACAGTAGTTGCCTGGGTGGTTCAGATGGTTAAGTATCTGCCTTCGGCTCAGGTCATGATCTCCAGGTCCTGGGATGGAGCACATGTTGGGCTCCCAGCTCAGCGGGGAGTCTGCTTCTCCCTCTCCCTCTGCCTCTCCCCTGTTTGTTCTCTCTCTGTGTGTGTCTCTCTCAAATGAATAAATACAATCTTAAAAAAAAATAAAGCAGTAATTTTTAATATATTTCTTAATTGAGCAATTTATTAAGAAGCATACTTTCTAAATAATTAAAAACATTTTATTAATGTTAAATGTGATGCTTATATATATATAAATAGGCTTTCAGTAACACTATCCCACCATCGCAGAGACAACCCACCAACAAATCAAGCAAAACTGAAACAAAACATACTTACCTAAAGGTGACATGTTTCTATTAAAAAAAACCCTGCTTGCTTTTAAATTATAAACTACAATAGAGTAGATATGGCCTCTTGAATAATACATTTGCAATGAAAATGCTTAATGATTCTATATAGAACAGCTAAATATTTAGGAATGCTAGGTAATATTTTCATAGGTGATATTGTCAAGTTCTATTATGTTTTCATATGAGTCATGAATTATTGAATAATAATTATTCTCCTTCTTACATGGTTTTATTAACCCTTACAAATTAAGCAAATTTTCTAAATTAAAGAGTCTATAACATCTGATAATATTTTAAAAGTGGTTTGCATTTTTGTCTTTCATAATCAAAGTTTGCATACTTAAAGCAGAAACAAATTGTGCAATCTTTTGTAAAGAGATACAAAGCTCGAATTTCTATCAGAAAACATAGTGAGCTCTGTTTTGACTTTGAACTCCCCCCAAATTTAAGGTATTTGGATTAATATTTTTACATGTTTCTCAGAGAAGGAAAACAATCCCATTAACTAGTATTCTCAAGAGTTGCTTAATTTTACATAACGCTCGCAAATATGTTTTCATGATTGCTTAATTGTATTGCTTTGCATTTATTGTTGCAGTATTTAAATTCACTCTGTCATACAAGGAAACAAAAAACATTGAAAATTAATTTTGTATACCTACAAACCAGATTCTAATTTCTAAAATCCTGTTGAAGATTTGTTCCATAATTTTTTAACAATTTTTTTTTTTTTACAACTCAGACCCTCCCTTAAATTTGGTTCAGTTACAGTGTAAAGGCTAAAGCTTAATAGTATCAAAGAATAAGATGCTGAGTCTTCAACCTCAATCATAGTTTTAGTCTGCCTAATTTAATCATAATGGTGTTAATAAAAAAAGGAAAATCAGCTAGATACTGGGTGAAATACCTAAGGATTTCACAGTTCTTTTTTTTTTTTTTTTTTAATCTGAGAACTTAAAAGATACTATCTTGTGTTTGTAGTAATAGAGGTATACTTTTCTCTTTGGCAATAAAATTTGAGATAGCATAATGGCTTGTTTGCTTTATTCTCTTATTGGAATATAGATTATGGACTATATACTTAACAATTGCTTGTATGAAAATCAAAATATTGGGGCGCCTGGGTGGCTCAGTTGGTTAAGCATCTGCCTTCGGCTCAGGTCATGATCCCAGGGTCCTGGGATTGAGCCCTGCATCAGGCTCCCTGCTCAGGTGGGAGCCTGCCTCTCCCTCTCCCTTTGTTGCTACCCCTGCTTGTGATCTCTCTCTTTGTCAGATAAATAAATAAAATCTTTAAAAAAAAGAAAAGAAAATTTCAAAATACCCAAATACTAAGGCAACACACATACACACATACACTAATATGTATATATGTATGTATATAAGCAAATGTGTCTATTTACATATAAGTTTAGCCAAACATCATAAATAAAGAAATATGAATCTATCATCTATCCCTCTTTACGGTATAAATTTACGTGTATGTACATGTGCATATACACACACACCCTCACATGCATAAGTATATGTGCTTGACTGCGTTTTTTTTATTTTTGTCCTGTACAGTTTGTTGCCTTCCAGACAAACATTTTTGAATAAAGTTTTATGATTACATCATATATTTAAAACCAAATACATGGGAAAGAGAAACTAGCTAGAAACAACACAAGTATATAATAAAGTGGATTCTAAAGTGAAAACTCTCCCTTAATTTCTGTTATGACACGTATTTTTGAACTTAATATTCTATTAAATTACTTTTTCCCTTTTTTTAAGATTTTATTTATTCATTTAAAAAAACAGAGAGAGAGCAAGTGAGTTGGGGGAAGGTGGTGCAGAGGGAGAGGGAGAAGCAGACTCCTGACCGAGCAGGGAGCCCTGTGTGGGGCTTGATCCCAGGACCCTGAGATCATGACCTGAGCCAAAGGCAAGCACTTAACTGACTAAGCCACCCAGGAGCCCTTAAACTAGTTTTTCTGTCATATTTTTTCTAGTTAAGTTACTATTTGCCAAAATATTTAGGTAGTAAAAAATTCAACAGCTCATTAGCAGATGATCTAAGGTCTGCACATAGAGCACAGTATGGATTCATTCTTGGCACCTGTGATTACATGCCATTTGGAACACATTTCCACAAGGACACCTTGGAAGAAATTGTTTTATGTAAATTGAATACATGTACTATTTAAGAAAAATTGTGAATTGGGATCACAGAATGGCAGTATAAAATATTTGATAATTACTTACAATGTGTTGCAAATACTGTTTTATTGAAACCAGTAGTATTTGGCTCTACACATTGTTGTCAGTTATTCCTGGCACTTCATATTTGTTGGCAGAGGTTAAGGTTTGAATGGAAAAACAATTTAGAGAACTGTTGCATCAAATTGGAGAGAATTATCTAAACACAATCTAGTTAGAGCAAAAAGTTGCAACAATTAAAAAAAATATGTGGCAGCATAGCTCTCGTGTAAGAAGAAAATTGTTTTTCTTCAATGAACTTTTACGGTAAGGCAAACCTTGCCTCAGTGACAATGGTGTTTTATACATGGAAGCAGCATTTCATCCCTGTAATTAAAGAGAATGAAAATGGAGAGCTAGGAGAATAAGATGTGCAGATATAAAAATATACTAAACATACAGATATTAGGCACAATTTGAGATGTTAAATTGATGATAAATTATTAAAGGAAATGTACCTAATCCAGGAAACTTGAAACTCTTAATGACTGTACCATTTTTTATTATAATATATTACTGTTTCTCAAGATTTAATCTTAAGACTTTAACTTTATATAATATTAAAAAGTGAACTAAAATGATGGCTATGTAAAAAAAATACAATGCCTGAATTTGTGATTTTTATTGAAAATACCAAAATTTCCTTCAGTTTAATTCCTATGAAATCTGGCAATTTGAAAATAATTACATATGCGATTGAGAGCTGTTGTTGCTACTTAAAAACTGCAAAATTATAGGATTTCCACAGGTGATTTCCAAATTATCCAATTATCTTCTGAGCACTGACTGTTAGGCAATGTTCCAAGCTGTACTGGAGGCAACACGCTTTCATCACATTCAGGGCTCCTAACTGGTGTTTTTCATAGATACAGAATTAAACAGTGATACTATGGAAGAAGAGCTAATATCTTCTGTGAAGGCAAAGAAAAAAAAAAGACAAATCTCATAAAACATTTTTTAAGACTCTACTAATAATATAGATTTGTTTCAAGAATTAGATCTTTTTGGCTATTATTTTTTTTCTTCAGTATAAATAATTGAGTGATTATTTCCCTTTCTCTGCTTCTTTTGAGGATTGAACCACTGTCGTTGTTGTTGTTTTTAATATCCCCTATCCTACTTTGAGAGTACACATATAACTTGAGTCATATACAAGGGACTTAAGTGTATTTTGACAAAACAAATAAAACTAGGAAGATATTGGGTTGAGAGAATGCGACTTCTAGAAAGGGAATTTTCACATTGTTTATTTAAAGTGAAAGTCATCAAATATGTATTGGAAAGGAAAACCATTATGTAAGCTGTTTTGTATGGAAATTCTTTTGCATCTGGGTATTAGGTTCACTGAAAGAGTTTGAGGGCTGGGAAAACAATGAAATGACACAACAGTAGCTTGGGCATTAATGTTATATTTTACTAGAAATTAAAAGAATCAAGAAGGAATAGTGTTGAATAATACTGGGAAGTCAGATTACAGATAGGCAGGAGAATAAAAACAATTGAATTATTTCAAAAATTTCAATCTTGGATGATTAGGACAATATTAATGCCATTCAAAAATGAACGTATGACTAGAAAAAGCATTTCTGAAAAAGGGATGAGTTCAATTTTGGATGTGAATTTGAGACCTCCAAGTAAAGACTTCGATCAGACTGTAAAATGATCATTTTGAGAGTAAGTCATAGTTGTAGTTATAAACATGGGATTCATGCACACATTGGTAGATTTAAAGCCCAGAAGTTGGGTAACATAGTCAAGGGGAAATATACAAACTAGCAAAGAAAACATTAGGAGAATAAAGCCTTAGGTAAAATCAACTTTAAAATATAGGAAAAAATATAGATAGAGGTGCTTTGAATTCATAAATCCATGTATTTTCCTGAGAATTTTACACATTCATGAATCTTTGTTCATGTTTCTTTTTAATTGCATCTTTCAAAGTTGATATATTTTGGTAAAAATCAGTTTACAAGAACAGCACCATCTTTTTATTAAGTTTAATATTAAGGCAATTATAGAAACCTACTAAATTGGACTTAGCACAATTTTTCCCAAACAACAAGAAAATATTTTTACTACAAGTTGTTATGCTATGACATAAATGTTATAAGATACAGTTATGAGTTATTCAAAAATAATTAGTAGCTATGGAGTAATAATATATAACAAATGCTCATATTTCTCAAGTTAATTGTTACATGTAAAAAATAAAAGCATCATTAAGAATTTATTCAAAAGTTTAATTCAAAATTAAACACAAAATGAGAAATCATCATATAATTTTTCTCACTAGAATCATAATCATATTACCATAAAATTGAATTTTCCCCAAGAAAATATAATTTCTATTGAGAAAATGTGCAATAGTAATTTGGCTACTAATATAAAATTCTCCTTACCATTAGGGACTATAACGTTAAGAAATTACTGAGTTTCTATTTTAGTAATAAAAAATCAACTAGGAATAAATTTAACCAAAAAGTCAAAAGATTTGTACTTTGAAAATTCTAAGACATTGATAAAAGAAATTGAAGATTATGGAAATAAATGGAGTGATATACCATGCTCATGGATTAGAAGAATTAATATTGTTAAAATGTCCATACTACCCAAAACAATTACAGATTGAATGCAATCCCTATCAAAGTACCAACAGCATTTTTTTATTGAACTAGAAAAAAGAATCCTAAAATTTGTATGGAATCACAAAACACCCCAAGTAGCTTAATCAATCTTGAGAAAGAAAAGCAAAGCTGGAGGTATCCCTTGGTTGATTTTAAACTATCTTGCAAAGCTATATTAACAAAACAGTATAGTACTGGCACTATACTGACACAGACACATAAATTAATGGAATAAAGCAGTTCAGAGATAAACCCACACATATATGGTGAATTAATCTATGACAAAAGAGGCAAGAATATACAATGTGGAAAAGACAGTCTTCAATAAATTGTGTTGAAAAAACTGTTGACAGCAAAAGAATGAAAGTGAGCCACTATCTTACACCATATACAAAAATGAATTCAAAATAGATTAAAGGCTTGAATGTAAGACCTGCAACCAGATAACCCCTGAAAGAAAGCATAGGCAGTAATCCCTTTTACATCAGTCTTAGCAATATTTTTTTGGACCTGTCTCCTCGGGCAAGGGGAACAACAGTTAAAATAAATAGGATTATATCAAACTAAAAAGTTTTTACACAGTGAAGAAAACCATCAACAGAACTAAAAGGCAACCTACTGAATGGGAGAAAACATTTGCAAATCATACATCTGATAAGGGGTAATATCCAAAATATATAAAGAATTTACGTAACTTAATACAAACAACCCAATTTTAAAAAATGGGCAGAAAGCTTGAATAGACATTTTTCCAAAGAAGACATGGAAAAATGTCAGAATCACTAATCATCAGGAAAACACTAATCATCAGGGAAACATAAATGAAAACCACAATGAAATAACGCTTTACATCTGTCAGAATGGCTGGTATAAAAAAGACAAAAAAATAATAAGTGTTGATGAGAATGAGGAACAGGAACCCTCATACACTGTTAGCGGAAATGTAAATTAGTGCAGCCACTATGAAAAATAGTATGGAGTTTTCTCAAAAAATTTCAAATAGAACTACCATACATTCTAGCAATTTTGCTTCTGGGTATTTTTCTAAAGACAATGAAAACACCAATTTGCAAAGATATATTTATCCTTATGTTTATTGTAAGATTATTTACAGCAGCCAAGATATGGAAGCAATCCATCAACAGATGAATTATGCATTAATAGACAGATGGAAAAGAAGAAGGCATACATACACACATATAAACATACATACAATGGAATATTATTCAGCCAATAAAAAAAGGATGAGATCTTGCCATTTATGACAACATGGATGGACCAAGAGGGTATTATGGTAAGCGAAATAATTCAGAAAGTATCAAATACCATATGATTTTACCTATATGTGGAACCTGAAAAACAAAACAAATGAACAAACAAATTAAAAAGAAACAGACGCCTAGATACAGGAGACTGTTGGTTTTTAGAGGGGGGAGAAGATGGGGGATGGGCAAAGTAGGTGAAGGGGATTAAGAGGAACAAACTTTTGGTTATAAAATAAATAAATTACGGGGATGCAATATACAGCATAGGGAATATAGTCAAAAATATTGTAATAAATTTTTACGGTGATGGATGGGAACTAGACTTATTGTAGATTACCTAATAATAGACAAAAATTTCAAATCACTATGATGTACACTTATAACTAATAAGTCATATTTCAATAAAAAATAGTAGTCATCTTCAAGCATTTGGGAAAACCCTGGAACTAGTTGGTATCTGGTTTGCTTTTTTGAGCTCTGTAGCTGAAAATGCCATTTCACATTTAATAGCCATGATGGAAGTCCTGTACATTTATTCCACCATGGACACCCTCGAGTCATATTTATTCTACTGTCCAAACATATTAACTTTTATCATAAACTTGTCATTCTACTGTATTAAATGTATGTATGAAAATGGTTTAGAAATCATGAAGTCTTTTGTAAATATAATGGTCCTTGATAACTTGTAACTACTTTGTAGTAAAATATTTTTAACCAAATATTGATTCTAAAATATTGTGAAACAAGAAAAGTGAAAGAAGGGAAATCTAAATTTGAAGTTAGTGGGTTTCTCTTGCTCATTGACAAGACAATTCATCCTGACACTAGTCAGGTTTACAACCTAGGTTACATAGTTGATGTAACTGTCTCTTTGACAGTGTTAGAATTAGCTCTAGTACATAGAATATTCCTTTTATAAACTGTAAATACCAGAAGAAAAACTCTTTGTAACAGAAATAACTACTTGAAAGAATGACCCTGAGAATATAGAAGGGTAACAGTCCTAGCTGTGTGCTCTTGATCTACGTGTAGTCTGCTTTTCAACAAACACATAATCAGAGGAAAACATAACAATGAGAAAAGGGAGAGCAGCTTAACCAACCAGATGGGCCAAATGAGCCTGTTAATGAAAACATTTGACAAATATTGCCCTGTATATTCATTTATGCTGGCTTGCCTCAGAACAAATTATATACCTGATGTTTTGAACTTTGGTAATTTTTTTCCAGATTTATTGAGAAATAATTGACATACATCACTGTATAAGCTTAAGGCATATAGCATGATAGTTTAATTTACATATATTGTGAGATGATTATCAAAGTAAGTTTAGCTAACATCCATCACCTCATATAGATAAAATAAGAAGGCCGGAAAGAAGAAAAGAAAAAAGAAAAAAAATTCCATGTTATGAGAACAATTAGGATTTATTCTCTTAACTTTCCTTAACTTATCATACAGCAATGTTAACAATAGTCATCACGTACTACATTACATCCCCAGTATTAATTACCTTATAACTGGAAACTTTTACCTCTTTGACCACCTTCCTCCAGTTGCCCCATACCACTCTCTGCTATCTTGTAATCACATGTCTGATCTCTTTCTCTGAGCTTTTCTGTTTCTTTTTTTTTTAGATTCTACATATAAGTGAGATCATACACTATATGTCTTACTCTGTCTGACTTATTTTACATAGCAAGGTTCATCCATATTGCCACAGATGGTAGGAGTCCTTATTTCTATATGGCTGGATAATAGTCCTATATATATAAAAAACACAACTTCTTTATCCATTCATCCATCAGTAGACATTCATATTGTTTCCATGTCTTTTCTATCGTAGATAATGCTGCTGTGAACATAGGAATGCAGCTATCTTTTTGACATAGTGCTTTCATTTCCTTTGGATAAATTCCCAGAAGTCAAATGCTTCATCATTTAGTGGTTCTATCTTTAATATTTAGAGGATCCTTCAAATTTTTTGTCACAGTACCTGTACCAATTTACAATCCAACAGTGCCCAAGGGTTTCTTTTTCTTCACATCCATGCCAGAATTTAGCTCTTGTTTTTTTGATGATGGATATTCTAACAGGCATGATTTAATATCTCATTTTGGTTTTAATTTGAATAATTAATGACTAGTGAGTATCTTCTCATGTACCTTTTGGCCTTTCACATATCTCTTTTGGTGAAATTTCTATTCAGGTCACTTTTCCATTTTTTAATTGGGTGTTTTATATGCTATTGAATTATATGAGTTCTTTATACATTTTGGGTAATACCCAAAATCCTTTATCAGATATATAGTTATATAGTTTGCAATTTTTTGCGCATTCCACTGGTTGTCTTTTCACTTTGTTGATGCTTGATATTTCTGTGTAGAAGTTTTTTTTGTTTTGTTTTTTGTTTTTTTTTATTTCATGAAGTCCCATGTGTTTATTTTTTAATTTGTTTCTGGTGCTTTAGGTGTCATGTCCAAAAAAATCACTATCAAGACCCATGTTAAAGAGCCTTATTCTTAAGTTTTCTTCTAGGAATTTCATACTTTCAGGTCTTACATTTATGTCTTTAATCCATTTTAAGTTAATTTTTGTGAGTAATATAAGATAGTAGTTCAGTTTCATTCTTTTACATGTAATTTTCCAATTACCCCAGGCTCATTTATTGAAGAGACTGTCTTTACTCCATTAAGTACTCTTGGCTCCCTTGTCAAATATTAGTTGACCAATACACTTATTACTGGGCTCTCAAATTTGTTCCATTGGTCTATTTGTTTTTATGCCAGTGCTATACTGTTTTGGTTATAATAGCTTTATAGCATAGCTTGTAATAAGGGAGTGTGATTCTTCCTGACTTGCTCTTCTTTCTCAGGATCTTTTGGTTATTTTGGGTGTTTTGTAGTTACATATAAACTTTAGGATTTTTCTCTACATCTGTAAAAAATGCCATTGGAATCTTGAGAGGGATTGCATTGAATCTATATATGGTTTTCGATAGTCTTGATATTTTAACAATATTAATTCTTCCAATCCATGAGCATGGGAAACTTTTCCATTTATTTGTCTTCCTCTATTTCTTTCATCAATGTCTTATAGTTTCCAGAGTAAAGATCTTCTACCTCCTTGTTTAAACTTATTCCTAAGTATTGTATTGTTTTTGATGCTAATGTGAAAGAATGTTATTTTAGCTGTGGGCTTTTCACATGTGGCTTTTATTATGTTGATATACATTTCCTCTATTATCCACTTTATTGAGCGTTTTTATCATAAATGGATGTTGAATTTTGTCAAATGTATTTTCTTTATCTATTGAGATGATCATATGATCTTTGTGCTTCATTGTTTTTTCACGCATTGTATCACGTTGACTGATTTGCAGATGTTGAACCTCCTTGCATACCTGGAAGAAATCCCACTTGACTGTGGTGTATGATCTTTGTAATATACTGCTGAAGGTGGCTTGCTAGTATTTTGTGGAGGGTCTTTGCATCTATATTCATCAGGAGTATTGGCCTATACTTTTCTTTATTTGTAACATCTTTCTCTGTTTTTGGAATCAAGGTAATGCTGTCTTCATAAAGTGAGTACAAAACTGTTCCTATCTATTCAGTTTTTTGGAAGAGTTTTAAAAAGATTGGTATAAATTCTTCCTTAAAAGTTTGGTAAAATTTATCAGCAAAGGCATTGGTCCTGGCTTTTTTTTGTTAGGAAAATTTTGAAAAAAGAAAAACAAAAAGAAATTTTTGATTTTAGAGTATCTCCTAATAATTGGTCTTCCGATTTTCTATTTATCCCTGTTTCAGGCTTGGCAAGCTATAACTTTTTAAGATTTTTTTTTTCTCATTTCTTCTAGGTTGTCTGTTTCATTGGCATGTAGTTTTCTTGGTTAGTCTAGGTAAAATTTTGTTTATCTTTTCAAAAAACCAATTCTTAATTTGGTCAAGCATCTGTATTGTTATTCTGTTCTCCATTTTGCTTAATTGTCTTCTATATTATTTCCTTTCTTCTGCCAACTTTGGGCTGTTTGTTCTTTTTTTCTGGTTTCTTAAAACATAGAGTTATGTTGTTTATTTGGAATCTTTCTTTCTTCTTAGTATTGACATCCATTGCTATGAACTTCCCTCATAGAACTGTTTTTGCTGCATCCCATAAATTCTGGTATGTTGCATTTCCATTTTCATTTGCCTCAAGAATCTGTTTTATTTCTCTTTTAATTTTTTTTGATTCATTAGGTATTCCAGAGAGTGTTTAAATTCCATGCATTTGTGAATTTTCCAGTATTCCTGTTAATTGATTTCTAGTTTTATATTATCGTGGTCAGGGAAGATACTTGATATGATTTTAAACTTCTTGAATAAGGCTTTGCTAAGCCTAATATATGGTTTTGTGTCCTAATATATAGTCTATCCTAGAAAATGTTCCATGTGCTTTTGAAAAGTGTATACTGTGCTATTGTTGGATAGGATGTTTAGTTTATCTCTGTTAGGTCCATTTTTTGTATATTGTTGTTCACATTTGCTTATCCTTACTGATTCTCTGGATGATCTAGCCATTGTCAAGAGTAAGATATAAAAGTCCCCTACTATAATTGTATTACTGTTTATTTCTCCTCTTAACTCTGTTAGTTTTTGTTTTATATACTTAGGTGCCCTGGATGTTGGACACATAAATATTTATAATTGTCAGATCTTCCTGATGGACTGACAGCATTATTATTATATAATGATCTTCTCCTTTTTTACTATTTTTGAAGTCTATTTTGTCAATATAAATATAGCTACCCCTGCTGTTTGTTGTTGTTACCATTTGCTTGAAATAACTTTCCCATCCCACCCCTTCCCTCTCAGTGTGTGTCTGTAAGGCTAACATGAGTTTCTTGAGGCAGAATATCATTGGATCTTTTTTTTTTTAGTCTATTCAGTCATTCTGTGTCTTTTGATTGGAGAATTTAATCCACTTAAATTTAAATAATTATTGATAGACAAGAGTTTACTATTGCCATTTTGTTAATTGGTTTCTTATCCTGTTTTGTTTTGTTTTGTTTCAATGTCTTTTGGTATCAGTATACTTTGACTTCTTTATCATGCTCTTTTTGTGTAATTATTACTGGTTTTTCCCTAGTTGTTACCGTGAAGCTTACATAAAATATCTTAAAATTATAACCCCATATTTTAAGCTGATAAATTTAACTTCAATAAAACTTCAATAAAACTTTTAAACTTTAAATTTTCACCCAATAACTTCAATAAAACTCTTTACTCAATAAAATTCTTAAACTTTAAATTTCCACCCCTCTTCACATTTTAGGTTATTGCTGTTATAATTTGGATATTTTTATACTGTATAATTAATAGTAAATTACTGGAGTTAAGGTTACTTTGATGCTAATTATTTAAAGATTTATTTATTTATTTGAGAGAGAGAGAGAAGGAAAGAGAGAAAGAGAGCACCTGTGCACATGCAAGGAAGGAGGGCAAGGGGAGAGAATCTCAGGCAGACTCCCTGCTGAGCCTGGAGCCCAATACAGGGCTTGATCCCACAACCCATGAGATCATGACCTGAGCCAAAATGAAGAGTCAGAAGTTCAACTGACTAAGCCAACCAGGCACACCCTGTGCTAATTTTTATAAACTTTTAAACTAGAGTTATAAGTGAATTATACCAGTACCTTGTTACAGAATCTATTTGACTATATAATTTGCCTTAACAGTGAGTTTCATGCTACCTTTTTCTTCTGTTTTTTTAAGATATTAATTAGTATTATTTTAATTCCTCAAAGAACTCCCTTTAGCATTTCTTGTAAGGCGGATCTGGGGGTAATGAACTCCCTTAGCTTTTGTTTGTTCAGGAACGTCTTTATCCCTCCTTCATTATTGAAGAATAGCTTCACTGGGTATAGTATTTTTAGTTGACTATTTTTTTTCCTTTCAATATTTTGATTATGTTGTCCCATTCTTTCTTAGCCTGAAATGCTTCTGTTGAGAAATCTGCCAATAATTTTATGGTGGTTCTTTTTGTGTAACTTCTACCTTTTGCCTTGTTGCTTTTAAAATTCTTTGTCTTTGACTTTTGACAATTTAATTAGAATGTGTCTTGGTGTTGCCCCACTCAGGTTCAAACTATTTAGAGTTCTTTGAGCCTCATGGATGTGGATGTCCATTTCTCTTTTCTGGTTTGGGAAGTTTTCAGCCATTATTGCTTTGTATATAGTTTTTGCCCCTCTCTCTTCTCATTCAGAAAGTCCCATAATCTGAACCTATTTCTTTTCATGTGTTCCATAAATCTTGCAGGCTTTATTTTTTAAATTTTATTCTTTTTTGTTGTTCTTGTACCTCTGAGTAATTTCTAAAGCCTTATCCTCCAAGTCACTGATTCTTTCTTTTTCACATTTGAATCTGCTTTTGAAACTCTCTACTGAATTTTTCACTTCGGTTGTTATATTTTTCATCTTTAGGATTTCTGATTTTTTTTTTATGAGTTTCTATTGCTTCGTCAATTTTCTTGTTCTGTTCATGCATTGTTTTCCTAATTTCTTTTAAAAGATTTATTTATTTATTTTAGAGAGAGAGAAAGAGAGAGAGCAGGAAGAGGGGTGGAGGGATAGAGAGAGACAGACAGAATCTCAAACTGACTCCCTGCTGAGCACAGAGTCCAACATGGTGCTCAATCTCATGACCCTGAGATCACGACCTGAGCCAAAATCAAAAGTTGGATGCTTAACTGATTGGGGCACCCAGGCGTCCTGTTTTCCTAATTTTGTGTAGTTATTTGTGTGTGTTTTCTCTTAGTTTATTAAAATTCTTTAAGAGGATTATTCTAAATTCTTTGATAGTTCAAAGAGTTTTAGAGCTTTATCAGTTTCTTTTGGTGGTGTCATATTTACTTGATTTTTTATGATTCTTGATTTCTTACATGGTATCTGCACATTTGAGTAATCAGGTTCTCTTTCAGACTTAAAGGTTTGTTTGGACAGAGATAAATATTAGGCGGACAGTTCAGCTTGGGTTTCTGGGTGTGTCTGATGGTAATATTTTTAAACAGTTAGTGCCTGCTATAATAACTTATTTCTGGGTAAGGCAACTGTTTGATCTCTGAGGTTAGGAAGGAGGGTGTACTACTGGCTGAGAACTATTGGATGGGACTACTGGCTTTTCACTACTTAAGTGAGGGTGTAGGAAGTGCTCCATGGTTTCCTGGATTCTCCAGTCAGCCTTACTAGATGGTTGGGACTGGATACTCTATTCAGTTGTAAATGGAGCTATAAATAAGCTTCCCTGCCCTGGCAGGGCAGTGGAACAGAACCCAGGGCCTGTACGATTTGTTGTTTTAGTATTCAAATCAAGCCAACGCACACACCTAATTCCGTGGTCGGATGAAGCCACCAGTTTTACTCTGTAAATGAGGAAAGCCACAGGCTGTGCTCTCTGTTCAAATGCCATTCTACATATCCTCACTGTTGAATGGGCTTCTCAACTTCCTCTGTACCCTGGCTAGGTTTCCTATTTGGAGTGGCTGAAGGTTGTATTCAGTGATGAGTAAGGCTATGGAGAAGCAGCTCTGAAATTGGTGAAACTCCTTGTTTGCTGTCATAAGTCATATCCAAGTTCTGTGGCCAAACAGGGTAACTGGCTTTGTTCTGCAAACTTTTGGCTCTGCCTGCCCTTCCCTCAGCTTGAACACTGCTGGGCTACATAGATTTCAAGTGTTTTTGACAGATTTTCTGGTCAGATGGTATAAAGAACCATAGTGTGTACAGAGTTATGGCCAAGCCCTCTTGCCTGGATGGGAAGAGAAAGGGCTACTTCAGGCTACTCTCAATTTCTCAAACAGGATGTCCAGTTGGGAGGAACTGGAAACTACCCTCAACCTTGGCTATGAATTAACCTCTCTGCCTGTGCATAGCATAGAAAGTCTCCATAGCTGTGCAACTTTGCTCTGGGAACTATCACTTCTATCTGCCTATCTCTTGGCTGGAGCACTGCTGCTTGGACACACAACTTCCAGGAGTTATTGCCAGTCCTTATGATCAATGGTGTTGGGAAGGCACTCTCTGCAACACTAGGGCTGTGACTCAGCACCTGGCCTGGGTGTGGCTGTTGGAGAACAAAAATTCGACCAGGAAATTTAAAGATTAAATTGGTTTTATTCAATGATTCATGGATCAGGCAGCATCCCACCTAATAAAGAGAAGGCACTCTGAAGAATTGTACAAATGGAAGGCCTTTACAAGCAGCAATGGTGTGGGACAAGGAAGTTATTAGAAAAAATAAAGATTGTTTCAGGAATCGTCACCTTCCCTTAGGGGAAAAGGACAGGGTGTCTTAGGCAGACCACATCACTAGTGCTGATCAGGAAATTCCAGACCAATTGGTTTAAATTCCCCTGCTGGAGAAGCTGAAACCACAATTTGGTTAGGTATTAAATCTTAACATAAATTACTCTTTTCTGTTTTTGTGGTTTCTTTTTTACATGGGCAAACCTCTCTCTAAGGCCAACAAAACTCCTTTGAGGGTCCAAATCAGGCTGATCTACACTCTGCCAAGTTCTTCCATTAAAGTATGCCCTCGATTTTGTTCTGCAAATAAGGAAAACTGATGGTTGGGATTACTGCTTAGTACTACAGGTGTGAGTCCAGTCTGTCAAGATTCATGTGCTGGTTGTTGCAAGTCCTTCTCTGATTTCCATTATAGGCAGATTGTCAGTAGTTGAGTCCCACAGATTCCTGCAATCCTCATAGTATGAGATCAGAGTGGGGACTCCTAGAAAGTGACCAACAGTGCTGTGGTTGAGGGGCAAGTCTGAGATTCTGGTTGTCCCTCTGGATTCTCTTTCTGCCCTGGAAGAATGAGAGGCTCAGAGGGAACATCTCCACATGATGGCACTACACTGTCCTGTGAGGAGAGGCAATGTTGTTAATGTGTAGCTGTTTTCTTTTATTTTACCCTTCTAGAACATTTTGTCTTGGTCTCTGTGGTGCAGGGGTGTGCTTCACCTCACCAATATATTCTGGGATTCTCTCAGTGGTATCTTGTTCTTGAATAAATATTAGTTTTCTTCTTGTGGAACAGTCAGGAAGGACCCATGATGCCATCTAGGTGATGTCACCTCCTGGGGTCAATTTCTTAAACTTTGTTGAATTTCTTTGGCATAAAATAAAGCTAAAATTTGAAGGTACAGATAGCCAATATGGTATCTCTCAAAGAAGAGAAATTCCAATTTGAAGGCTTTTAATGTTATAGTTGTCAATATTTTTTTAAGATTTTATTTATTTATTTATTTATTTATTTATTTATTTATTTATTTATTTGAGAGAGAGAAAACACGAGTGAGGAGAGAGGGAGACAGAGAATCCTTACGCAGACTCCCCACTAAGCACAGAGCCCAATGCGGGGCTCCATGCCAGTACCCTGAGATCATGACCTGAGCTCAAGGCAGTTGCTTAACTGACTGAGCCACCCCAGTGCCCCTGCCAAAAAAAATTTTTTTTAATTCAAACCAGATAAATATAAATACAGGATTTTAGGAAGACAGATGTACTGAGTTTTTGGTTTTTTGTTTTTTTTGATTTTTTGATAGAGCACATGAATGAGGAAGTAAGGTAGGGACAGAGGGAGAGAGAGCAAATCTTAAGCAGCCTTCTTGCCTATGACCCTGAGATCATGACTTGAGCAGAAATCAAGAGTCGGATGCTCAACAGACTGAGCCACCTAGGCACCCTAAGAAGACTAATGTAGTGAGTTTTTACACTTATGCACAATATTATCTAATCTATACACAACAGAATTTTGAAAAAGATGGATTTTTAACTATGGTGACATTTCAAATCTAAAACGTACTCCTGTTCTATCTATGTGGGTCTTAAGAGATTTTCTTTTATCTTTTTTTTATATTTTCATGCAACACATTCCTCCCTAGACACAGCCTTATTCCATAGTTATTCTGGTGGCTCACAAATAGTATAAATTTCTCTTTCCTTGACATTTTCGCTGAGCTCTAGTTCTTTTTATTTTAGTGTATTCTTAACATGAATATCCCAGGCTTTTTTAATTTAACATGCTCGAAATAAGTATTCATTGCTATGGTTCTTTTAAATATAACCCCTGCCTTGATTAGTTGTAAGGTCATTCATCCAGTCATATAAACAAGCTTCATACAAGACTTTTCTTCTCCCATCTCACATTCAATGTTTCAATAAATGTTATTGATTCAACCCCCAAAAGTTCTCTGTAATATACATCTTTTCTCTTCAAGCTACTTTTAATGCCTAGATCAAGATCTCTTTGTTCCTCATTTAAAAAAATCACTACAAAAATATCAAAGCATGTGTGTGTAAGAAAGTGGTAAACATTTCATGTGTGATAGAATACATCACAACATATTTGGCAGAGTTCAACCGAGCTGTATGTACAAGCTATGCTGATTAAAATACCTTTGAGTAATTGCTTTGCATATGTTCATTTAGAAAATAATAAAATAAAAATATTGAAATCTTGTACTGATATTGATACACTTAGACAACATTGGCACATTATGTATTTTTTTCAATTTACTTGAAATTTTTTGCAGCAACAAATTTGAAGAGGTATACAAATTCAGATCTTTTAATCCAGTGAGCTCTTCTCACTCTCAGTAATATATTCCTAGGCTGTGTTCAAGGTAGGGAAGTATATATATCCAAAGAGATGATCATTCACATTCTTTACAAATGTGAAACAGTAAGAGATAAACTATAAATAAAATTAAATTTTCAAAAATAAGAGAGTAACATAATTTTTCTAGCTGTATTTACAAATGAGAGATATGAATATTTGCCTATGGATGAAGCATAGCAAAGGAAGAAGAAGAAGAAAGAAGAAGAAGAAGAAGAAGAAGAAGAAGAAGAAGAAGAAGAAGAAGAAGAAGAAGAAAGAGAAGGAGAAGGAGAAGGAGAAGGAGAAGGAGAAGGAGAAGGAGAAAGAAAGTTCTCTTAGGAATGGCAAATCAAGATGATAGAGTCCAAGGTTAATTAGACTAATTAGATTTATTTTATCTTCTAAAACAGAATACATAAAATTACGTATTTTTTTAATAAGTTTTACTTTTCTATGAGTTGAGTATTTAAGAAATAATTACCACTTAAATGCTTTTTCAATACATATAACTCTTTCATGTATTTTTTCATCATTCATCACTAAAAGAAATTTAACATTATTAAACTTATGGTAAAAGAAGTTTATATTGATATTATATGAATGTTCTTTATTATTTAAATTAACAACTCAATTTATAGGAAAAATAGATTTCCCTCCACCTGAGTTGTTTCCAATTGCAAAACACTGGAAAGTATATATTCCATAATAGCATATTGATAAAATAGATAGTTTATTGATAAAATAGGTATTTTATTACACTTGTAATAAAATAACAAATGCATATCTATAATTATGTAGTTAAAGAATATCTAATGACATTGAAATATGTCATCATATTTTTTAAGTATAAATTAAGTGCTATATCACATTCAATTATGATCAAATTTTTGTTGAAAAAATATAAGAAATATGGCTATTTGGATGTGGCTGCCCATTTTACTAGACAACATTGTTAACAATAGATAATCTCTGACAAGTACTCTGAGTTGGAGGACTTTGCTATCCACAGGGCCAGCTATATAATTTGCAGGCTTAGAGCAAAACAAAACTGCAGACCTCCTTTTTCAAAAGTTACTAAGAATTTCAAGACAGCAGAGCATAAAACCAAGCATGGGTCCCTCTGGCAAGGTCCTTATGATACAGTATTAATATTAATACTACGTTGGATTTTTGAAGCTTGGAAAACATTATAGTAGAACTAGCAGAACTGCAATGGCTAACCACATGGGTATAGATCAAAAATCTTAGAAAAATGGAAATTTGAGAATGGGTATATTAAGCAAGACAAAAAACAACCTGGTTACTATGTCCCATAGCAATAAAGGATGTTCCATTAAAAAAGGTTATAGGCCAGGGCTGATAATAGGAAATCCTTTTAAAGAATTGTGCTCCCTGTTACTAAGGCAGATGATAAGATTTCAAAATAATAGAGGCCAGGTGTTGGTCTTTAACCATCAGGTAAAGATGGATAAATGTATTATATTTTATTTTTTTAAGATTTATTTATTCATTTTAAAGAGGAGGGAGGGGCAGAGGGAGAGGAATAATCTCAAGCAAATGTCCTGCTTAGCATGGAGCCCAACGCAGGGCTCAATGTCACTACCATGAGATCATGACGTGAGCTGAAATCAAAAATCAGACCCTTAACCAACTGACCCACCCAGGTGCCCACGGATAAATGTATTTTAGTAAATGACAAGGTTGAATTTGTAGTTTGGCGTGTCTGATCTTTGGAGAATTAGGCAAATACTTAAGGAGTATAAGCACGTAGGGGCAAGAAAAATTGCTCTATTTGATAAATCCAAGGAAATAGGGAAGTAGAAACCTACCCCAGTAAAAAGTCTCTATAAATTTATCACAGGAGACACATCATGGATGTACACTCTGTCTCTTCTGCACTTCTGCTATGCTTATATTTAATTTTTGGAACTGATTTTCAAGAAAGTTTTCCTTCTGCTACAGGAGCTGAGGTGTTCTTAAAATGTTTCCTCAGAGGCCTGGCTTTTACAGCATCATTACAGTTGCTTAGTAATAATAATAATAATAATAATAATAATAATAGAAGCTCAGATCATCCCATTTTCTTTTTATTCAAAGACTTCTGAAGTTATTAACAAAGTTAGATAAGTCTAAAATTCTTAAATTATACTTGAACTATCATTTCAAGTGCTAGAGCTCTTGAAAAACACAATATTTCACTTTTCACCTAGAATTAGTTGCACATAGATTGGAGTCTTTCTGCTTTTGATGCCACAGTCCTCCAGTGGTTAACACCACCCTAATGTACACCAGTAATGAAGTTCTTTTTTCCACCTGACTAGTGAGTGTTCTACTTCTAGAATCTTATCTTGGGAGTCTACTGTCTCTATTTCTTCTATAAAGCATCAAAATGTTTCTTCCTGAGTCAGGGATAAGAAAAGGAATTGGCTGTAGTTAGTTAATTTGTCAGATGATCCCAAAAAGCAGGATTTAAGGAAGAGGAAGATTGGGAAAGGAAAAGGCAAGACAAAGGCTCATTACTGAGGGCATTGCTGTAGGCATTGCTAACCATCACCACTGCCGGTTTGTTATTACCCCTAAGATGTCTATGAAATGCAACAAGAATTGTTGACCTAAAGCAGAAAACTATGAAGCATTTATGACATCCATCCCATTGTTGAAAGTTTCTCTCCTGGGTGATCCCTGCGTTTTCTGCCTGCCCTTGACCATGGATTAGGCTCATCCTGATCTAGAGTTGGCTATGAATCGAAAGCAGAAGTCATGCGCAAACTTGAGATGAGAAGTTAGTATCATGAAGTGAATCTGATCTCTCAAAAGACTGACCACCACAGCTGAAACTGAAATTAGATTGGACTGGAAGGCTGTAACACCCACTATAACCAATTGCCTCTCCTCCAACTCACTTTCAGTATTCTAAAGTTGTTGTTTTTTGTTTGTTTGTTTGTTTTTATACCTCACTAGTCTCTTTTTAGCTCCTCTCCCATTCTTGGTTTTTCTGGGTTAATACAATTTAATTTCTTTAATTTTGTATTACTTGGTGTTTTGGAATGAAGAGATGTAATTTCTTGTTTAACTAGAGAGAAAAAAGAAGTATATATCTCACTGTATCTTTGGGAAAGGTCCTAGAGTAAAACCTTCAGGTTTTTAACCCATTTCTTCAGAAACCTTTTATAGTATGCTATAAAATATTATGTTCAAATACAGTTAATTATCAAATACTAATATTTACAATCTATATCTGCTGTCTAAACAACAACAACAAATAGTTCATTCAATTTGCTCACAAATACAACCTGAACATACATTACCTTTCATTATAAAAATACACAGAAAATAATTTAGATCTTACACTGATGGATTTATCTTCCTGGAAACAAAGAGCCATTTTATAAAGGTAAATGTAAATTCAAAATAAAACCCAACCAAATGTATAAAAGTTTTTAAATGATCATTCTAATTTTGTCTTATATAAAAATATATTTTGTGTTACATAAATGCGAAATTATTCAAGATGAAATATGTTATTTTTGCTTATAATTACTATGGCTAGTTCATTGTACTGTGAGAGGAGCATTTTTCAGAAATATAAAATATATTTCTATGAGTTATAAAGTTAAATTTATGGAAATGATTTGTAATTTATTGAAATACATTTGACACTGTACATTTGTTAAATATCCAGTGGAAATATTTTTCTTTACATTGTTTTAGAACAGAGGAAATGCCTCAGGGGAACTGCCAAGCTTTCTCTCTTCAACTGACAAATAATTTTATGGCAATAGTTATTCAATTTCTTAAAAACATCAATTTTATATCAAGCCCTATCAAGTAGACAATTTTAATAAAATGTTTACTATTATTTTTGTTTCTAAAGGCCATAAAACTCCAATAATATGAAGTAAAACAAAAGAATTGTTTTGCTAACAAAACAATGAATAATTTCATGGAACTGTCTTGTTAAATATCTTGGGCTTGACACATCGTTGGTTATAATGACAGGTTACATGGAATTACAATACATGCTCACTTGGCTGATATTACATAGGATCAGAATGTTTCAAGCAAGAATGTTAAAAATTCATGCTGAACTAAATGCTTTATGGAAAGAAAAAATAAAGAGTTACACTACCATTTTAATATATGGAAATGCTGTTAATTATGAAAATACACATTGTATAATCTGACTTTGCTAAGGATTTCAAAATACTAAACAAGTACTTCAGAAATAAAAGCATCTGTTTGAGGGGTGCCTGGGTGGCACAGTCAGTTAAGCCTCTGACTCCTGGTTTCGGCTTAGGTCCTGATCTCAACATCATGGGATCAGCCCTGTATGGGCTCCACACTCAGTGTGGTCTGCCTGAGATTTGCTCTTCCTCTCCCCTTCCTGCTAATGATCACTCTTTCTCTCTTTCTGTCTCTCTCTCTCTATATATATATGTATCAAATAAGTAAATAAATTTTTAAAAAATAAAAAAGTGTTGGGGTACCTGGGGGGCTTAGTCAGTTAAGCATCTGCCTTCAGCTTGGGTCATGATCCGAGGGTCCTGGGATTGAGCCCCCCATTGGGCTCTCTGCTCAATGGGGAGTCTGCTTTTCCCTCTCATTTTCCCTCTGTGCTCTCTCTCTCAAATGAATAAAATCTTTTAAAAAATTTAAAAAATTAAATAGTGTCTGAATTCATGACTTACCATTACCTATTGTGGCAGGTTGGGTTCTCCAGGTAGCAAACTCAGAGACAGAAAATAACACATGGAAGTTTATTCAGGAATATTCTTGAGGTAAAGCTCTGGGGGTGAAGGAAAAGAAGCAGGATTGCGTGGTAGGGAAAGGTAGTTTGTGATGCACTCTTTACAAAAGCCTCCATCAGTTTCAGGGGTATTGCTGAGACTGGGATGACCCATTCAGAATAATTCTGAACTGGGGTGAGAGGGCTAGCCCTTTGTGTACTCATCTAAATTTGCCATCGGAACTCATCTAGAGGCAACATAACCTTAAGTAAAGCTATTTTCCTTAAGTGAGACAAACTGGAGTGCTCCAAAGAATGTAAGGGAGGAATGCCATTTTATTTCTGTACAGGAATCTGGTAGTGCATCACACAATCCCCTACAATTTATCCCTTTTGCTACACTGGAGTAGAACATATAGGATTCCAGGATTGTAGTGTGCTATTTTCATAAGACAGCAAGATTAGTGGGAAAAATTGTGTCCCCTGCTATTGTAGTTGGACTCAGGACTTAACAGGCATGCATCCTTTCCTACTATCTCCCTTCATATTTATCTATTCTAGGTTCCTGTCAAACTCAAGTAACAATTCTGCTAGTATCAATGGTGAACTGGTAGCATGATCCAGAATCTCATTCATCAGTGGAAAATATAATATTTGTAGCATGTCCATCTGGTTCTGGTCTTTTTGGATGATGTTAAGACAGAAGGTGGAAGAATAAACATAGCTCCAGGCAAAATTATAAATGAATACTGAGATCTGTTCCAAGTAAATACAAACTGTTTCGGATCCTCTTTTCTGATAGAAATGGAAAAGAACCAATTTGCCAGATCAATGGCTACATACCATGTACCAGAGGCCATGTTAATTTTCTCTAGCGAATATATCACATCTGGCACAGCTGCTGCAATTGGGTTATTACCTGGTTGAGTTTGCAGTTATGCACTGTCATCTTCCATCTGTTTTTTGTTTGTTTTGTTTTGTTGTTTTGTTTTGTTTTGTTTCTGGAGCCAGATGGTAAATTAAATGGAGAAACGATGAATTCTTGGATCCTTTAGGTCTTTAAAAGTTGTACTAATTTCTGATATTTCTGCTGGGATTCAATATTGTTATTTCTTTATTTTATTGGTTGGGGTCTAGTATGTTTTTAATATCTCTATTTATCTTGTCCTGAAAACAAACATGAAGTTTCTGAATGAGAGATCAGACATTATTACAGCATTACCAACACTGATTAACTGTACCCCAGGCCCCCTAGGATGATTCGATGAGGGCAGATGTCACCTGCACAGTTGGAGGAAAGGAGCCCGGAAATTATGCACCTGAAAGCCTATACAGGAACTCCTTTATACAACCCCTACTGCACTCCCCAAGAAAACACACCCGTCAGAAAGGGAGACCTTCTTTTTAATGTAAACACATCCTTCCTCAGAAAAGAAGAGAATTGGTTCAGAGTTGTATTACCTTTAAAACGTAATAACATACCTAGAGATATAACATCCTTAGAATGAGAAGAACAAATAGTTCTGGGGGAAATGGCACATTTTTTGTCTTAATAGCATTTCAGTCGTCTTTCCTCAGAAAGTCCTGACAATGCAGAAACATGAAAATATCTTCACCACAGGAATTGGCGCTTTTAGTGTTGCACTTGGGTTGCACTATGAAAGCTCTCACCCCACAACACAAGGAACAGAGAGAAAAAATCCTTCCAATTACACAGTGTGTCTATCCCAATTGCATATTTGGAGAGATAGCCATGTGATGGTTTTGCAAACCCAGTGTTCACTGTTAGCCTGACCCACACGATATGCTTATGTATTCATACACCTTATGTCTCCACTTAACTGGGACTCACCAAAATGCTCTGGTGTGCTGTAAACTTGACATTTGAGCAAATAATGATAGGTCTTTTTGAGAGAGGAATGGTAGAATTACTACCATGCTAAGGAGTCATGGTGAAGTTTTTCCTCCTCAAGACCCAGACTTTTCCTCAATCACTGTATCCTATGTATGAATATTAGCTCAAACTTGAAAATTAGGCAAGGAGTCATGACACTTTATTAATTGCCCTTAGTCATCGGATTGTTTATTTTTCAGTATATAAACTGAGCATTATCCCTGGTGACTGCCCACCTATTTTTTTCCCACAGGGAAGCCATGTTTTATTAAACAATTTCATGACACTGATGGATCAGTCTCCCACATTGCCACTTCTACATTGCCACTTATGATAATTTTCTTTACTTGACTTCTGATGATTAAGGACTGACAGCAGTTGGGAGGCACCAGCTCTTACTAGAAAGGATTGGAACTCTACTATAAATTCAGAGTTTAGGAAAACCTGGAGATGCAAACTTTGGGAGCAAATCAGTGCCAAGATTCCAATCCTATGTGGCAGGACCTCATTCTTCCTCAGCAAGGTCCTGATCTTGTCATTTCAGATAGATATAATTTGGAAGAGGAAACCTCTATGGAGCTCTGCTACTTCAATTATTAAGTTCTCAGGTTTTTCTTCCTTTTGGCTACAGAAATTGAGAGTCTTTTTATATATTAACAAGAGTTCCTTCTGGCTTTCTTGTTAAGGAATTATTTATTAATCACTTTTATTTATTTCTTATCTTTTTTCAAAGAATCAATTGTGCTGAGCAATAGCAACTCAATTCCGAAGTCCTCATAGTTACTAATTCTTCTTTATTCTTCTTTAATATCTTCTCAAAAGCTTCTCATTCCCTAGCAGAATATCATTGTAGTTTACCACCCAAAAAAGTGTTAAAAATTTACTATTAATTACCTAATTCCAGGAGTTATCTTTTTTGCCTTCTAATAGTGATGGTGAATTCATTGCCAGCTAAACAGCAGTTGATTCAAAACCTTACTTTAGTGTCTGTTTCTCAAACTAGTATTGTTGAATTCAACAGGAAGCATATTCTGTATATCTCTTTAAAGCAGACTCTGAAATGGAGATCAACATGTAGAATGTTTATTACAGAATGTTATTGGTATTCTCATTTACTGAAGGCGAAGTTATGATGCAATATTGGGCAAATACAGAACTAGGACTGTGACACCATTTCAATGAAGATTTCTGCCAATAGGAATTATTCTGAGTTGTAGGCGAAAGGTCTTGGCATCCATAACCTTGTTATCAACTATTCACTATTTTGAGCTATTATTATTTCAAGAGGGCATGATCTTGGGTGAGGCAACTCTTTTTAGATGAAGCATTTCTTCAAGAAAGCTGAGAGCCATGGGCTGTCCACAGACAACACACCCAGCAAGTAGGGGGAGAAATTCTGAAGAAGGATTTGATTGAAGCAGCCTAGCAGTTATTATATCCACTAATACAGAACAGGTTTTTCCTTTTTCATCTTTTTAAAAAATGCATTTGATATTTACTCCTTGGATCAGCCATGAACAGCAAAGGTCTTGTTATGGATTACATTGTGCTCCCTCAAAAAGGTATGTTGAAACCCTAATACTCTATACTTCAGATTCTGACTGTACTTGGAGATAAGGTCTTTATAGAGGCAATCAAATTAAGATGATGTCATTAAGGTGAGCTTTAATTCAATAAGACTTGTGTCTTTATAAAGAGAAGAAACGTGGACATAGAGAAATGCACAAGAGAAGATAATGTGAGGGGATGCAGGAAGAAGGCTATATGAGGAGAGAGGATTGGAGTGATGCATCTTCAATCCAAGGAAACCCAAAGACTGCAGCGAACCACCAGAAGCTAGGAAGAGGCAAGGAAGAATTCTTCCACTGGTTTCAGAAGGATCATGGCCTCGCCAACACTATGATTTGAGGCTTCTAGCCTCTGGAACTGGAAGACAATAATTTTTATTCTAAGCCACCCAGTTTGTGTTATTTTATGGTGGCAAGTACCTGGGAAATTAATACAGACTCCAAAATAAATGATATAACAATGCACTGAGACTGTCTCTTAGTTTAGTTAATTACATTCTATACTAAAAAATGTTCTTGTAGATAGATGATATATAATAAAGATACAATTGAGGAAAATATAAAATATTTATGAGATCAGTGATTTGTGATGCAATCAGTGATCAGTGATTTGTAACATTAGAACAACATTAAGGATTAACTACAAATCCAAAGAAAAGTAATTTCATTTATTTATCATTAAACAAGATAAGAACAGGTTGTGATATTAACTTAAATGTTCTTGGTCGTCTTCACTGAAAAGACAGTGTTTGAGCAAAAAGAGTAGCAGCTGCCCTAATCTGGGACCAAGCCTGATGAGCTACAGGAAAATTAATGAGTCCAAAGTGACTAGAGCAGATGACATTATGGGTTGAGTAGCAAGAGAGGGATTCAGAAAGCCAGATCACAAAGAAATGTAAAGGTCAGTGCAGAAAACATACATTTAGTAAAATGGAATTCTGTTGCAGGGCTTTGAATAGACAAGTGACATAATTTGATTATCATTTTGACAGTATCACCTAAGATGCTTATTAATAGATATTAAAATGGGAAAAGATAGAAGCAGGGCCAACAGTTAGGATACTGCAACCCTCCAGGTGAGAAATAAAGAGGGGTAGCACCCTGATAGATTCTGAAGGATTTGACCTGACTTAATTGTAGAGTTGATTAAGATGTCTCTGGGTGACTGTTGTCTTGAATCTGGTGGTAAGATTGAAATGGCCATAGGTCAGTAGGGGCAGCAGTTGGGAAGAAAAGGTGGGTGTGAATCAAGAGACAGTGAGAAAAAAACTGAATCCTCTGAGGAAAATCTGGGTCCCCTGAAAACAAATAGAGACCCACAGGGACAAGTTGAAATCTACATTTATCTTTTATCAACTCCAGCTTCATTAATGCGTATTATCTCCACTTTTCACCATGGAACTGTGTATTTACCTGACACCAGAACTTGAAGAAACTTAAGGAAGAATTCTCAAGAAGCTAGAAGAGCTGTGGGCCTGGCTGTTGGCCTATACCAACAAGATATGCCAGCATATCAGTGACCATATGAGTCATAGTGGTAGCTGATGTCCTACGCAAACCCTTACAGTGAAATGGCTGCTGCTTCTGTTCCACCTTTCAAAATGACACTTGTATACAGCTTGTGCCTTTCTCTAGCCTGTACTCATTCAGAAAAGAAATTCTAAGAAGGTTTGTTCCACATTGCTTAGTTGACACAGTACAAAAACCACCAATATTTACCCTTTTTCAACTTGGTATCCCCACACGACTCTTTTAAGCATATTTAACTCTTAAAAGTAAAGAGCAAAGCCATACTTTCACTTATATGATGCAAGCAACTCTCACACAACTTAAAGCTTACTAATTCTCTCTATATGTCTCATATATATACCTCCCTCTCATAAATCACCTTATCCATCTTAGGGTGATGGTCATTATTCTTCTAGCTGAATAATAACCACATTCAGATATCCTGCAACTTAAATAATGAGGGATATATTTAAGCACTATTAACTTATGTTAGATGGTATCAGAATGATAGAGGGAAAAACAACTAATTGATATATGAACATATATATTCATATCAAAATAAGAAGGAAATATTTTATTATGGTCTTTGTTTCTGCCACTGGTCACATGGTCATAGCTGGTATTTATAACATCTTCCACAACCCCTTCTTTAAACTATCCTTCCCCCATTAAATAAGTATAGCATTTCATTGAATTGTATCAAAAAACATGGCCAAACTGAGGGACTACCTAGGGGATACCATGCATTTAACTTCCATTTTAATGAAATGTCTTTGGTGACAGTTTGGGAACCTCTATTGATCTCTAGAACAATGGGGCCCGACTTTGGGGCGATTGGAAGCACAAATTTTACTAAGAAATTATTAAGAGTTAGAGGAACAGAAAAGATTTTCCCAACGTACCTATGGCTCCACACTTTAATTCCCAAGCTTATCAATTCTAGATACAGGAGGAATATCACTGGATATTAGTGTATGATTTAGAACATACATATACAATGTTCTGGAGGGTACCACCTCAGCGCCACGAGATGCTGCTAGCTGATGTCTTAACTGACTCTCTGAAACACCTTTCATTTTTTTAAAAAATCAGAGTAGGTGCTTCAGTGTGAAGGGAATGCATTAAGACAAGAAAATTTCATAAGCATGAGGTCATTTCCGCACTTTATTTGCTATAAAATCAATTATTTTACTGGAAGCTATGCTATGTAAAATACCACAATGGGGAATAAAACATTTTGTAAGTCCAAAGATAGTGGTCTTGTCAAAAGCTCTTTGAACAGGAAAGGGAACCTCATATTCAAAATAAGTGCCTATTCCCCTGAGTGAAAGTGCTGCTCCTTTCTATGACAGAAGCGATGCAGCTAGCATCTGGTTGTTCCATCTAGAAAACGGTGTCCCATCTGGGACTCAGATTCTATATCAGACGGTGAAATATGAACTACCCAGTCGTGCCTATAGCCAAGCATGTCCTGGTAAAAAGTCTGTGTATAATATATATTCAATAGGCAAAGCTCAATGCTGCTATTACTATACTAGAGATTCTTGCTTCCAAGAAAATTTTGGACTTTACAGTACAGAAACTGTACAGGTTTCTAAGTTTTACTAAGATTATTTTTTTAGTTTTTGATATGTTCATGTCAGATTTTCTCTTTACTAACAATTATAAAACAGTAACAGTTAAAGTTCTCACAAGTCTCTGCCCGGACCTCCTGCCCACCACACACAGAGATATGCACACACAGAAATACGCACACAATCCGCGTACCCCGAAATCCACTCCTTCCACCCCTAGATCCAATCTAGCTATATATTCATTTTACGACATCACTAATCAATATGTGTATCATAGTGTATAAGTAAAAGCTAAATATTATTTACAATTAATTCACTTAATGTTCTGTTTGTTCATAATTTTCCTTATATTATTTTTATTTCCTCTCGAAATACTGATTGCACTTTTTTATATTTGATAATTTGAAAAATGTGTTTTACTTTTAATGTAACATTTTGTTTTAGAGATTTTATTAAAATGCTATATTATTAAATAATATAATGAATATTCTATGTAATATAATGAAATATATTCCCAGGAATGATTATTTAAATAATACCATCACACCTAGGATCCCATTTGTCAGAGATAGTCTTTGCTAACATTTTAGTGTGTATGCTTATGGAATTGTTTCCATTCACACATGCATATATGCGAATTATATATTTCTTGTATTCCAAACTATGACAACAAAAAATACACAAACAGAAATAGCACAGCATGATTATGGGTACAATTCTGAAGCCAAAATGCTTAGGTTTTTTTTGATAAGTTTTTAAATTATATTATGTTAGTCACCATACAGTACATCCCTGGTTTTTGATGTAAAGTTCCATGATTCATTAGTTGCGTATAACACCCAATGCACCATGCAATACGTGCCCTCCTTACTACCCATCACCAGCCTATCCCATTCCCCCACCCCCATCCCCTCTGAAGCCCTCAGTTTGTTTCTCAGAGTCCATAGCCTCTCATGCTTCATTCCCCCTTCTGATTACCCCCCCTTTCTTTATCCCTTTCTTCTCCTACTGACCTTCCTAGTTATGTTCCATAGATGAGAGAAACCATATGATAATTGTCTTTCTCTGCTTGACTTATTTCACTTAGCATTATCTTCTCCAGTGCCGTCCATGTTGCAGCAAATGTTGAGAACTTGTTCTTTTTGATAGCTGAGTAATATTCCATTGTATATATGGACCACATCTTCTTAATCCAGTCATCTGTTGAAGGGCATCTCGGTTCCTTCCACGATTTAGCTATTGTAGATAATGCTGCTATGAACATTGGGGTGCATATGGCCCTTCTCTTCACTACGTCTACATCTTTGGGCTAAATACCCAGTAGTGCAATTGCTGGATCATAGGGTAGCTCAATTTTTAACTTTTTAAGGGACCTCCACACTGTTTTCCAGAGTGGCTGTACCAACTTGCATTCCCACCAACAATGTAGGAGGGATCCCCTTTCTCCACATCCTCTCCAACAATTGTTGTTTCTTGCCTTGTCTATTTTTGCCATTCTAACTGGCGTAAGGTGGTATCTCAGTGTGGTTTTGATTTGAATTTCCTTGATGGCTAATGATTTTGAACACAAAATGCTTAGTTTTAAATCATACTTGACCCTCTTTCTTTATCTGTAAAATGAGATAGATAATAAGTGCATATAGTTTTGAAATATATATATAATTTCATATATTGTAATGTATATTGGATATATAATATACATGATATGTGTATATATGTATATATAATGTGTATATATATGTATATATATTGGTACATAATAACTATAAATTGTTGTGAATCTATTGTTCTGTACACTTGTTTTCTTAATATCATGGACAATTTTCTGTGTCAAAATGTATAAAAGTACCTAAAAATAAATAATCTCAGCTATCTCATCCTGAAAAGTACCCCAAATTAGATACTGTTCATATAAAAATTACCAGGAAATCATATACAATCAAAGGCAATGTACCTTTGAGATTCTTTGGTTTTCTTTATGAAAGTACACCCGATCCACTGTTAAAGGAGCACTCTTTTCTGATAGAGTCAAGAAAAATAGAGATGAGTTCTGCTAGATGGGTAACACAGAATTTGTGAGGCAGAATATTAAAAATTCTAAGCTTCAACATTAGCCATTCACATTATAAGTAAACACATGGGGAACATATCACAGTATTAGTAAATCTCTTCTAAAATGTAAATAATAGAGATTTGGAGTACTAAGGTAGATTTGTCTCCAGCTGAGTGCCTGGTATGGGCCGTTTCTGTGTCTCTCCAAGTCTTGGGTGCTAGACCTGTCTTCCTTACCACCTGGTCATAGTCTTGAAGCTTGGGGATAGATAGATAGATAGACAGACAGACACTGATATTAAAATCTAATCTATAGCTATATCATTTATATCTATACTTATCTATCATCTATCATCTATCTATATTATAGTTCTATCTATCTATTATCTATCTATCTATCTATCATCTATCTATCATCTATCTATCTCTCTATCTATCTATCTATCTATCTATCATCACCTATCTTTTGAGAGAAAGAGATTTATAAAGAATTGACTTATGCAGTTATGGAAGGGAAGTTCCACAGTTTACTGTCTGCAAGCCACAGACCCAGGAAAGCCAGTGGTGTCAGTGATATAGTGCCAAGTTCAAGTCTGAAGGCTTGAGAACAAAAGCACTGATGGTTTAAGCCACAGTCCAAAAACAGGAGCAGTCAGGGGAAATGAATTCTCCCTTCTTCTGCCTTCTTGTTCTATTCAGTCTCTCAGTGGATTAGAGAATGCCCACCAGTAATCTGCTTTACCTAGTCTACTAACTCAAATGTTAATCTCATCCAGAAACACCCTCACAGACACACCCCAAAGTAATATTTTACCAAATATCAGGGTTACTTATAGCCTAACCAAGTTGACACATCAAATTGTTCATCACAGTAGCCTTCTGCCAGAGTACATGCTATCTCCACAAGGGGTGAACCATAACCTCTGCCTCATTCATAGAGATAGAAGATACAATGTTCAGTAACTTGTCCTTTACTTTAATAGAATTTCTTGGCATGTCCCAAACCTCTGAACTTTTAAAATTTCAATGAGAGTACTGAATCTTTGTAGGATTTACCTTTTATTTCCTTGCATGTGTGTTTCTCATTAGGGCATCTAGAGTACTTGCTGTTTCCTGTTTCTTAGGTATAATCAGCAAGATGTCATGCATCAGTACAATGGGCCAGTGTGAGTTATGTGAAATGTTAAAATGATCAAAGCCTCTTTGAATTATCTTATGACAGAGTGGGACAGTTAACACAACTCTGGTGCAAAACAGATCATATAAAGTGCTGGCCTTATTTTTATCTCCTTTGTTGATAGGGATTGAAACTCATGCATTATCCAGATTAATAACCTCATAGAAATTTCCAAAGCTTTATTTTTCTTCACAAAAGCTGTGATGGAGACTACTGCTTGGTTGAGTGATAATTGGGGCTACTATTTTGGTTAAGTTTTCTGGCAACATTTGCCACTTTGGATGGTGGTGGAATCTGAAATATGTGTGGACATGATGGGCACCACTACTCATATATCTTTAAGTTTTTAAAGGTGAAGAATATGAGAGCAGATAGTTATAGAGGGTTCCGATTCCCTTCCTTTCAAATCGTTCTTAAATGAAAGGTCAGGGGGCCAAAGTGAGAATTCTGTCAATTACTAATGTGTGTCTCCTAACCAGCTACATGGCAATCAAAGGTTGAAAAAAATGAGAGCTTGTGGGCATTTTATTTACAGAAATTGACGATAGGTAGACTAGGAGTCCATTTACCATCTAGTTTCCATATGCTTACTATCTTCAAATAAGTCTATTATTTATTCCCAGATGTCAGTGTCATCTCAGAGCTTCTGCTCTACAACCTGCAAAAGGTCTAGATGTTTCTCCTCCCGCCCCATCATATAAATTACTCTGATAGATAATCACAAATCCAACTGGAAGGATTAGGGAAATACTGGCCTTACTTGTAGCTGTGTTTCAGGGTCATTCTCAAAGAAACTATGCCTCCATTCCAATCTACAAGCACTAGGCTCAAACTTTTCATGTTATTTTTGAGAAATGAGTATAATTCACTTCTATAAAAATAGATTAAAGTTCTTTATAAATTGTCTCTCTTTATCTTGTAGTGTTAGATATTATACTTCAAGGAGGACAAGAGGCTAGTGAACATTTTATCCTCAGTTTTGAGCAAGATTTTAATATTCAAATCAAGTTTGTGATTAGTTCAGTACTATACATCTAAATTTTTTAATGGAAAGTATTGTATTTTTAAAAAATATTTTAAGTATTTATTTGAGAGAAAGAAAGAGAACAGAGGGAGAGTGAGAGGGAGAAGCAGACTCCCCACTGAGCAGAGATCCCCACGTGGGACTCTATCCCAGGACCCTGAGATCATGACCTGAGCTGAAGGCAGATGCTCAATCAACTGAGACACCCAGGCACCCCGAAAGTATTGTATTTTTTATTGTAAATATATATTACTTGTCTGAGTGTAAAATGTTCTTGATTTGTTTAGTAGGCACACAACTTCCATACTTTAAATTAAAAAAAAAATTATTATGAAAGGAGTGATTATTTATATCATCACCACAGCTCGTTCTCTCTACGGTAATAATTTAAAGGTTGATTTAGTTGTTTTATATCTTCCTTTAATAAGATTAATAAAAAGAAACATCTCATTTATGCAACTTTCAATTTATGTAAAAATAGGGTATATTTAAGAATCTTTAAGTAGTGCCATGCAAAGACTATAACCTTTCCTTGTTATCTCCAGGCCTGTTAAATTATTTTTGATAAATTAAAATTAGGCATTTTGATTAATTCCTCCTTTCCTGGAAACATATATCATACTGCATTCAGGATTAAGTTGGACTTTTAGAATTTAATTAACTCATTTTAAATGCATATAACCACTAGTAGAACATAATGGAATGTATATACATATATATGAAAGAGTAGATCCCTCTGGCCTTTGGAATTTGAATAACTCAGTTGAGTAAGCACTACTTATTATTCCTGGTACAAATACTTACATCTCTTCCACTTGGAAAATCAAACATAATTGCCATGCTAAATATAGTGAGGTACTATATCTATTAAATCAAACACTTTAGTATGGATACCCAAAATATTCTATTATTTAACTATAAATGTTCAACTGTAAGTGTTTTTTTGAAATAATAATAATGCGAATTTAAATATGTCTGAACTGATAATGTTCTGGTGGGTGGCATGTTTCTTCTAATAAAAGTTTGGTAGAGTTATGCATGATTGTGAATGATTTCGTATACAAATATAGAACTCATATTTTTAATTAATTCAGAAAAAGTAGAGAAATTTTAATAATATTTTAGAAATGAGATAATTGACTCTATTTTTTGAATTTCTACTCTTTACTGTTGGAAAAATTATATAATCATCAGATAGGAAAATTGAACTTGCTAAACCTATAACATTTCATTTTCTAAAATAGTCTATTATGACAGCAGGCACAGTATTTATGTATGGGGTGTGTGCATATATGAGGGAGCCCTAGAAGAGAAAATAAGGTTAAAAACATCATTAAAGGGATTTTAGGGGACTTAAAGAATATACTAGAAGTAATGTATAACCTACTATTGAAAGACATTTATTCATTCCAGAATTATTTATTGAGGGCCTATTCTGGATCAGGCAATGAAGATACAACAGCAAATAAAATAATAAAATAAAATAAAATATTGGTAAGATATTCCCTCTTCATTCTTTGTTATAAGATCTGGTTTGGATATCAAATGAGAGGAAAAATAAGCACAATAATTTCAACTATGATAATGCCTGTAATTTCTAAGAACAGGTGCTGTGGGTGTAATTTATGTTAAGAGAGGGAAGGAGAAACCTCTATTACCCAGGGACTTTATCAGGCTTTGATGTATTCAATTATTTAAAAATTGAAAATACCAAAAGTCGTGGACAGGGAAAAGGAAAGGGAAGTTATTAGAATTAGAACTGTTCATTTAACTTAACATTATATTTTCAACCTATTCCAGTATCTTTATCTTATCCTCATTCATGAAATTTCAGTTATTTGATGACAGGTTCTATATTTCCTGTATAGCCATAAATTTGCCTAGTATCCACACTAATATCCACAAATACATATTCGTTGGAGGGGGTAAAATAATGAACAAATATTTTTATTGCTTTCATATAAGAAATACCTCATTATTTTTGCATGTAAGAAATTTTGTATATTTAGATATGTTCTTTTTTAAGGGGTCCTGATTATAATTATAACATAATTCTCCAGGAGACTCAGTGCCTTGACAATAAATATTATGTATTTTAGAATTTATCCAATTTATTCCATAAGTTATAAATTATATACGTGCCCAGTGTGTATGTAAACATTTTATTTACTCAAAACATATGTAAAAGTGCTAATTACTAAGTAACCAGGAAAGTGTATTTCTCAATACATATCATTTAAAGTGATGCCTTAAACTGATACTGCTAACTACTTTTCTATCTGTTACAATCGACAGACTTCAAAAAAAAATCTCTGTTTTTTAGAATCACTGTTATGAGGACACTGTTTGTGTCCTTTCAAAATTCATGTATTAAAATCCTACCACCCAATGTGATGGTATTAGGAGGCCGGGCCTTTGGTAGATAATCAGGAGTAATGAGAATAAGTAGGACACAAAGATGGAGCCCTTAATGAATTAAATTAGTGCACTTATAAGAGTCACAAGAGATCTTGCTTCCCCTCTCTCTGCTCTATGTCTCGTGAGAATAGAACAAGGAGATGGTCATCTATAAATTCAGAAGAGAGCTCTCATCAGATCCTGACCATGCTGGCACCCTGATCCCAGACTTCCAGCCTTCAGAACTTGTGAGAAATACATTTCTGGTGTTTATAAGCCGTTCATAAAGTACTTTGTCATAGCAACATGAAGTGACTAAGACAGATGCATTATACACAGAAATACGTGGTCTTTTGATTCTCATTAATGGTCTCTGGAAGGGCAACATTAACATGAAGTAAAATTCCATTTTCCATATTGTGAAATCATAGCACTACTATAAAAAAGAATTTTACGACTCAAAGGCAAAATTACCCATGGCAATTATAAATCCATTTTTATTCTTATTTATGGCATTGTATTATTAGATTGAATTATAAACACTTTACAATTAAATATACCTTTATATCACTATAACACATTGCTCTAATACCCAATTAACCCTATACCCTAAACTATTCTTGATATTGTAAGTTAATTAAGATTTCATACTAATTTCTTACTGTTGTCTTACTCAGTTTCTGTCTGAATTTTCCCACAGTCAAAACTTTTTGCAAGTTGAATTGGTATCATTTTTTTTTTTAATTTGAAACCTGCACAAACACATTTTAACTACTGCTCACTTTTTTTTTTTTCTTTTGCATTTTCTCCCTTCCCAGCACCCTGGTATGCCTAACTTAATGGAAGAAAATGTTCCCAAAGGTAGTATTAAGAAAATATTAACATATTAACACTCCAGTTTAACAGAATATATTATCTATATTTAAAAATTCAGAGACCTGGGTGGCTCAGTAGGTTAAGCATATGCCTTCGGCTCAGGTCATGATCCAAGATTTTGGGATCAAGTCCCACATCCTGCTCCTTGCTCAGTGGGGAACCTGCTTCTCCCTCTGCCTGCTGCTCCCCCTGCTTGTGCACTTTCTCTCTCTCTCTGACAAATAAATAAAATCTTTAAAAAAAAATCCATAGACCACTTACATTCATCATTAGTGTGGAGAATTGTAGGTTTTCTAGGTTTCTAGGACATTCACAGTTCTACCCTTTCCATTCTACCCTCATCACCGATAAATGTTTCCCTGCATGCCTGCATGAAACCATACTAAGTATCCAATTATCCTAGTTGTTTTTCAGGTGACCTGAAAGCGCCCTGAATAAAGAGACACTTTTATTTAAAGAAATCTACAGTACAATGTCCGAAATGCCTTGATGATGATTTCTACCGATGCGGCTACCTAGTCTCTGGGTAGAAAGCCCTTCTGCTGCTTCCCACATGCAGAGAGCTCTATGCATCACATTTTTTTACACTCAAACTCCAGCCATCATCTGTGCTCCCTCCTCCCCCTTTCCCACCTCACACATTATCAAGTCTTTGGGAGAAGGAGAGTTCTTTTTTTTTTTCCTTTTGCACTGGAGTGATTGTTTCCACATTGGTAAAGGATAGATGGAAATGAGAGGGATAAGGAAGAATGGAAATAAATGGATCATGAAGTGATTAATACTTGGAGCAATATGACAGAAATAAATAAGAATTGCTGGGGCACCATAGTATTTAACAATCCATTAAGCTCACACTAAACCTTTGAAAATATTTGCTTTTTTTTCTTGATGACTCTAATATTGGGGCTTGTCTTCTTTTTTGCTAGAGCTGCACTGAGTATACTCTTCTGGCTGTTTACTTCAGGGAACATATCCCTTCATCTGACATGCACATTTAGCTTTCCCTTAAATGAGTTTATAACTCATAGGCTCCCCCAAAAGCTTTTCTCATAGGAATCACTGAGTTTCTATTCCCCTGACCATACTGCTCAGCCCTCTTGTGGTTTTTGCTGATCCCACTTGCTTGGATAACTGTCATTTTTTTTTTTTTAATTTTTCAGGATTCCATAGATTACAGAATAATTTCTACCTATTACTATTTTTAAAAAAATATTTTATTTCTGGGGCACCTGGGTGGCTCAGTCGTTAAGCGTCTGCCTTCGGCTCAGGGTGTGATCCCAGCGTTCTGGGATCGAGCCCCACATCAGGCTCCTACGCTGGAAGCCTGCTTCTTCCTCTCCCACTCCCCCTCTTGTGTTCCCTCTCTCTTTGGCTGTCTCTCTCTCTGTCAAATAAATAAATAAAATCTTTAAAAAATATATTTTATTTCTATACATTATGAATTTTTCTTTACTCCTCAGAAAACTCTCTTTGGTCTATTTATCTGTTTGGAATGTGGCGATAAAGATGGAGATGGTGGGGCGCGTGGGTGGCACAGCGGTTAAGCGTCTGCCTTCGGCTCAGGGCGTGATCCCGGTGTTCTGGGATCGAGCCCCACATCAGGCTCCTCTGCTATGAGCCTGCTTCTTCCTCTCCCACTCCCCCTGCTTGTGCTCCCTCTCTCGCTGGCTGTCTCTATCTCTGTCGAATAAATAAATAAAAAATCTTTAAAAAAAAAAAAAAAAAGATGGAGATGGTACATATATTTAATTGGATGGGCTCTACTGACACAGAATTAAGAAGGAGACCTCAGAACTGCTCTTCCAATGTGCTTTTAATTGATTTCACTCTCCTCCTCCTGGAGATTGTCTTTTTACTATAAAATAGTGCTCTCAAACATCCCACGTGTCTTTGAGATGATGTTTCTTAGTGAAGCCCTATATTCCCTGATGTTTAGAATGGTTCCCTACCTATTATTTTTTATAACTTGGATATAGTTAATTTGGTAGATTTGAAACTAAGTTTCTCTATATTTTCCCTGAAGTATTTATAAAATCTTTCTCTTTACCTTATGGATGGGAAATGACATATGTAATTCCCTTTTTCAGGTGTTCTATATCTTATAAATTACCCCAAGCAACAATCAAGAAAAAGATCAACTCTAATCTTCCAGAAACTTATGTGTTAGACTGATCTTTATTTTGAATTACCTTGGTAACCCTTAATGTGTTGGGAGAAATGTGAAGTTTTCTGATACTACAAAATCACCGTTTTCCTTCTTCTCAGTTTTCCTTGGATCTTTCTCAACAGTCACCAACATACCTAGAGCAAAAAATGATTACAAATATTTCCGAGACATATAATACATAAATTGATATCTCCCACAATACACCAACTTCCCTTTTAAAAAGATACAACTGAGTCATAGATATTTTCATATCTACATATGTTGGCTGTATGTAAATAAGCTCTGTGAGATTTTCAACTTAGGTGCAGTTCATAATAAACTATATCCAGGGCTATTACTAATATGACAATTTCTTATTCTTGTGTGTTTTCATTCCTAGACCATATCTTTTTTGACATTTCTTTTATATTTATTATTAAAAATCTAAACTTCAATATTTTGACCTCCATTGACCTCCCAAAGTTTTTCTCTCAGATAACTTAAAAATTATATAATCATTACACATAATAAGGAAAAGTGACTACATTATCAAATCAATGTAAAATATGTTTATTATTATAATGTTAAAAATACTGGATTTTAGAGAGCTGGAGTTTTAAAAATAATGTATTTATTGAGTATTCCTTTCAATTTTCAAAATAAGTGTACAAAAATTACATACACATATGTATACATATACACATACATATGCATATTTACATAAATATATGTGAGTATATATTTTCATATAAATGTAATAACATGGATATGTATATATGTATTATCTTACTCCAATGTATCTGATAAATAACAACATGTACAATAAAATTGCAGGTCACTGTGCTCTAAATTATTTTCTTAAAAGTCAAACTAAAATAGGTATTCTATTGCCTGCAAAAAACAAACAAAAAAAGAAAAACATTTTTAAAGCTCAAATTATAATTAAACACAGGAAGGTTTTATTGAACCAGAAATTCCCATACAGCCGCATAATATTAAATCTAACATGTGCATTAGTTAAATAATATTTATATCTTATTTTTCTATTTCTTTTCTTTAGGTTTTGAAATAGCATTGCATCAAAATATAGCCAACCTTATATATCCACACTGATCACATGCTGAAAAGGTAAATCATAGTTTATTTTTAAAGTTTCTGAGTGTTCACATCTAAGACATGTTGAATTGCTGTTCAGAGAGATTTTTATTAGTGACAGGGATGAGATACTATACTTTGAGGAAAATAGTCAGTAAAACGTTAACTTTTCTCACATGAGAAAAATTTGAGTTCATATTCTGAGTCCTATCTCATTTGTCCTTCTCTGTTTTTTTCTTTTTTAACTAAACGGGTCTTTTGCTGTAAACTGTGATCATAATATGGTTTTAACTTAAACTTTTCACTGTTTCAGGTTTTCACTCTAGTCTTTAAAAAAATAACATTATAAAAATTCCAGAACAAAAATTAATGTTTTGCTTTCTTACAAGATATATGTTGAAAATATTTCTTTGCACAAATATATGTATATAATATATTTGCCAATATGTTAGGTGTGTCATTCTACCTTGGAATAGATATCCTCTAACTTTCAATCCCCTCACCATACTCTTCTATCATTGTAGAATATTCTTTTTTTTTTTTTTTAAGATTTATTTATTTATTTGAGAGAGAGAGTGTGCACAAGTGGGAGAGGGACAGAGGGAGAAGGTGAGGTAAAGATTCTCAAGCAGACTGCCCACTGAGTGCAGAGCCCGATGCAGGGCTCAATCCCAGGACTCTGAGATCAGGACCTGAGCCAAAATCAAGTTAACTGACTGAGCCACCCTGGCCCCCCATTGTAGAATATTCTTGTTTTATCAAACTATTACTGCTCAAGAATGTGTTAAATTATAAGGGATTTAATTAAATATATATATATGCATATATATGTATATACGTGTGTGTGTGTGTGTGTGTGTGTGTTTGTGTGTGTAGTTAGTGCTTTCTCTGGGTCCATCCTTAATTATAAAACCTTTGGTTTGTAAATGGCTATGGCCTCATACAATGTTGAATCACATTGGATCATTGAAAACATATCTTTTTATCTCATCAGCAGTGCTTAGCTCTATTCTCAAATAATTGAATTTTGAACTCATTTAGGGCAGGACTTTGTCTTTCTTCTTGTTCCGACTGTGCCCCATGCGGTAGGGTAGGCTGTAGTTTAACAGACCATGCGCACTGCATTAGACAGTACCGACTATCATACACAACATATGGTGCATGCATGTAGCGGCCAAGGATTTTCTTCCCACCGCCCTATCTTTTCAATGCTCTACATTTCCCTTGTCACAGGGGCCATCGATTTGCCATTCACTCTACAAAACAGTAGAAGGAGCTGCAATACAAAAATGGGTGGCAAATTTGACCAAAGTTTAGTCAGCATTATTCTCCAAAATTGTTAGCTAGGATCTCTATAGAAACCTTTCTCCAATATGCCAGTGACTCTGTGGAGTCAACTAACTCTTTTTTCATGGAAATAAAACCCACTCGTTTTCTCATTTCAAATTTTAAACTATGCCCGCGCCAAATATTACTGATAATAGGAAAATTACAAAAGATAAAATAAAAATTGCATTTGATATAATTAGTACAAAATATAATGAAGCACTAGACTCTGCCAAATTCAAAGCACAACCTGAAGGAGGGGTGATTTTTAAGGTTTTACTTAAAAAAGAGCAAAGCCTAGTGTAAATGCTATCTTCACTTGATGCAAATGCATATTTAATTCCACAGTGAAACATTCATAAGGTGATTGTAAAAAGGTATTTATTATAGTCTGAAAGGACAGTATGATAAAATAATAATTCTTGTGTAATATGCCATTTTCCTTAACTATAAAAACAATTCCCCACAAGCATGTCCAGATATAATACTTGTGTAGAAAAGATGCTTTAAAATTTCAATAAACTCAGATAATATTTGCTTTTCTATTACAGAAGTGGAATGCCATTTCTATCTTGTCGCAGTAAGCTATTACCTTAAAAATTATGTTGAGTTCTTCATGGATAATTACCTTCTGTTCTTGACATTCATACTGACTTCTAGTGTTTAGTCCAACTTAAATACAGAAATTATACCCCCCAAATCATAGAGAATTCAGGCTTTTCGTTTCTTCTGTCGTATTAAAAGTAATACTCCATTAGTTTTCTGTACTCACACTCACTCTATGTATATATTGGCCTTGGCTAAAATTGACTGTTCTTTATTAATATTAAAATTATAAATACTATTTGAGTACAATGAATGATTTTTTTTTAAAATGCATTTGCCATGATTTAGGGACTAAGATAATAAAGGTTAGTGTGACATATCTAGAGGGTGCTGTAATACTCTAAGCCAGGATTTTCAAAGATCAAGTGGGGAAAGAGAAAATAAGCTACCAGAAATACTTCATTAAATCTGTAGTTATTCACAGGAAAACTTGTGTAGAACGAGCACACTTTTTTTTTTTTTTTTTTTACCAGCACAAGTTGGGTTTCTTCAGGAATAAAAGATGGGGAGCTTGGGTGGCTCAGTTGGGTAAGCATTTGCTTTTGACTCAGGTCGCGATTTCAAGGTCCTGGAATCAAGACCCGCGTTAGGCTCTCTGCTCAGTGGGGAATCTTCTTCTCCCTCTCTCTCTCCCCCTCCCTCTGTGCTCTCTCTCTCTCAAATAAATAAAATCTAAAAAAAAAAAGTAAAAGAGAATTTCATGCTGGGACAAACAAGCTGTGGCAAAACCATACACAAGTCTTGGGGGGGGGAGAGGTACCCCTTTTTAAAGGAGAAAAGGTGTAATTTGAGAACGTTGTTATAAACTAAAAGTCCATTGGAATAAACTAGGAGTTTAAGTATGGTGGCTTTTCATTGGCTGAATCACCATTCACTTCTAAAAATGTAGTTTCAGACTCCATTTTGGTGTACATGAATCTAGTAAGATTTATTGGTTTAGACATAAAAAGTATATGTTCCAGTGACATACTTTTTTTTTTTACACACATTCAGTTATACGATATTTTCTATTAAAATTGAATGTGTATCTAGTTATTTACTCATTTCAGTTTCTACAACTTCAGCATCCCTTAAAAATATTACAGGTTAAATATATAGCCTTTTAGAGGTCAAAATGATTCCATAGGAATCAACTGTCTTAACATTCTTCACATGCCCTCATACTTTTTAAGAAATTATTTAAAAAATTAATTCTGGTGTAGTTGACATACAGTGTTATATTAGTTTCAAGTGTACAATACAGTGATTTAAAAATTCATTTATTACTCAGTGCTCATCAAGATAAGTGTACTCTTTATCCCCTTCACCTACTTCACCCATCTCCCCAACCCACCTCCCCTCTGGTAACCACTAGTTAAGAGTCTGTTTTTTTATTTGTCTCTTTTTGTTCTTTGTTTTTTTGTTTGTTTTATTTCTTAAATTTCACATGAGTGAAATCATATGGTATTTGTCTTTCTCTGACTGGCTTATTTCACTTAGCATTGTACTCTCTAGATCCATCTATGTTGTTGCAAATGACAAGATTTCATTATTTTTTATGCCTGAATAATATTCCACTATATATATATATATATATATATATATATATATATTATACACACACAGACATATATATACATCACATTTTCTTTATCCATTCATCTATTGATGAACACTTGGGCTGCTTCCACAATTTGGCTATTGTAAATAGTGCTGCAAAAAACAGGGGTGCACATATCTTTTTGAACTAGTGTTTTCATATTGAGTAAATACCTAGTAGTGAGATTACTGGATCATATGTTAGTTCTATTTTTAATTTTTTGAGGAAACTCTATACTGTCTTTCACAGTGGCTACACCAGTTTGCATTTCCAGCAATAGTGCCTCTTTGCCAACATTTGTTGTTTCTTGTGTTTTTTGATTTTAGCCATTCTGACAGCTGTGAGGTGATATCTCATTGTGGTTTTGATTTGCGTTTCCCTGATGAGTGAGGTAGAGCATCTTCTCATGCTTCTGTTGTGTATGTCCTCAGACTTTCACTTATTTCACTATTAACCTTTTTTTTCCATTTCAAAAAAATAATGACAGCCTCTTATTTGACTACCTTTAAGTCAACATTATATTCTGTGATCAATTTTTGGGATACTCCAGAATGGAAAAGAATAAAAGAACTTTGTAATAAAAGAATGCATGAATATGTGTAACAAGATGTTAAATTGGAATTTTTATCAGTTTGTGCTCCAGTCTAAAAACAAGAGGTGTCAACCACTCCCAATTTCCAAACTTAGGTTCTAAATCATTTCTTTGGGATTTACCCAAAAGTCAAATCAGAGAAAATTAGATAACCAACAGCTTCCAGTCCATTGAACTGGAGTTAGAATATCTGAGAGGGAATCATAGGATTAAGAGGATTTTATTGGCACTAGTTACCAATATGTGCTGTGAGTCCACCTTTACTGGCACATAGGCGCTTAGCATGGATTTTCCTTTAGTTCAAGGAGACTCCTTAGAAATTTAATATGAGTTTTCTACAGTTTGGGAAACACAGTGGACTATTAGGTAAGTAATGCTGAAGCAGTCTCAAAGTCAAGAGGCTGACTGAAGTGACCTATGGGCTGTAGGCTGGAAATAATTACAAACCCATTCATAATAGGACAAAGTTCTGTAATATCATCACATCAGATGAGAGAATCACCCTGGCATTCTTTTAGATCATGGCTGCCTGAAGAGGTAAAGAGAATTCAGCAGAAATAAATTGGGCTTATTCACTTACATCCTAAGAGAGGAAACAGCTATCCAAAGAGGCCAAATAAACAGGATTCTCAATGGCCTCTTAAGGTATCCCAGAAGACAATCATTTTTCAATCCCTGACAAGCTCAAACTAATCACAGAACCAATAAGGTAAGACATACCTTGATTCTTTAATCTTTCTTCCTTATCCTGCTTTGATGTAAAGGGTTATGACAGATGTTTAGCATAGGAAAGGGATAGAAATACAAAGCAGAAAAATGAAGAAGCCAACCATACTCCTTATTTTCATTAAAGGTTTATAGAGTTAATTCTGAACTACAGAAAAAGACATACACACAAAAGAAAGAAAGAAAGAAAAAAGACATATATCATTTTTAAATAAAGTGAAGAATTTTGACTGTTTAATGGGACTGCATGTTTAATGACAATTATAATTTTTTTTTGACTTGAAGTGAATAAGAGGGTTGTCATTATCTGAGTCTGTCTTGGATCTCATCCAAGTCATGGGGAATTCGACATCTAGCCTCACAGAGCATGTTGAAACAAGTAGAAAGTAAAAAAAAATAAGGTTGCTCCTGTTATTTCTTGGGTTCATTTATTCAGTGTGAAATTCCTCAAATCAAAGCTGCTAAGATGATTATTAAGGACTCAGTTGTTAATTTAAATATTTATTATTCTAGGTAATTTTATAATTAGAAGCAAAGAGTCGATTAATGGCAACAATTCTACAGCAAATAGTTTATTATAGCTTCGATGATCTACTACTAGCATTGTAATTTCATGGAATTATGTCTTTTCTAAATTTTTATGTCTCCTAAAATATTTTCTTAGCATTCTAGCATTTCAAGGAATTAACTGTCCATTCTAATATTTATATTTTGCTATTAGAAATTTGTCCAAAATTAACTTTATTAATTTTAACACATGTTATGATTTCTTTTATCCTTATAGCTATTTAATTTATTACACCTATTTTTTTCCTCATGCAGTTTTTCAACATAACCTATTATGGTTGATGAATTTATCTTGTCAGCAGATCATGAGGATTAATTATCTTCATTTTTTAAATTTTATTTATCTATATCTGGCATTATTATAGGCAGAAAAAAACTATTGTGTACATTATGTTTCATGGTTGGTAATCAAATTAGTATTTACAAAGAATACAACTGGCAATGCCAGTATTGCTTAAATCGTGTCAAACTTACGGGGATTTTTTTTTTTTTTTTTGAGTGAGAGAGAGAAAGAGAATAGAGAGGAAGGGGCGGAAGGAGAGGGAGAGAAAGAATCGTAAGAAGGCTCTATGCTCAGTCCAACATGGGGCTTGACCTCACAACCCTGAAATCATGACGTGAGCCAAAATCAAGAGTTGGTTGCTTAACCTCATGAGCCACCTAGGTGCCCCTACACTGACTATTCTTATTTGAATAGAGCCTTGTTAGTTTTAATGTGTTTTATTTCTGTTTTGTTTTTCTTATGTTTTTTGATTGTCTTTTAATTAATACTTCTTTTATTAGTTAATTAACTCTTTCATAATGAAGGGCAAATTATTGACATTTTGATGAATTATTTTAATTCTACTAGTTTGCAACCAACAACTTAATCAACCAACAAATATCTCAACTACTTATAAATATAAGAACCAAGAACATATCTAGAGGATTAAGAAGAATAAGGCTGTAGACACAATTTTTTAGACTGCTGAGTATCTGAAATGTATTTTAAAATAATTTTCTTGTAGCTTTGTAGAAGTCCAGTGAAATTCTGCAAGCAAAAATTGGCAGGGTCAATACTCAGTTTTATTCTGATTAATCTATAGGCAGAGTACATATATATACATATATATGTGTATATATACATATTTATACATATATTTAGATTATATATATTTAGATAGAAATACTAGAATATATATATGTATATATATATTTTTTTTAAATGGAAATACTAGAATAAGAAAGACCATTTAAAGTCCATTGGGTAATATTGGAAGCTAATAATATCCAGGATTATGCTGATAGCTATTTAAATCTTAAAAAAGGAAATTTTTGTGAAGAATTAGAAAAATTGATTTTTGATTTTAAAAGATTAATACATTCCATTTCTTTTGCTAGAATAATAAATGTTAGATACAAATATGTTTATGTGATTATGCTACTAAAGAGAAATTAAGTAGTAATAGGAGATCCTTCTAGAAATAATCTCAAGACTTTCTACTCTGGGAGCAAGCCTCATTCAGTTGAATTAGGTCACTCTTTGAAGTACTTTTTGAAGAATTGGTCATTCTGTGCAACTGTGGGAGGATGTGTTTTATATCTTGTGTTTTATTCTGTCTGTGCCTGCCCAAATGTTCTGTTCTGTCTTCACCTTGTCTCATTCCATGCCATTAATTGCTGACTCTGCAACATAACCTGGTATTAAAAGAAACATTCAAAAACAATTTAAGTCTTATTTTTTGTGTCTTTTGAGAGGTTAAAAATTACAAAGCACTTGAAACCTTATAAATAATAGGAGAAGGAAAGAAGGAGGAGGAGGAGGAAGTGGAAAAGGAGGAAGGTTGAAGAGAAGTAGTCCAGGGACTCAAACTTGAGAAACACCCACATATTATTAAAAAAAAAAAAAAAAAGACTGATGGTTAGAAACCAATACAAAAACAATAGAAGTTTGGTTATTTCCGGTGCACTAAAAACAGCACAATTGGCTTTATTTATTTTTTTCTCTTTCGCTGCAAGAGGCAGAGATTGGCCTCCGTTGTCTAATTGGAAAAAAATCTTGCATGCTTTCCTACCTCTTAAAGAAACCATAAACCTCACTCAGATCATCGTAACAGAATGTAACATCTAAGTTTAGCAGTATAATAGGGAAAATTGGCTTTTGGAGAACTTGATTCCAAGTTGACCTGGCTTTAAAAAGCAGCAGTGTGTAAAACTTTAGTTACTCTCACAGCTGGGATTTATGCTTGGATGGACATCACTCTTTCACACCTAATGAGAATGTGGCTGTTTGTATCTTAAAGGAACTGTGGGTCTAAAGACAAAACTTAGCAATATTTCATTATCCATTACTATTTTTAAATGTGTTGCAGTATTTTTAAATGTGTTGCCACAGAGATGAGAAAGAAAATCCCTTTCGTTATACTTCACTCACTCTTTAAATGACATAGAAGTGACATTAACGCTTTGGCCTCCATTTGCTATATATCATAATTTATAGTTCCCTATAATTATATTTTGCTAAGAATAGTCTTTCATTTTCATGACTTGGGAGACCAAATGTTGAACTATTCTCTTTTTGAGTTTTTAAATGAAATAACCAAATTTTCTATCTAAATGGGAGCTTTACTCGCATTTTCTCTTAGAGTAAACTTATGAAACCGACTGAAATGTACAAGACCTATATATTAAATAGAATTGCCTCATTTAAAATTCATCATTTCTTTATAATTTTATTTGTTGTTACTTTATTATTTGCAGTGATTTTATTGATTAATATCTGTTATTTACATTATTTGCCCTTGTCAATTTTCTGAGGTTAATAAGTATTAATAATGACTAGACATATTCTATTTGACATTATAAATATAAAAAAACAAGTGGCTCTTTTCTTTAATTGTCTTCTCTACTGTTACCCCAACAGCACCACCAATTCTGAACTCCTGAAAAAATATTTAAGGTTTTATTTTGTCATATATTTTCCTGGCATCAAAGAAACTGCACAAGTTACGTGTTCACATGTAAGCTCGTCATTAGTAAGCTCACACAAAACATTAAAATATTATTTTCAGCTTTACAGATGGCATTTTATTACAAGTGGTTGTTCACACCTACCATACATTTTGTAGGTGGGAAATAAATAAACATGGACAACTGAAGCCTTTTAGGAAAGATTTTACATTCTAAGTTTTGAAGGAGACTCATTTCCATTCATTATTTTGATGATAGACACATATGAAGAATGAGAAGAGATATTTCTTTTCATATTAAAGACCATAATTCTATGAATTCTTCTCTGTTCAGAGAAGTTATACTTCTCTTATATACAGTTATAACTTTTTTTTTTAAGATTTTACTTATTTATTTGACAAAGAGAGCACAAGCAGGGCAAGCCTCAGGCAGAGAGAGAGGAAGAAGCAGGCTTCCCACTGAGTGGGGAGCCCAATGCAGGGCTCCATCCCAGGATTTTGGAATCACGACCCCAGCGGAAGGCAGATGCTTAACTGACTGAGCCACCCAGGTGCCCCATCAGTTACAACTTTTTTAAAATAGCTATAAAATTTGGATTATGTAACATAGATATCAAAATGAATAATTTTTAAATTAATTATATTATTAGTTTTAATCAATTATTTTAAAAAGAACAACAACTTGACACAATGAACTGAAAGGAAACCTAGGTTTGTCTTGCTGTGTCTTATTTTTTCCTATTATCCCAGAGGTAGATATTTAATATTACTTTTCTAAAATATCTTGTACCCAAAGGGTGTCTGGTGTTATTATACAATGAACATGTTTTTCTCTATGTTTTATAATTTTGAGTGAACACAAAAAATACGGAAAGCATTATTTGTTAAGTAAAGATATTACATATCTATTAAATCTATTTAACTCATAGTGCAAAATAAATATTTGTTTTTGTTGCTATTATTTTTGATACTTCTATTGTTCTTTAAATTATAATCCAGATTACAACATTAATAGGTCTCTATATATTTAAACTTAAAAAGCCTTTAAAAACACTAAAACTTAAACACAGCACAACGTGATAATAGAATATATCAAATAGTCATGCTAATCAGAGGATATTTCTGTGACAGGTTGAAATGATAAACCATTACTCAACTCTTACTGGAATACCTTCACCATAAGATTGTTGTTTACTTACTAGGGGTGGTCCCCATCCTCCCTTGGAAACATTTAACATCTAGCTAATGCACTATTATTTTATAAGAATAAGAAACATTTTCATCGTTTACTTTGGGAATCACTACTCACACAGTGCATAAGACCATATTTAATGGTAGATATTCACTATTTACCAATTTCAAAAAATGCTGTATGATAACATCCAGAGACACATACTGCCAAGTTCTTTTAGAGAACTGATTTTTATTTAAGAATATAGTCCTTTATCAGAAATGACAGAAAATTGATGGAAACAATCTCATTACTGAGGAAAAGATGACACCATTCTTTCCACCTCACCCTCAGTAAAAATTGAGAGATACAAATACACAGTTTTATGTGAGTTCTACAGAAGTGTCCCATCTTACAAACACCATATATTAAACTGCAGGAGAAGTATTCTGCCTTCAGAAATGTGTTAAGTGTTATACTGCTTTTGTGTCAATGAAAATGATAAGAATAACTAATATGAGGGCAAAAAAGTGTATACTTTAAACATTATTCTTAGGTTAAGATTTCAGGGACTAAATTTAGTCATCTCCTTGGTGGATTAATCAGTCTGTGCCATAAATGTACGGTTATTGAGATTTTTTTTTCTTTTATTTATTGACAATATGTACAGCTATAAAAGCAAGTCCTGGGGCTTCTATAAATGAGTGTAGAGCATCTGGTGATATTGCTCTACGATTAGAGCATAACGTATATATAGAGTTGATACCTTCTTGTTCAATAATTAATATTCAACAACGTGAATCCTAATTCTATACAAAATACCACATAAGCATAATAAAAGAGGCATAATAAAGTTAACTCATGTAGTGAGTTTTCATCAAGAAATACAATATATAGGAAATTACAGCACGACATAATGTACCACATGAATGATGCAGGCATAAGTATTAAAGTAGGTAAGATATTTAAAAAACATTTCATGAGAATGATCAGAAAAAGTAGTCATTTTTATAGTGCATTTTTAGAATCTGTAAAGGATTATGAAATGCATTATGTCAGAAGTCAGCAAACTTCTGTCTCCAAGTCAAATCCACAGCAACATTTATTTTTATAAATCAATTTTATTTGAAAACAGTCATACCCCTTTATTTAATATTATCTATGGCTGCTTACAATATGTCAGCAAAGCTGAGTAGTGCAACAGAGACCATATAGCCTGCAAAGCCTACAATATTTACTATCTAGCCCTTTATAGAAAAATTTTGCTGGGCCTTGCTTTATGTCACTAGAATAATAATAAGTATTGAATTATTTTATAAAAGAAAAACATAGAAGAGGCTTTACAGTTTTGACAACGTAGCAGCATGAGTTAACACACTCATTTCTACTATTAATGAGAAATCTTGGATAAAGCCTTTCAAAATACATAATCAAAGCTGTTTTTTTAAAATAATCAAAGTACTTAAAACAAAAGAATAATTCACAGATTCTAGAAAGAATGAAGGAACTGTAAATCAAACTAAAAATATGCAAACTGATACTGCACAAGCTCTGGAGAAGAGGGTTCCAGTACCAGATGTGAACACGCTATCACACAATAGTTAGATTTTTATAGGAATTGTGGCATAAGTGATGAAATCTGCCTTTGTGTTTATTACAAGCAAAGAGTTAAGTCTGTGACCAGTTTTGTAAAACCATTGACCTTCACTGGGAAATCAATAGTAATTAAAAGGAACAGTAAAGTTATATAATATGTTAATAAATGTATAAATAAATACACTCACGACTTCTCATTGTTTTCTTACGTGGTAGAAGGGGCTAAGGATCTCTCTGGGGATTCTTTTATAAGGCATTAATCTTATTATTTTCAAGATATAAATTTGAGGAGGGGACAAACATTCAGACCATTTATATTTAGATATATTTTCAATATTTTATATATTATACATAATATAGAAGTTATGTAATAATTTACAATATTTAAATTGTATTTTAAATACAAGTATATACAACTGTATATAATGTATAAATCTATGTATACATAATATATATATTTCAGTCAGTAGAAAATTGAACCCAGAAAGAAGTACTGGATGAAAGAAGCATTAGTGAGCATGAATATTGGTAAAAACACATACATAAATGTAAAGAAGTATTGCTTATGAGAATGTGGGAGGTTTACAAAAATGTAAGGAAGGACAGATGTAACCACATTTAAAGGATATAAAGTCTTAAATTGTTTGCCTGATGGGTACAGCTATTGATAATTATTAAGCATGTTTCATACCGGTTCAAATAGTTGAACTATCCTATGAAAGAAAAAAAATATATAATGTGTAACTTCAAATTAGTATAAAAAATTAGCAGGAAGAGAACTCTATCTATGTAGTTGAAATACATATGCCAGAAGTAACAAATAAATAAATAAATCTTGATGAGTATAAAGCACAAATAATATAATAGGACAAAATCTAAACACAACGTAATCACAATAAAAATAAATGAATTACAATGACATCAACACAATTTGGATTTTAAAAATCACACAACGCAATGCTTAGGAAAGACACAGGGAAGCATAATTACGTAAGTAAAAGAATAGATAAGGACACGCCAAACAAGTAATCAAAGAAATCTGGTACGGCTACACTAATTTCAGATAAATAGAATATAAGGCCATCAGGGTAGAAGGTTTTCTTGGTCTCATGCACATAAATGCAAGTGCAAACCATGGGTGTTGAGACATGTGATCAACCATTACGGAAGGAGGAATAGAGAGCTAACGTGCTCTTTCTTTAAGAACTCCTCCCAAAGTTGCACACAGCGCTCTCTTTTGCATCCCTTAACCAGATATTAGTGATATAGCCACACATACATGTGGGGGATGTTGGGAAATATACTCATATTCAGGAAAGCCAGTGCCCAGTTGGATGTCATTCAAGGTTTCTCTTACTATGGAGTGTTCGCTAAACAGATACTTTAAGAAAACAAGAAGACTGTCACAGTCACAGCAACATATTAACACAGAAACAATAACATATTAAAATACTTTAATTGTCAGAAATCAAAGCCTTTGAAAACTCATTTCATCAGTAGCAGAATATATATTAAATCATGCCTCTTGAATTCATTTGCCCTAATGAAAACTGCATTGTATACATAGTTTGATAGATACATCTCTTTGGGCGCCAAATACACTCTCTTTTCCCAAATATACTAATTTTTAATTTATTGTTATTCTATTATAGTATACTAACAGCTAATAAAAGGATAAGACATACATACAAAAAGTTGACACAGTTGCCCAGACCAGTGTTAAAAACAGATTGATGTTTCTAGAAACATTATCTAAATATTTTAAACAAAGAGATGTTGCTTCCTGGTCCCCCATTCCTCCTTACCTACCTTCAGGAAAGGGAAAGAAAAGTGTTAATTGCTTTTAAACTTACCTTAAATATCTGTTTATTGTTAGAACCTACACATAAATGAAGCCTTAGAATATTTAAGATTATTTTCTACCTTTTATTTGTAACTTCCTACTACAAGGAATCGTATATTGGAAAATATTTGAATCTGTACTAATATGAATTAATACATAAAGAGAAGGTAATAATAGATGGAAATGTCCTAGCAAATATAAAGGTATGCCCATATGTGAATGAATGTGTTAGTTTTAGTCATGGTTTCTAGAACAATGTGATTAGAATGCTGTTAATGTGCTCACAACTTCATTTGAAAATATAATATCTCTTGAAAATAATAAAGCCATTCAATTTAAAAATAGCATTTTTGTCATTTCAATAACTCCTAAAATACTTTTTCATTTTCTGTTTTAATAAAAGAAGTATCTCAAAATATTAAAAAATTTAGCTGGAGGGACAAAATGTACTGTGAATATATGTGACAAATTTTATTTTTCTGAGATATGTATTGGCTAGCTGCTGTCATTATTAGAATCTCCAAGTATAATATTTTCAGTTATTACTTTTACTGACACATATTATGGAAACTGAGTAGATATACACTGCAGGACTTGGCAAAATGAGATATACTTCAAAGAAATCATAATATTGAACATTAAAAAATAACATATAAGGTTAAAATATAAATGTGCTATTAACAAAGAGATATTACCTTACTACGCAGCGCCTCCTCAAATTTAATTTATGGTTGGTTTACTTTCTGCCACTGAATGAACTTTACTTTGTATATTTTTCACGGCTTCATTATTGCCCAATTTAACTAAAGCAGCAGCATTATCTATATTAATGTATCATAGCATATAACTAAAATACAGCCCAAGTCTTTCTCATTAAGAACAAGCTCTTAACCCCTTCTACATGGGTGTAGTCTTAAAGTTCTTGGTTGTGGATTAGATTTTCTGGCTGTTCTGACTCTGTGAAATTAAAGTTGTAATGCTCTGAGCAAACATTTTCTCATCTGTAAAATGGGGATAAGAAATTCTCTTCATAGGGATTAATGATAATTAAATGAGATTATACATTCAAATTTCCTATTTAGGGTCTTAAATAGAAGAGACTTAGTGAATACTAAACTAATATTAATATTCAAAATATTAATCTAATTAGCTGATCACTTCTTCATTTGTGATGTGTTTCCATCAATATTGAAATATACTTGGTTATGGTATCATACACACTGTTTAGGAGAATACAACCAAAAATAAAGTTAGTGCTACTGAATGAACTCTTTAATAAATAACAAGATGTTGTCTATTATATAGTAGACAATATTTAATATTGCATCTATTGCATAACGAACTTTAAGATAAGTAGAAAAATATTATGGGTTTTATATTTAAAATATGTATTTAAAATGAAACAAAAATTAAAAGTAAATATTTAATTAGCTTTGATGCAGATGGGTACTTATGCATTAAACATGAAATATAGAAAATACTGAAAATCTGTATTTTTCTGTGTACAGAAAAATATAGATACATTAATTACAACTCAAGGAGGTTAAAATAAAAAAAAAACACAAAAATGAATTCAAGCAAAATTTCAAATTATGAAGAATATTTGCACCATAACTGATATTAATACCCACAGTAGACAAACACTCTTATTAATTAATATAGAAAATAGATAATTCAAAGGAAAAAAAAAAAGGTCAGTGTATGTTTAGAAAACTCACAAAAATTGTTCAAAAATAAGCAAAAATAGGTGAAAATTTGTTTCATTCCACTGGTAGTCATTGAAATGAAATCTAAAATAATGTTAGAAAAAAATGTTAAATATAGAAAATAATGTTAAAATAATGTTAGAAATTTTATTTTGTATATGATGAGGCCTATTAATAGTGACAAGGACCAGGTTCAATGAACTCTTCTTTAGAATTTGTGATAGCAAAAGTTGCTCACTAATACAAAATGGTAATTATTTTATTTAGGTGTTATAGATTTTGATCTTTTTATGCATTTTGCAATGGCAGAAAATTATTTGGCACAATAACCATATATTCTTAATTTTGTAATTATAATTAAATAGTAAATATATTTTTATCTGGATAAAAATAAAGTTAAGGAGTCATATATAAGAAATATTTGTTTATTAAAACTTCCGCTTTAGAAATCCAAAATTAATGATATATAAAAATTTTGTGATTCTTGGTAAGACTGAGAAAAATGCATGTATATTTATCTTTTGATAGATTTTAAGTTTGATTTAATGAACTTTTAATATTATACTTCATAATACACCAGTATTTCCTATATAGTATGAAAGATAGTAATTGGAATATATGGTCCAATTCACGTTCAATTAGTGATCTATTATTTCATACTAAAATTTGTGCTGCTGCTAAATCTTTTAATTTGTGGAGGCTGTATTCTAATTAGATTTTATAATGATAATTCAAAGAAATTATCTAGTAAAATATCTTAGTTGTTTTTATTTCCCTTTAGAAAAGGGTTATTAATTATTGAATCTATCAAATTCTAATCTATACAAAAAGGCTAGTTACTTTGGTGACTTAATAATTATAAGAAATGATCTGAAACTGTTACTATAATTTTAAAACTGAAACATACATTTGATGTGTAAGCATAGCATGATTAACATTATTGTTGGAAAACTTTTTTTTTCAAATACCAATTCTTAAAAGGCATCAATAATACAGATAGTTGCAAAAAGAGGAACAAAATTTTAGATGCAAAATATCTAATAAATATTATGTGAATAGAAATAAAAGAAACTTTAACTTTTCAAATAGTGTCAACTTCTAAAATATTAATGAATTGATAACAAAATGATATCAAGGATGGTGGGAAACAGGAAATTGATTGTACCGCTTGTAAGAGATCAGAACAGTATTCTAGAAGATCATTTCAGAATCTATATGAGAAACAGTAAAGTTTTATATTTTTACTTATAGAAATTTATTCCATAAAATTATAACTGATTATATATTAACTTAACCTGATGCCTATTTGTCATTACACTGGTTATTAAAATGAAAAAATGGACATATCCAAAGACAAGAAGACTGGTTTATAAAAAATTAAATCGTTATGATGGTCAGTCATATTGTCAATCATTAAACATTATGCACCCCAGGGACGCTTGGGTGACTTAGTCGGTTGAATGTTCAACTCTTGTTTTGGCTCAGGTCATGGTCTGAGGGTCATGAGATTGAGCCCTGCACCAGACTCCATGCTGGGTGTGGGGCCTGCTGAAGATTCTTTCTCACCCTCTGCCCCTCCCACTTTGCTCGTGCACTCTTTCCTCTCTCTCTCTCTAAAAAAAAATTTATGCACCCTATGCACCTTTATATTCACTGCAGCATCATTTACAATAGCCAAGATATGGAAGCAATCTAAGTGTCCATTGATGGATGAAAGAATAAAGAAAATGTGGTATATATGTTGAATGGAATATTACTGATACATAAAAAGAATACCATCTTGCCATTTGTGACAACAAGGATGGACCTAGAGGGTAGTATGCCAAGTGGAATAAATCAGTCAGAGAAAGGTAGATACCATATGATTTGACTAACAGTGGAATCTAAAACAAAACAAACAAACAATAAACAAACTCATAAATACAGAGAACAACCTGGTAGTTGCCAGAGGGGAGGGGTGTGGGGGAATGGGCAAAATAGGTGAAGGAAATTAAGACATACAAACTTCCAGTTATAAAACAAATAAGTCACAGAGATAAAAACTACAGCATAGGAAATATAATTAACAATATTGTAATAACATTGTATGGTGACTAATGGTTAACATACACACCATGGTGAGCACTGCGTAATGTACAGAATTGTTGAATAACTATGGTGTGCACCTGAACCTAATACAGCATTCTACATTATCTATATTTAAATAATATTTTTTTGAATTCTCAAAAATACAATCTCAGTGGAATGTTTAAAAAATGAATAAAGTAAAATTATGGTAATTGGAAACTTTTTTTCAATATTTGTTTTATTTTATGTATCAATAATTAAAGTGTATACAATTATAAAATTATTTAATAATATATAAAGATGCTTACTACACATTGGGTATGTGAACTCCTAGCTTACAAAATAACATACACTGTTTTTTACAATGTCTATTGTACAGATACGCTTTATTTAAAAAAATAAAATATATCCTTTTGCCTTGCACATCATAAATAAAAAGCATAAACATAAAAAATAAAAATTAAATAATAGTTTCGTTAAAGTGGTAAGTTACTTTTTTCATTTTATTCCCTGTATCAAGATATCTATTTATATTTGAATTATCTTTAATATTTTGTTATTCATACGCAAAATTTATCTATTTAGGGTAAACATTTGCTTATAATCACACAATAGCATTAAAATAATAAATTACTTTAATTCTTAGGTACTATTAAATGATAGCTTAAGAAAAATTAAGTTTCATGTGCCATTAAGTTCAGTTTTGGCATGGTGGGTGTGGGCAGAGTCCTAATATTTCTAAATATTACTAGAATAATCTACAGGCTAGAAGTAGTTACTTTTGCCAGGATGGCTATGATAATAGCAACCTGTGGGTGGTGGATTAAAACATCTTTTCAAAGTTGAGAAATTGCCACAGAATTACATTTTCTCTTGGACAATATATCTTTCCATAAACAAGACTACTGAAAGTAGGAGAAAATCCAAGAAAATACAGCACAGAAATAGTAATATAATGTTATATGTCTTCCTTCCATCCTATTACTCTTTTTGTCTTCATTTTTCATTTTCCATGGACATTGCATTATCTTCATATTAACTCTTGCACAAAGTGAAAGGTTGGCGTGTGTGTGTGTGTGCACGTGCGTGTGTGTATTCATGGATTTAAGACTCTTTGGGTAAAGAAATCACTGATCTGTGAAAGATAAGTGACCCAGATTACTGCAGGAGTCTTGCCTGCTGCCATTAACCCTTACCTCCGTAAAGCAAGCCTATGAGGAAAGAAAGATTCTCACAGCAGGCTGTGCCCAACATCTATGGGAGCAGAAAAGAATACAAATAGATACAGTAGATAAAAATGAAAACGAAAATCGGGATCAGGAAGCCTGAAAACTAAATACCAAATACTTCATTTTATTTAAATAATAATTGAAATCAAGTTTTAGCTTCCCCATTTTAAATTCAGTTGATCCCGAATATGGAGAGTAATCATTCATCTACACGTAATAAGGTTCATACAAAAGCAATTTTAGATATTGTAAACATAAACTCATGGAAGTAAATATGATTGTCTAATGAGGATTGATCTAGAGTGAAATAGTATTAAGAAAATACTTGAGCATGCTCTGTATGAATTTACATTGTCCTATAAACCTCGTCATTTCTTAACTAGCATAGGAAGGAAATCCTTCTAAGACTATTACAGTACAAAGTTTCAAGGTAGATTTAATTCCTTGCTTATTCTCTGATATCATAAGTGCTGCTTTTACATTTTTGAGAATTAAGATAAATCCTTTCAACATATAGAATTTTCTTGGCATTTAAAATGATATTAAAGAACACATATTTTTATTTGATTAATACCATAAGGAAGAATAAAACTTACTGTCATAATTATAGAATTTTTTCTTAGTGTCTGAGGCTCTGAGAAAGGAAGTCAACCTTTCTGCGAAGGCTACTGAACCAATTTATAAGTGATCAGCCATCCAAGAAATCTGAAAGTTCTGGTTTTATTTATTCACTGAAAGGAGATAGAACTTCCCATATTTATTTCACATTCTTAACACATGACAAGGAATTCTTTATTCATAATGTGACTAAAATTGCATACTTTCAACTTCATAGACCAATAATGCTAGCTTTCCTCTATATTACCTGTCTAAAGTTTCAATACTTTTACTCGGTCTAATAATGCATGAAACCAGTGGAATCAATACAATCATAGGAGTGGTTTCTATAGTAACTGTTTTATCTTGATGATAGTTCACATTTTAATGACCTTTATATCCATTGTTAAGATAAACAGAAAAATTGTATATAATCATAATATAGTTGGGCTTGTGAATCCTCAAATATCATCTTTTAGAATGCTCTCCACTTACAGATGTGAAAAAATGGGACTGCAGGTGGTTTAACGACTTGAAGATCTTAGAATGACTGCCCATGTTAAGAGTAGTGCCAAAGGGGCGCCTGGGTGGCACAGCGGTTAAGCGTCTGCCTTTGGCTCAGGGCGTGATCCCGGAGTTCTGGGATCGAGCCCCACGTCAGGCTCTTCCGCTATGAGCCTGCTTCTTCCTCTGCCACTCCCCCTGCTTGTGTTCCCTCTCTCGCTGGCTGTCTCTCTCTCTGTCGAATAAATAAATAAAATCTTTAAAAAAAAAAAAAGAGTAGTGCCAAAGACTGACTTTCAATCATTCAATTAGTATCCACTATTATTTCAGGATCTACCTTAAAAAACAAAAACAGAATTTTAGAATTGGTTATTACGTTGACAATGTTGCACAACTATCATTGCTATTTGTTTCCAAAAATTTTTATCACACTAAACAGAAATTGAGTATCCATTAAGCAATAGTTCACCATTCCCCCATCTCAAGTCCCTGGTAAATCCTCAATCTATACTATCTCTATGAATTTATTTATTCTAGTTATCTCATGTAAGTGAAATCATACCAAATTTGCCCTTTTGTGTCTAGTTCATTTAACTTCACATAATGTTTTCAGGTCCATCTATATTGTAGCATGCAACAGAAAGAACTTCATTTCCTTTACAGCTGAGTAATATTCCTGTGTGTGTGTGTGTGTGTGTGTGTGTGTGTGTGTGTTTTGTTTATGTATTTATCAGTTGATGGACACAGGTTTCTACCTTTTCGCTAGTGTGAATAATTTTGCAATAAACCTTTTTTATAAGTATCTGTTTAAATCCCTATTTTCAATTTTTCGTGTATATACCTGAAAGTCAAACTGCTGGATCATATGGTAATTTCATGCTTTACTTTTGAGGCACCATCAAATTGTTTTCCACAGCAGCTACACAGCCTTATATTAGCACCAACAGTGCGCAAGGTTCTAATTCTTCATATCCTTGCCAATACTTCTTGTTTTCCATCTTTCTTAGTCATCAATATTACAGACATCCTGGTAGATGTGAAGTGATATCTCATTGATTTCAATTCCCATAATGACTAATTATGTTGAGCATCTTTTCGTGTGCTGTTGGTCAATTGTATATATCCTTTGGAGAAATTTCAACTCAAGTCTTTTGCCCATTTTTTATTGGCTTCTCTTTTTGACATTGAATTGTTCTTTGTGTATTCTGGATATTAAATTGTTATCAAATATATATGATTTATAAATATTGTTGTGTGTTTTGATTATAGTTTTAATGTGTTTTTTAATAAAGTAATTCATGTGAGTTTTTTAATTTTAGAATGATATATTGTAAAAAAAAAAAAACCTACCAAAGTAACAGGAAAATTAATTAAATAAACAAGCTAATATAATTTTTAGAATTACTAATGGGAGGACAAGTTGTATTTGAAAAAATTCTTCCTGGATCTCCTTCTGTTAGAGACTGTTCTTATTTGCCCGAGATATATTCATATTCAGTCATTCCAATAAATGTTATGAGTCACGTTAATCAGCTGTTTTTTATGGAAATTCAGCTTAAAGAAAGAGATGCTCAGTAGGTACACAAATCATGAAAAATTCTGGCAAAAGTATTGAGCAAACTATAAATAAAAATTACCTTCCTTACTATGATGACTAATATATTAGGAAATCATCATAAAAATATTACATTAAACTAACAAAATTATGCTAAACTTCAGAAGTATTACTGTTAAGCACGGAAGAAGGTAATGTGGCTATTGATTGCTTGATGTCCAACATTTAGTAGAACATACTAAACAAAACTATAAGATTAAAGAATATAACCGTATATAATATAAATGACTAGGTAAATAATGTTATGCATAAGGACTCCCAAATGAAAAATTTGCAGAGAAGTATCTACCCTCATATGTTCAGATGGTAATTTCAGCATTTCAGCCATCTCTGTGGCAAAAACAAAACAAAATAAAACATCACAACATATATGCTGATATTTCCCAAATCTGGGTTGGGTAGCTTTTCTTTGTTTAAGTGATTAAAGCAGAAGTTCTCAAGGTCAGAAAATATTCTTGTTTTAGTTTTAAAGGTTCATGGATTTAATCTGCCCAAGAATACAACATAATTAAATATTTGCATAATAAGGATAAGTATTCTTTTCAGAGCATTCTGATGATTTAAATATTTTTGCATTGATCTAAATGCTCCTTTGTAATTACATAGAGTAAATATATTCTATCCAAAGGTGCACCCTGTGCCATGGATATATTTGGTAATCTAGAAAAACAGAAAATATTTTCAGTAAAAATGACATTCTACAATAGGTTGCTTTCCTGAGAACTTTGGGAACAAAGAGAATTTTCAAACAATATTTATAGGGGTGCCTGAGTGGCTCAGAAGGTTAAGCTTCTGCCTTCAGGCTCAGGTCATGATCCCAAGGTCCTGGGATCAAGCCCCTCATTGGGCTCCCTGCTCAGTGGAGAGCCTGCTTCTTTCTCTCCTTCTGCTGCTCCCCCTGCTTGTGTTTTCTCTCACTCTCTCTCTGCTCTCTGTCAAATAAATAAATAAGATCTTAGAAAAAAAACCACAATATTTATAAAACTGGCCCTATAGTACAATGAAGAAATTACTGTCATTTCTGTTGTTTAGGTGACTAAGCTGTGATTTGGAGAGGTTAAGTAATTTGTTTAGAAATAAAGAAATGGCATACAGTCAAAAAGAATTCAAATGAAAACAAGACTAATTCTCCCCACAGTCAATGCTCTACAGATTTCATTGTTTTGCAACAATTAAGGACATAAAAAAAGGTTTTAAGAGATAAAAAGAGCTCATTGAAGAGTTCTTGTGCCAGAATAGAAGCAGACAGAGATAGATATGCTAGATAGATAGATGATAGATGGATAGATAGATGATAGATAGATAGATAAATAATTTGTTGTGTGTGTGCTTCAAGCCACAGTTACTGAACTCATTGTCTTAAATAGAATATTATTAGGTATTTTGGTATTTTTGAAAATAAAATTGAATAAGATATTTAAGAAAGGATAAAAATGAAAAAATGTGTTCTAAGCACATGAAAGTATTTACAATTGCTATGCCTTGTCTACATCAGTTTTGAGTTTTACTCATTAACTTTTTTCCTGTTTAAAGTTTAATATATGCGTATTCTTTGCATATACTAAGGATTGTATTTTTTCATTCACAAGTGACTGATGCACATATGGGATGATTAAAAAACTTTTATATAAATGACCAGTTTCTAGGTGTTTTTTCTCTAGAAATATATATATATATATTTTTAAAGATTTTATTTATTTATTTGACAGAGATAGAGACAGCCAGCGAGAGAGGGAACACAAGCAGGGGGAGTGGGAGAGGAAGAAGCAGGCTCATAGCAGAGGAGCCTGATGTGGGGCTCGATCCCATAACGCCAGGACCACGCCTTGAGCCGAAGGCAGACGCTTAACCGCTGTGCCACCCAGGCGCCCCTAGAAATATTTTTTGAATATCAAATAGAATTTTACAAAATCTGCTTTAAAGTATCTACACCAATTATATTCCAAACGTTTTAAAATTGTAAATCTTAATTATTTTATTTTGAAGAAGAGCTTACAGTGAAAATTAAGGTAACTGGAAAATGCACATTCAGGGCAGAGAAAATTAAAATAATGATAGCAATAGTAGTAATGATACTAGTAAAAATAAAGAAGGAAAGATGCAAATCAGTATTATTGGAAACCTCACTGTAGCAGCTACTATTTAATAAACCCACTTGGCTCTCAGGACTACTGGTAGGATAACAAGGAAGAAATAATACTAACACTTTAAAAAAAATTCAAAAGATAGGAGCAGAGGGAACATTTCCCAATTCATTCTATGAGGCCAACATTACACTAATACCAAAATCAGATAAAGACATTGCAAGGAAAAAAAAAAAAAGCACAACTACTGACCAATATCTTTTATGAACATAGCTGCAAAAATTCTCAATGAAGTAGCAAATAAAATCCAACAATATATAAGAATTATACACCATAACTAAGTGGCTTCATTCCAAATATGTAAAGCTTGTTCGACATTCAGAAATAAGTAATATAATCAATCAGATCATTAGGCTAAAGAAAAGTCATGTGTTCATATGAATAGATTCAGAAAAAACATTTGACAAAATCCAACCTCCATTCATGATACAAAAGCAAAAACAAAACATAATAAAACAGACAACCATAACCAACCTCTCAGCAAGCTAAGAATAGGGGGGAGCTTCCACACTTCAACTGTGAAGAAATGTCATTCAGATTTATCAAGGTTTCTGTGGTGTTTCTCAAAACAGAACTGTCCTGGGTCGCCTGGGTGGCATAGCGGTTAAGCGTCTGCCTTCGGCTCAGGGCGTGATCCTGGCGATCTGGGATCGAGTCCCACATCAGGCTCTTCTGCTACGAGCCTGCTTCTTCCTCTCCCACTCCCCCTGCTTGTGTTCCCTCTCTCGCTGGCTGTCTCTATCTCTGTCAAATAAATAAAATCTTTAAAACAAAACAACAACAACAAAAAAAAAACAGAACTGTCCTTTGCAGTCATGAGCAAGAAACCTATAGTACCATAACACGTCCTTGTGTGTCCCCTTCAGCCAGTGGAGCTCTTCTGAGATACGGGTACCGATGAAGTGGCCAACTTGTTCCAAGCAATCCAGAGCGTTAGACGGTGGTGGGGAAGCTTTTCCAGGGGACTTCTTTCACCTTTTCCACACGGGATAGCCCCAAAGCAAAACGGACTATAAAGCACATTCGCATCCACGTTCTTCTCAGGAAGGCTAGAGATTTTCACAGGACGATAGCATCCACGATGAGCTCCAGCACCACAATGAAGAGGACGGAAACCAGGCAACTCTGCAGCGACCAGAGAAAAGATGGCGGCAGAAACTGAGGCTCTGGGGTTTGCTTTCTGTGAGGCAAGCAGAAAAGTAGCTCCGACAAGTCCTAAGGCAGAAAGAGATGGCCCTCATTCTCTAAGGTTCTGCAGCACTGGAAATGCGCAGGATTAGCTTAGCATTACTTATTACAACCTACATTTCTGCAAACTTTTGTGAAGCAGTTTATTACATTTGTGGAAGGCATGGTGCTTATCTTTCAGTCAAGATGACTGACAGGCTAACCTGAAAACAATGGCATAGACAGCTCTTTTGCACTTCCTGGGTTAGACACTTCAAGGAAAACCTCTTCTAAATTGTCCCTTGGACTGGATGGGAAAAAAATGGTGGTTAAAATACATTTAAAAATTTTTTTATTGAAAATTTGTTTGATAAATAATATCCATCTATAGTGAATATCATACATAATGATGAGAAACTAAATGCCTTGCCCCTATGATTGGAAAACAAATCAAGATTGTCCCTGTCATCACTTTTGTTTAACACCAGACTAATGGAAAAAGTTAAGAAAAGAAAAGATACACGTGCTGAGAAGGAAGAAAAAAAAACTGTCCCTGTTCATGGATGATACAATGATATGGTGATATGGTATCTATGTAGAAATCTGCAAGAATCAACACAAAACTCCTGGCACTACTGAGTATTGCAAGGTTGCAGCATGCAAGGTTAATTTTGAAGTTAATTGTTTTCCTTTATACTAGCAATTAAAAAAATTGATTTTGAAAATCAAATCACACCATTATTTACCTTACCACAAAATATAAATTACTTAAGTAAAAAAACTTCAAAAATATGTACAGGGTCTATATGAGGAAAATTATAAAATTCTGATGACAGAAATCAAAGATCTCACTAAATAGAGGGGTATTGTATGATCATGGATACACAAACTTAGCATTGTGAAGATGTTAGTTCTTCCAAACCTGATCTGTAGATTCTACACAATCCTATACAAAATCCTAGCAAGTTATTTTGTAGATATCAACAAACTGATTCTAAGATTTATATGAAAAGACAATATTTAACAATATTTAACACAATATTTAACACAATACTGAAAAAGAAGAAAAAAAGTCAGAGAATTGAATTACTAAGCCTCAAAGCTACTATAACCAGCACATTGTGGTATTGAGAAAGAATTGACAAAAAGATCAATGAAATAAAATAAAAAGCACTGAAATAGACCCACACAAATACAGTCAACTGATCTTTGATAAAAGAGCAAAGACAAATCAATAGAGGAGTCTTTTCAGCATATGGTGCTGGAGCAGCTGGATATCCACATGCAAAAAAATAATAATAATCCGTACAGACATTATATATTGCATAAAAATTACTTTAAAATGAATCAGAGACCTAAAATGTAAAATGAAAAGCTATAAACCTGTAGGAGATGATAAAAGAAAACCTAAGCAACCTTGGATGTGGCAATAACTTTTTAGATACAACATTAAAAGCATTATCCATGAATGGAACAAGTGGCAAGTTGGATTCGTTAAACAAAACTTCTGCTCTGCAAAAGACACTGTAAAGAGAATTAAGAGTTAACAGACTATTAGGAGAAAACATTTGCAAAACACATATCTGATAAAAGACGGTTATCCAAAATATACAATGAACACTTAAAACTCAACAATAAGGAAACAAAAAAAATCCAATTAAAACTGGGCAAGAGATCTGAACAAAAACCTCAGCAAAAAAGATGTACAGGTAACAAGCATAGGAAAGGAAGCTCAGTATCATATATCATTAGGGATTGCATACTGCAATGACTACATCCCTACACACTCAGAATGGCTAAAATCCCAAAACACCACCAAATGCTGCCAAGAATGTGAAGCAGCAGGAAATCTCATTCATTGCTGGAAAAGTGTGAACAGTACAGTGACTTTGGAAGACGGTTTAGTAGTTTCTTACAAAGCCAAACAGACTTATTGGATGACTTTGTAATCATGTGCCAATTTAGTTGAAAATTCATAGCACATTGCTAAGTGAAAGAAAACAGTCTGGAAAAGCTCATACTGTGTGATGCCAAGTATATGCCATTCTGGAATAGCAAGAATATAGGAATAAAAGACAAGTAGTTGCCAGCAACTCAGGGTTCAGGGAGACGATGAATGATCTATATGGTAATGGATTTAACTTGATATAATTGTAGATTACATCACAATACAACATGAGGAACTATTTACAGATGTGTGTATATATACAAAGCTTAGTCTATACACACATTTCCTTTACTCTGTCAGCTGAGAGGTCCTGAAGGAAATGACACCTCAGTAGCAATAAACATATCCAATGCCCAGATCTCGATTTTTAATATCATTCACTAATAAAAAGAATGAAGGCACCGTGGAGAAACACTGAATGTAGGACTGGAATAGGACATATACCAGATAAGCCTTGAGCACATTGTAATGCCAGAAAGTAAGGAAGCGCTACACACACACACACACACACACACACGGGGCATGTCAAAGAGGCAGAGGATCCAACTGAAAGAGCAACTAACGGTCAAAGTAGAACAATTTGGGCAAAAAAATAAATATAGCATTATTGGATTTTAATCCAAAGTAAAAAATAAATATCTACATGCTCATACTCATATAAATAATCATTTACTAAGTTAGTTACTAAGGGAGAAGAGAAAATATCCCATGCAGAATTCCAAAAATAATTATGTAGACCTTCACTCTAAATGAAAGAAAACATATTCCTTAATCCTTAGCTGCAGGCTGCACATAATGACTTTCTTCCAAAGAGTAGAGTGTAAAAGTCCAGTGGAGAGATCTGGAGATCACTACTTTGTCCAAGTGATCAAGGAACAAGTTGATAATATGTGCACCTGATTTGATGTGTTGAAAATGGTACTTTATCTTTGTGTCCTCCCAACAACCCATAATCACAGTCTACTTATGAGAAAAACACCAGGAAAATTCCAACAGAAAACCATCCTAGAATACACTTAATACTCCTCAAAACTGTTAAGTCAAGCAATGCAGTTCTGAGAAGCTTTCATAGCCAAGCCAGCCTAAGGAGGCATGAGAACTAATGATATGTGGCATCCTGAATGGGATAATGGAAGGACAACAACAACAACAAAAAAATGAGCTAAAATCTAAGGAGATATGAATAAACTATGAACGTTAGTTAAAACAATGTACCGATATTTGTTTGTTAATTAATTTTAGCAAATGTACCATACGAATAGGAGATGTCAATAATAGGGAAAATTGTGTATGTGTGTATGGGGTGGGGGCGTATGTGGGAACTCTCTGTACTACCTTATTAAATTTTCCAGAGTACTGATCTAAAAAATAAATATATTAATTATACACTTATTCTACCACCTTCACACAAGTACAGCTTCTTTTCTTTCCCAACAATAATTTATTATATAGTTCATAAAGATACAAAGGGAACAAAATTTTTATAATACACATAGCTTTATTTTTAATGAATCTCCAAATACTAGCTTCATTAGTAGAGGACAAATCTGTGTTGGTAAGATAAAATAGAAAGTTTATGTTGAAACAGATCAGTTGGAAAATGAACAGATCAACATGGCAAAAGAACATTGCATGTTTTTTGGGGGGGGCATACCATTATTTGAGGGCTTTGGGGAAATTTGGAAATATATTCATACATACATAAATTAAATCATATTACATTATACAAAAATATATTGCATTGATATTCAAGATACATATATAGTTGGTGTATATTATAAATGAAATGTATGTTTTAATTTATTATTAATCCTCTCTAGAAAACGATTACAATTGTCAAAGATGTGGGTTTATTTCCTAAATTATTTCATATTACAAAGATCAATCATCCATTATAATAAACTTCAGTTTATATATTTCTTTGCACAGAACATATGAATTTTCTTAATCTGTGTATATAAATCAATAATAGATTTTTTAAAAGTTTTGTTATAATTTGAATTTAATAGCAATAACAATTTAATTTTTATTTGCTTACAAATAATGAGCTTCTTTCAAGAACGTTTTTCTCAGTTATCAGTGTGTCAAAAACTCTGTGTAAAACCTCTTAAAAAATCATTTCATTAATGATTTCCTTTCTCTATTATCAGAACACTGTGAGTCCATATATTAGGAGGTAGGCTTAATAAATCCTCTCTCCCTAAAAACCCTCCACAGACCAATCGTTAAGAAATTGCGGCTTTTTTTTTTTTCAGTTAAATACAACATTTTGTGTATCTAACACACTACTTTAGCATATATAATGATAAATTTCATATGGAGAATGCTAGTCTAGGGGGAAAGATAATAAATCTTAAATGAGGAGCTTTTAATATAAATTTGCAGTACTTTATGCCTAATAGTAAAGGTCTTTATGTTGATAAATAAATAAATACATATAATATTAATATATTAATAGATATATTTTAAGTTTACCATGTAAATATTTTAACGCAATTATTCTTAATGATTAGAGATCATGTTTCCATACCTGAAATGAGATTTTTATTCTAAAAATGTGTATGTTTTATATATTCATCAATCACTTAAATGTGTTATATAATAAATGTACTATTAATGTAAATATGTAATATGTGGTATAAATAGTACTATGGTTGGGTACCTTTAAATTGCATTTTAAAAGCAAAATTATGCTAGCTACATTTTATATACTTCTGGATATTCAAGATGTATTATATTTATCAAAAATTGATATTCACTGGCGAAAATATCTATTTTCTACACTCTTCAGAAACTTTTGACTGAATAAACACACATGAACACTAACACACACATATATATACACATATGTATTCAAATCTGTCATTTAGTTGATTTATTTATGAAAATATGAACTTACTCTCCCCGACAGAAACTGTGGTTGACCTATGTTGACAAAATAATTTATTACTTTGAGTCCTCAGCAATGAGCGAGAAGATGCCTTTACTTACCAAACACTCTTGTTGAGATTTCAGCTCTGAGGACTGTGAAGGAAGCATGGTGATGATTCCATTCAGATGAGGGAGGAGAGATTGGCAAAGAGACCCCCCAGCTTTCAGAGGCAGTAGAGGCGGGGGCCATAGATCAGGACAGATTCTTCCATGACTGTCCGTTGTGAGTTTCAGTGCCTGCGTCCTAAGATAGCTGTGGAAGGGCTCTGATGAGCAGTGTGGCAATGTGATACGGGTACTCTTTTACATGGAGGCTCCCGGCTGGATACTGTACCTCAGCTAGAGGTTCTTTGGACTATGTAATACCCTTTAATAAATGTATTTCCTTCTTGGGGAAAAAAAAAGAAATGAGCGAGAAGAACTGGAGAAAATACTGTATATTTGAAAACTACACATATTTTCTTTTTAAATATTTTTTTCCTCGTCCAATGCTTCACAACAAGGGAGGTAGGGCTCCCTCGGGGGTTTTGTGACAATAGCAGCATTTTGGGTTGTCCTAACTTGATGGGCGTTGCTACTAAACATGTTGCAATGCACAAGTGGGACTCCTATAACAAGAGAATTACCAGGCCCAAATTTCAACGGCACAATGTTGGGAAAGTCTGTTGCATGGAGGGCGGGGGGGGGAAGGAAGGATAAAAAAATATAGCAGGCAGAGTGTGTCGAATGGCACTTCAACATTTTTTTGGAAACAATACATCCAATATTCAATTTTAAGTTTTGTGCAATAAGCAGCCTGTTGGCGCCACAAAGCTTAGGTAGAATCTGCTATAGATGTGATTAATAGATAACAGCTTATCTGACAGGGAACCAAACAGCAGAAAGACAACGGAGTCTTTAAACTCATAGGTAGATGTGCTCATGAGACTGTAAAAACCCAGAAATGGCAAGACTTGGGACAGCGTTAAGCTTTCTAATGTCTATGGGATGGGTATTCAATTCATTTATAAATGTAAAGGTCAGTGTGATCTCTGCAGGCTTATACTGATGTGCCTGAAAAATGAGAGGAATCAAAGCAATGAACCAGGAATCATGTGAAGTAAGAGGACTTCCATTTACTGCATTAAAATTGTTAATTGTCAGCCTTTAGCTTTTCATATATGTAAACAAACCAAAATTATAGAATATTAAAATATGATAGTAATAAATGAAATGCATATTTAAATAAGTTCAGTTTAGCAATACAGAGACATTTGTTTCTAAAATCACCAAAATGTCAATTAAATTTGGAAAACTATGTAACTAGCACCTATTGGTTTAGAAGTGTATCGGAGAATAAATGTCAGTTGTTCATATGACTGAGGTAACATCCAATGCTCTATAGTTATCATACAAATGTAGACCCAGAAAAATTAACTTATTTTTTCATTAGTCATCTTTTATAAAGTGAATTATCACAGTTTTAAATCCTACAATCTTCTTATTCTTAAAATGTCCTATTTTTTTAGTGCCAAAAAAGAGTAATGAGATGGAAAAAGGATAATACAGTATAATATATATCCATACCAGTAATGCAATGAACTCAGAAAGGTAGTAAAAAAAATCAATTAATTTTTATGGGTGTTTTAAGATTTCAATCTTAAATGGTTATTTTCAGAGCTACGTGTAAATGTTAAGATAACACAGTGTAAAAGGCAGATGGTCTCTTTTAAAGCATATAATCTACATATAGACTCAATAATATTTTGATAGTATTCACATAACTATTTTATATACACTATAACTGTAACTATTGAAAGTCTAAATATAGTTTAACTAGAGATGCACAAAACACCTATGCCTCAAACAATTAATTTGAAAATTACATTTCTTATCTATCTCTAATTGTTCCAGCCAACACAGCATAGATACTCAGTTCAATGATCACATCCAGATTTCAAAACAGAAGGCAAGTTAGATTATTTTCATTTTTTTTCTTTAAAAATAGTAATTATCTGCAGGCATTTATTAGTGTAGGACCTAAAAGAATAAAAAATCCAATACATGTGGTGTCCCCCCAAATACTAAAGAAGGTATTTGATTTTTGTGAGTACAGGAAACTAATTTTTGCATTCCTTTAGTCGATACTGAAGAAAAAATGAAGTGAAAATATCATATAGTGTGTCTACATTGTACCATTTTGAACACATTGCTCATGTATCTGAGAGGGCTCTCAGGTATTACTTCAATCATTTTTAGTTATTTGAATTGATAATTTTGACTACCAAGAGACTGTGCAAGACAAGTCATCAAGATCAGGTGGATTTTTTATTAATCTTTTGAGGCAATTTTCTCCTCAATCATAAGATTCCATCTATCTGTGTGATCTTGAGTCTTCGAGATGTAAGCCAATCTTCTCAAACTTTAAGTGCAGATTCTGATTTAGTAGGTTGGGAGTCGGGACTGAAATTGTGTATTTCAACACACTCCTGATTGATGATGACTATGCTGGTCCTTCATGCTGGCACTGCATTTTTTGTAGGGACAAATTGCAAAATGAAACGCATGTAAACTACTTAGCACCATGTCTGAGATATGGGACTAAGTAATATGTATAAGCTACTAGCTAGCTATCATGCTTTCAAAAGAATGTATAAATAGTAGATGTTAGTTTACTAGTTATTAAAAGATAATTACTGCACCTGTTATCATTTTGCATATGCGTCTTCTCTGTTTCTCTGATCCTGTTTTTCTCCACAGTTATTATTTTAAGTCTTAACAATTTTCTTCTTTTTCATATGTATTACTTATTAAGAAAGTCAAATTAATTTGCAGGAAGTTTGATTTTTCTCTGTTCTTAGGACATGTATTACTCAAAGTGTGATCGTTCTATTTCTGAAGCTATGTATGAAAATATGGATTGCTCCTTCAATACCATCTTTCATATCTCCTTCATTCCTACAGATACTTCCTGGAGGTTTTTTGTTGTTGTTGTTGTTTTGGGGTTTTTTTGGTTTCAGCTATTGTCATCATGAAATTTGGAAGGAGTGTGAGTTGGTTAGTAGGTTCAATAAGCTTTGACATTCTCTCCATCAATTTAGATGTCGTGGATTTTTTTTATAAATAATAAACTTTATTTTTAGAGAAGTTCTAGGTTCACAGAAAAATTAAATGGAAAATACAGACAGATCCCATATACCCTGCACCCCCACGCATGCATAACAACCCTCACTATCAACATCTCCCACCAGAATGGCTCATTTTTTACAATCCATCGACCTATATTGACATATTATCACCCCAAGTTCATCATTTACATTAGGATCACTCCTGGGATTTTACATTCTGTGGCTTTGGACAAATGTATAATGACATGTCAACCACTGTAGTATCATACAAAATAGTTCCCCTGCCTTAAAAATTCTCTGTGTTCTCTGCCTATTCATCCCTCCCTCCCACTAATGCCTGACAACCACTGATCTTTTACTGTCTCCATAGTTTGCCTTTTCCAAAATGTCATATAGTTGAATGCCTATGTTGTGTATAGCCTTTTTGGATTGGATTTTTGACTTAGTAATATGCATTTATGTTTTCTCTGTGTCTTTCCATAGCTTGCTAGCTCATTTCCTTTTAGCGCTGAATAGTATTCCAATGCCTGATGTATATTGTAGATTGATGTACATGTATGTATTCATTAACCTCCTGAAGGACTTCTTGATTGCTGCCAAGTTTTAGCAATTATGAATAGAGCTATTATGAACATCACGTACAGATTTTTATGTGGACATAAGTTTTTAATACCTTTGGGTAAATACCAAGGACCATGTTTGCTGGATCATATGGTATGAATTAGTTTAGTTCTGTAAGAAATCACCAAATTATTGGGGCCCCTAGTGGCTCAGTCAGTTAAGCATCTGACTCTTGGTTTCAGCTCAGGTCACAATCTCAGGTTGTGAGATTAAGCCCTGTGTGGGGCTCCATGCTCAGCATGGAATCTGCTCAGGATTCTGCCCCTCTCCGCACTAATGTTTGTGTTCTCTCTCTCTCTATCAAATAAATAAATAAATAAAATATTTAATTAAAAAAATCACCAAATTATTCTCCAAACTGGTTGTTTCAGTTTGCATTCCCACCAGCAATGAATGAGAGTTTCTGCTGCTCGACATTCTCACAAGCATTTGGTGTTGTCATTGTTCTGGATTTGATTTTGGGCCATTTTAATAGGTGTGTAGTGGTATCTTATTGCTGTTTTAATTTATATTTCCCTGCTGACATGTGATGTGAAGCATCTTTTCATATATTTATTTGCTATCTGTATATCTTCTTTGATAAGGTATCTGTTGAAGTCTTTGCCTGATTTTTTAACTGGGCTGTTTGTTTTATTGCTAAGTTTAAACAGTTATTTGTATATTTTCAATAACAGTCTTTTATCAGGTGTGTTTTGCAACTATTTTCTCCTACTCTGTGGCTTGTCTTCTCCTTTTCTTGACATTGTCTCTTGCAGAGCAGAAGTTTTCAATTTTAATGAGGTCCAGCTTATCTATTATTTCTGTCATAGGTTGGGTCTTTGGTGCTGCATCTAGAAAGTCTTCACCATACCCAAGGTAATTTAAGCTTTTTTCTTATGTTATCTTCCAAGAGTTTTATACTTTCGTGTTTTATTATTAGGTCTGTCATCCATTTTGAGGTAATTTTTGTGAAGAATGTAAGGTCTTTGTCTAGATTTTTTTTTTTTGCATGTGGATATCCAGTTTTTCACACACCATTTGTTAAAGAGACTGTCTTTGTTCCATTGTATTGCCTTAGCTTCTTTGTCAAAGTCCAGTTGACTGTATTTATTTCTAGACTCTCTATTCATGTTAAATTGATATTCTTATCTATTATTTTGCCAATATCACACTGTCTTGATTATTGTAGCTAGTTTTATTATAAGTCTTACACTTGGGAAATAGATTTTTGTAGAACTAACTCCTTTACATTTTGTATGATTGTAAAAGTTTGTATTCATTTTCTATAGTAGAGTAAAAAATTACCAAAAAATTAGCACCCTAGGGGTACCTGGGCAGCTCAGGGTGTTAAAAGCCTGCCTTCAGCTCTGGTCATGATCCCAAGGTACTGGGATTGAGCCCTGCATCAAGAGAGCCTGCTTCTCCTTTTCCCTCTGCCTGCCACTTCCCCTGCTTATGCATGCTCTCTCTTTCTCTCTCTGACAAATACATAAACAAATAATCTTTAAAAAATTAGCATCTTAAAGCAATATGCATTTATTATCTCTCAGTTTTGTAGGTCAGAAGTGTAGGCAAGTGCAGATAGGTGAATCCTCTGCTTAGGGTCTCACAGGCTGAAGACAAGGTATTGGTAGAGCTGGGTTCTTTTCTGGAAGCTCTTGGAGAGAATCAGCTTTTTAGCTCATTCAAGTTAGCAGAATCTAGCTCCTTGTGCTTATATGTCTCTGGGTCCTTCCTCCCTGCCGGCTGAGGATTGCTCTTGGCTCCTACAAGCTGCCCACATTCCCTCTTATGTGGCCCCTCTGTTTCACAGCCACAGTGGAATCTCTCTCTCATTTCAAATTTTTTCCATGCCTTGAATCTATGTGACTTTCCTTTTGGAGAAAAGTTTCTAATTTTGAAATGCTCACCTGATTGGGTTAGACCCACTAAGATAATTCCCTACCAGTAGTCAGCTGACTTGCAAAATTCCATCTTAGCAGTAGCTTAAAAACAAGGGGATGGGATTGTAGGAAGGCTTTTTTTTTTTTTTTTTAAGAATTCTGCCTACTGTGAACTTTATCTACAATTACAACATACATATATATCTATATCTTTGTTTTGCTTTTTGTCCCCCTCCCCCCACACACACACCCAAGGCAACGGTGAAATTGTCTCTATCCTATAGTATTTTTATATATTCTTTTGGCTCTATACTTCCTTCTCAGAAAAAGAGCTAATTGGAAGATATTTCATGTTTGTTTTGCATATCCAATATACATTATTTTCTTTTTTTTCCCTTTGGCTATTACTTTACTCTTCATCTTTGTAACACTTGTGATTTCGCTCTGCCTTCTCATTACTGTTTAGAAGAATGCAAAAATCCTATTCTCGTTTAGAAAATCAACCCTGGTAGCAGGGAAAGGACTTATACAATAGTGAAAACCTTCAAAGATGCACAATTTCTTCTTAATGTTGTGTCATCCTTGCATCAGTAACCTCAGACTACTTACTAAGTTTACATTCCTTAAGCCTACTAAGAATTTGCAGCATGAAATACCATACATATGTTTATTTAAAGAGTATTGATTAATTAAAACACTATTAACACTATTGATTAAAACAAAGGTTCCCAAATTTCAATAATTTTCAGAATCATTTGAGAAGCTCATTAGCAATGTAGATTCTTGGGGCACCTGGGTGGCTCAGTCAGTTAAGCGTCTGCCTTCGGCTCAGGTCATGATCTCAGGGTGCTGGGATTGAGCCCCGCATCAGGCTCTCTGCTCAGTGGGGAGTCTGCTTCTCCCTCTCCCTCTGCCACTCCCCCACTTGTGCTCTTTCTCCCTGTCTGTCAAATAAATAACTAAAATCTTTAAAAAAAAAAAAAAAAGAAAGAAATGTAGATTCTTTGGCTCCATTTCACAAGGACTTCTACTTAAAAAGTGTAGAGTGAGGACAATAAAACTACATTGATGCTAGTGCAAATGATAAACACACATTGATGCAGTATCCTGGCCTCCATGTGCTCACACCCACCCTCCCACACACACCCATTTATGCAACACTGGAACACATGCATGCAGTCATATCAAGTGACAACCTTATCTTGATTCTCAAGTGAAACTATAGTTTTATTCTACATATTTAATGTTGCAGATATCCTCAGCCAGGTGAGTGGAACTTTTGTTCTGATCCCTGAAAGCAGGACTGTAGACCACACAATTATTATTAACTCCTATCCAGCCTCCAGTATTCCTCCATTAAGCTAGACACTATCCGTGTTCAGGGAGTATGGCGTTCAAAAGATCGATGACACTGGGAATTGAAGATGAAGCTAAATGTACATTCATGAAAGGCTTGTGTGCTTCACAAAGAAGTTTAAACTTCAATCCACAAAGAGAAAGAAGCTTCAGTTGGTTGAGCAAAAGCCACTCCCTATAGGCCTGATATGCAGGATTTAATATATAACGAATAGCTTGCATGTCTCTAGGAAAAGCTGGTGGGCCGGAGGTTAGGGAAGCTGCCAACAAAGGCCAGGCGAACAGTAAAAATCTTCCTCTGATGTGGTAGCGGGTGGCTCTCAGAACTTGCCACAACTCCTGCAATTCTCATGAATAGCTGTAAAGCTCCAACGACTTCCGCAACTAAGCAAGTGTTTTGTAAGAACTCACCAGTAAAGGACGCTGAATCTCATATCTGGCCACCTTTCTAGTACTGATGGGGCCTAAGTAATGTGAGCTCCTGGTCCTTCTTCTCACCTTTCTCTCAGGTTTCCTGGAGTATGTAGTGTCTTTAAATCCCCCCTCACTATTTTAAGTGGATTCTCCATTACATTTTTTTTCCTTAATTGCCCAATGTTAATGGTCAATCTCCCCTTGCCACACACCCCGGGGCCCTGACCGATGGCCCTACACTTTTATCTAATGCCTTGCATTATATTTGAACATCAGAAATGATCTGTTACTATTACTGGGATAATTAAATTATCTCATTAATATATTAATTGAAAAGCTCCAATTAACCCTGTAGACACCAAAATATAATCATCTTAAGGAAACTGTTTCACATGGTCTTTATATATTAGAAGCATAGTTCTAAAACTTCAACAGTGTTTTGTTTTTTAAATAATAAACCCTCAAAAATACCCTTTGCATGTTCCTGATAAATAGTGAAGATATATGAATCTAATTTTTAAAAAGTGATCATGAATAAAAATTTCGAAATTACTAAATATCCTTTTTATTTTCCACTGATTTTATAATACAATGCTTCTGATAAACTAGAAAAATGTGTGAAAACAGTTATAGAAAATATACTAGTGTATTTTTCATTTTTAATATATAAAATGTCCTCTAACATAAGAATTTCTTCTGTTATTGTTTAAAAAAATGTAATAGTGACAAGATTCCTGCGGCAATTTCTTGGGTTTAGATTTTTATATTCACTTTGTCTCTGTGGATAAAAAGGATGAAAAGCAAAGAATAGACACTCAGAAAAAATAAATCACCTTTTCTTTTCTGAATATATGTATAATGTTAGGAGAACCAAAGAATCTGAAGAGCCAGAACTTCATCGGTGTTCATTGCACAAAGTAGCTATTTTTAAAGTTTTTGGTCATAATCTGGTACAAATTTACACAAATCATGGAAAGTCTCTAATTCCATTATCAGTTAGAAAGAACGAATTAGGCCTAAGAAAATAACAAAAATTAATCCATACCTAACTACATAATGACAGCTTTGAAAGACAGTCCAATTTTATTAGTTTCCTAAGGTTGCTGTAACAAATGGCCACCGACTTGATAGTTAAAACAACAGAAACTTGTTTTACCACATTCTGGAGGGCGGAAGTTTGAAACCTGTGTCAGGAGGCTGAAGTAAGTGTTGACGAGGCACACTCCCTCTCACGTGGCCTTAGCAGACAATCTTTGTCTCCCCCCAGCTTGCAGTCCTAAATTGAGCCACTCCAATCTTCAGGACGTCATTCTCAAATCTCTGCCTGCTTCTACTTTATATCACCTCACCCTCAGCATGGGAAATCTTCCCCTTGTAAAGATACGTGGGGTTACAGTTAGGCCCACCCAGGGGATCCTAGATAACCTTCCTGTCTCAAGATCCTTAAAAACCAATCACAGCTGCAATGTCTTTTTGTTTGTTTGTTACCATGTATAGTAGCTTTAACAAATTCCAGGGATTAGGGTGCGTACATATTTTGGGGAGTCATGGCATAGTTTACCATTGCATTCTTTTGTCTTTGAATTCCTAATGTCTACCAGAGAACCGGACAATGGTTACACAATAGTTGGAGTTTAACAAGTGTTTTCACAAAAATGAATAAATGGAGAGATTTAAGACTTATTATTAAGAATTTCAGGCATTTATATAAAACACTTTGACATTTGCTTTATGTGTCTCTATTTTTAACATTTATATCAAACTACTAATGTATCCCCCCCTTTTTTTTGGAAAGGTCAAAAATAAATCATAGAATTCAATACAGAAATTTACTCTTCTTAAATAGTTCCAGCAGTAGTATTTTAAAACATCTTACTTTATTACAGATAAGATATTGTACTAATTTTTTTACATGATATCTTGTATTCGGCAAACGTTTCATTTGTTCCTATGTTTTCTTCGGGGCCAGTTTTTCCTTTTTTTAATTTATATGTGTAGAATTCAATACAATCAAAGAGCTCAACTACATGGATGTGCTAAGCTTACCTACAGAGCTCTCTGACTTATCTATATCACTTATGTTCCAGTTTTCCTCCTATAAAAGCATGTGAGGTCTCTCTCTGCCACCTAGTTTCAGATCTTTGATAACGATTTTAACAAAGCGTCAAATTTGGAATAATTATCGTCTTTGTTACTCTTCAATTTTTAAAAATATCTATTACTTTGTCAAGCTATATTTGAAAGCTCATTTTTTAATTTATATATTCCTTATATAACTTTTACATTTTAAAACACAAACGGCAATATTTTTCTGAATGTACACATAAACACAAAATTATATGAAATGTCTCTGGTATAGTGCCAAGTTCAAAGAATATTAGTTTTCTTTTCTGCTTCCTTTTTTAGCCACTTAAAGTGAATAAGAGCCATGTTCTAAATTTGCTATTATTAATATATTAGAATAAAATATCTTATTGGAAAGTTTAACTGTTACAGAAATATTTCAATATAATTCTCCTTCTGAAATATTTAACAATCAGAGAAATTTTAATCAAAATACACTGCATTCTTAGCACATGAAATCTTTTCCTTTCATTGCAAAAGTAGGTGTATATTTGTATGGGGAGGGTTATTGAAGAAACAGTTTTTGTCTCCCTGCCCCTGCCCCAGGTCCTTGGACTGAGCTGAAGACCCACACTGTCCCTGACTTTCTGTGTCATCCACTATTAGCATCGAGAAGACTCTTGACATTCATGATTATATTATTATGGCATTCTCTCCATGTCCTGAGGCAGGCTCAGGAGATGCAAATACCAGACTCACCTTGAACTATTTGTATTTCTAAATGATCTATTTACTAATAAATATGGGCAAATATTAGAAAGTAAAAATAAATTAAACTCTAAAGTAATATTTAAGAAGGCATACATACCATTGCATAAAAAGTGTTCATATATTCAGGTTCTTCACAATATATCTAAGATAGGATATACTGCAAATAAATTTGAGAAGTTCTATTATAGGTCAAATAATGGAAAATGGCCATGTGGCTCATTTATTATGCCTTCTTGAACATCATTCATTGGGAGAAATTATAGGACCAGTTCCTCATTTTCCCATGATATGTGGTGCAGAACCTGGAAAACTTGCAGACTGAATGCCAGAACCCAAGAGACGGTCATAGCCTCTACACTGTGGAATTTCAGCTTGCCTGACTGAGCAATCATTGACCTTTCACCTTGTATAATTAGAGACTTACATAAAATAGTAATAAAATATACTGTAACACTTGCTATTGTCAGCTTATTATCAATGGTTGGTTAAACAGAGACGGAAGGACAGGTTTTGATATAACCAATATTGTTTCTCTGAAGCCCTGAAACTTAGCTAGATTCCATGGATTTTCGCAGGAGGCTAACTCTTTATCTGAGAAACCAACATACAGTAAGTACTCAGTCTTAAATGAAATAAACATTACCTCACATCAATATTCCAGAAACACATAGAATATTAATAACACTGAAAAAGAGAATGAGAAACAAAAACTATCAGTGGGTCCAAGCTTGGAATCTATATGAAAGGGACAATGGTTAGATAGATTGGGAAGTTATTTCAAACAGGTGTATAAAAATAAAATAAAAATAAAAAATAAAATAAAATAAAAATAAAGATTCAATAGGTATTAAGGAGTTCTATTGAGATAAACATGAGAAACAGCAAAAATAAATTGTTATAGAAAAAATAATATATAGCTCATGAATGTTTTAAACTTTTTTTAAAAGATTTTATTTATTTATTTGTCAGAGAGAGAAAGAGAGAAGGGGACAAGCATGGGGAGAGGCAGGCAGAGGGAGAAGCAGAATCCCCGCTGAGCACGGAGACTGAAGCAGGACTCCATCACAGGACCCTGGGATCATGACCTGAGCCGAAGCAAGGAGCCTGCTTCTCCCTATGCCTGCCACTCCCCCTGCTTGTACTCTCTCTCCCTCTCTTCCGTGCCATCTCTCTGGCAAATAAATAAATAAAATCCTTTAAAAAAATAAAGAGAATTGAGAAACATCTGAATTATGGTTAAGTTAAATTATAGTTGGAGCTTCATCTGATAACTAGAGTTAACTTGTTTGAAGCAACTTTCAAACAATAATAGAACAATCTTTCTTTTTTCCTTCTGTTGCCTAAGATTGTATAATATAAATGTTATTAAAACTATAAAGTAGGGGTGCCTGGGTGGATCAGTCTTTAAGCAGCTGCCTTCCGCTCAGATCATGATCCTAGGGTCCTGGGATCAAGCCCTGCATCGGGCTCCCTCCTCAGTGGGAAGCCTGCTTCTCCCTCTCCCACTCCCCCTGCTTGTGTTCAATTTCTCGCTATGTCTCTCTTTGTCAAATAAATAAATAAAATCTTGGGGAAAAAAACTATAAAATAAAATAAATAAAAGAAAAGGTGTGCTTGCCAGGTTGCAATTTCTTATTCTTGGTTTTATAGATAGCAGCAATACCAATATATCAAATGTAAAAAGGAAAAAAAATAAAAGTTTTTGTAGCAGAATATTTTCAAAAATTTGACCGATAATATTTCCACGGTTTGAAATGGTATTTTGGTACCATTCATTAATTTTTCTCCACTTCTCTTCACTTTGCCTGCATCCATTTTGTTCTAACTTACCTGTAGCAGCTGCTAATATAATCTAAGTACATTCATCTTTTGAACATGATCAACCTTGTAGAGCTGGGTTACAACTAACATGACATCAATGCTGATGGACTGACTGCATTTCACTACCTCACTGATGTTGATCATGTCTTGCCTTATGATGTAAAGCCTGGTTCATAGATTACCGATGAGACTACTCAGGCAACTGGATGAATGTCTGTGGCAAGTTCAACTACCAGAGTCATAAAAAGGAGGGACAACACCATTACTCTGAGGATCCAGACATTGATGACACATCAGTGAAAATTATTGGTTCATGTATTTTTCTAAAGTAGGAGACCTATTTTATTTCAAAGATGGTATTTACCAAATTGTACTAATACAATAATTGTACCTGTTCGTTTGTACATATATCAAAGGCCCATGGTACATAGAGCAGATATTTGTTTTAGGGATGATACTACCATTTTGAAGATCAGTTCATTTATAAGAAAGTTTCTTTTAACTTGTACATTTGCAAGACATAGCTGAGCTGAATTCTTTATCACTGCACATTCTAATAGAATTCCACTATTGCCTATTTCCCACTGAGTTTGAAAAGAATGGTCTTTTGTTATGATAAAATGCTCTTGATTCTGTGTAGAAAAGGATGGTACAATTTTATGGCAATGCAATTTATGTTAACAACATAGATGAGCCTGTAACTGCTCTCCCATTAACATTGTTGTTTTTCTCTGTTCACCATTTTCTAAAAAGTCCACCTTTAAGGTTGGAATATTTCATACTTGTCTCCAAACAAAATGTGTCTTTTTTTATAAAAATTCACTTATGTCAGTTGAGCTGTTATTCTGGGTAAGGAGATGGGGAGAAAAAAGTCATTTCTATTTTCCCCTAAAGGCATTTTATTCATGAGCAAAGTCTAAATGGCAAAATCTTATTTCTTCTACAAGTTTGTTCATGAGGATAAATGTTACTCCACTTATAAGAAATAACATATGATAGTGAAAGTGCTGACTAATTTAGTCCAAAATAAAAAAGTCCAATTGAAGTAAAGTAGGGTTTTCTTTTTTCTTAAGATGAATAATTCAAAAAGTCACTTATTTAAAACTAATTAACTATAAAATAATTTTACTGCACCTGTGATATTCATGTATGTAACCTAAAAATAAAATAGATTTTAAGATATTTTAATAGATTTAGAAAAATAAGACATATATACTGTAAAATCAGTGTATATACAGTCTATACTTCTCTACACAGTCTATAGATGTATAGACTATATATATATATACTGTATATAGACTGTATATATAGTCTGTAGATGTGTAGACTGTATATACACTGATTTTATAGTAGTCTATATACAGTATATATGTGTGTATATATACACACATACAGTCGTGAGATTAGAAAAACGATGGCTTGAAGGTTTTAAAGTGACAGAATTAAATTAACATATAATGTAATTACAGGAGGCAATTGAGAAAGGTGATCGGGTGAATGGGATATAGTTAGTGACCAAGATACCCTTAATATGCCTTTCAATTTGGCTAAACATTGGATAAGTTTCTTCCTGAATATAGGCTCCTGACCTACCTTTTCTTGGAGCATTTACCTTAGCTGACTTGTCATTGAAAATTTTTTCTCTGACCCCCTTTGAAATGTATATAAATCTCTTCTTGCTAGGTTTAGGACCCAAGGAATGTCTTTCTTAAAGACCTGAGGCCTTCCCTTTGAAATGTAATGATCAAGAAAGATAGAGGCCTATCTCCTAGTCTCTGTGGGAGGCACAAGCCTAACTTCCCTGGATGCCAGGTAGCAAACAGAGATAGCATCATCATAGAAAGCATCATCTGCAAACTCAGAAATAACTCCAGGTGTTCAGTGCATTCCATTGAGCCATCTCTACCTCCACAGTATGTCCTCCAGTACTTTTCTGCTAGCTTAGCCCCATGCTTACAACCCTCTTGACTTTGTGTCAGTGGAGTTGAATTAAATCTCCCTTATTGCAACAGCCTTGAATAGTCTCCCTTGCTTATTCAATTTTGTCTGATGAAAATTTTCTTTGACATTAACTATACAGGAGACTCAGAGAGAAGCAGTATTTTCTTTTTCCTTTCTATGTTAGTGAGTGGATGGGAGGCTTATTTCCTATAACAAATGTCATCTGTTCAGTTAGCTAGAGGGACCGTGGTAGATTAATTACAAAACTTTCCCACAATTATTTATCCCTGTATTGGTGTCTTATCCAATGTATATTTGCAGCTCTGTCTCTTAAAAAGAAAAATCTAATTCTGTACTCTCTAAGTCTGGGCTTGCTTTGTGATGTGTTTTTGCCAGTGCAATGCCGTGAGAGTGATCTTTCGCAAGTTCTGAGACTAGGCTTCAAGAGACATCCACATTGTTTTAGGACGATGACACTGCCATGGAAACTAGCCTGAAGTAGCCTGTTGAAAGATAAGACACCATTTGGAAGAGAGCTCATTTTCCCCACTCTTGGCCTCCTGAACAGTCTACAGCAGCCATTTCCTAAACAAGTGAGAAAACCAGCCAAGACAAATAGAGCAACCTATGTGGTGCACAGCTGACCATGGGTCCCTGGGTGAACCCAGATGAGACCAGATAACCATTTTAAAAATCAGCATCAAATATGATTTTTTTAACTTGATATATTTATCTTTAATTTTACAAAAATAAGTATGAAATAAATGTGATCTGATATATGCATGATTTTATCTTTAGAAATGGATTCAATTAACTATTATTTTCTATTTGAATATGTTTGTGAGTTTAGATAGAAGCATGAAGAGACTATTTCACTCACCTTTGCCAGATTATCATCTAAAATTTTCATGTGTTCTCTTGGCTGGGAATTTTAAATTTTCTTAGATAAGAATTTAGAGGGAAAATTAAGTGTTTGTGTGTGTGTACATGTATGTGTATCTGCATATGCCCATGCATTTGTAAAGTAAGCTTTTGGTCAACTGTGCCAAAGACTTGAAATCGTGTTTGCATAATTGTGCCTTTCTTACATGTATCCAACCTCCTTATTTTAGTATACATGGATGCTATGTACAGGAAAAAAAATACTTATTTCCCACCCACTGACTCTAGAAATATTTATTTAGTGCCCAATATGTGTCCTATGCAGTGGTATTTACTGAGGATACATTTGAAGAAGATATATGTAGACATTGTCAATTTTATGGATGAGATTGACAATAAACAAACACGCATGAGCACTTTAATTGTGATAATTTAATTGTGATAAATATTATGTGAAATACAACAGGCTGTAAGATTATCTAACCTTGGAGGTCAAGGGGTATAAGAAAGGCTATGTCTATGTTTTTATATTATATTTTATTATATTAATTATATGTTATATTTATGTTTATATAAAACATCTGAACAAAGAATTATGATTATAAGGTGCCAAGGGAGTATTTCTGGAAAAGACAATGGCATGCTTAAGAATTCTGAGTGGGAAGGGACATTTAATGAGCTTACGGGAAGAACATAAGGGGTAGAGAACGGAGACACATATCACTGATTTACACTGGAGAGGAAGGCAGGTAACGGATCACTCTGGACTGTATATATGACTTAAGGACCAATGGCTTTACACTTGAGCCACATGTTTTTCACGCTGGGAAAATGATATGAGTTTAATATTTGCCAAACCCGTCATATAAAGATTTTAATGCTTAACTCTTACCTTTAAAGAGCTAATAGTCTCATAGGGGATATGTACACACTTCTATTTTATTTATCATCAGTGTTTAATGGTGCATATATATAGGCGCATACATATATATTTTTTCTATAGGGAGATGAAAAGCAACAAGTTCACTTTAAAAAGAAACAAATTCATCTTAGAGAATTTACCTTTAACACAGAGAAGATTATAGTCCTAGTTTCTGATTGGATCTGGATGCAGATCGGATTATTGCTTGCCTGAAAATAGATAGGTTGGTTATCACCAGAAGCAGACGCTGATGTAGGAGTAGCACTCATGCTGGCATTTTACATAGAGATTGGTGATGAATTTGCAATCACACCACACTACCAAATGTGTAACTACTCCATAAAATAATTCAATAAGCAACTAGGCAGAGTTAGGCAAGTCTATTTGTGAGTTTGCCAGTGAAACTGGCACAATGCTATGAATTCACTAGGCACATTTTATTATCTTCATGGGCGTGGAGATAAACTACATTCTTCAGCTTTACTAACATATGAAGTCATAAGACTGAATTTTGACCAAAGGGACATGGGTACAAGTGATGCTCCCAGGCTACATGCCTAAGACCTGCTATGTGGTCCTGTGTGCTTGGTTTTTTGCTGGCTGAATACAGTGTATCCAGTGGAGAACCCTGAAGCCTAGTGATGGTAAGCCCACCTAATGTGCTTGGATTGTGAGATGAGATAAAAATGAAGCATTTATTGTGGCATAACCCTGACATATTGGGATTTTTTTGCTACCACAGTATAGCCTACTCTAACCTAACTTTTCTTGGTATACAAGTGGAAAGATTTGACAAAAATGTTATTTTTTTGCTTAAGGAACCTATATTTTACATAGCTCATGGTCATCAGTATCTATATGTTATTTCTCAGAGCTCTCATGAGAAATTTACATTCAGACACTCACAGATTCAAAATTCGGGGAGTATTGGGAGGAATGGATAAATTAACGAGTACTCAGTGGATTTGTAAAACAATGAGTTCTTAAGTGTGAATGATATATGATTATCTTTTAGTTTAAATTGCATGTTGTTATTTTACACAACTACAGTTAAAATTATGATATATTATATATTGCCTACAATAGTATAAATATGAAATTTAAGATTTTGCCAAGTGTTTCACCAGCCTACAAAATTGTCTCAAAGCAACTTTTCCTCAAGAGAATTGTAAGAGACTCATTAGTTAATTAGGTATTCTGGATGGCCAAGTAACATACTTCCATTGATTTTTCTGGTTTAATTAACTTCAAATTTGGGAAAAAAAATTTTATTTAATATAAAATTCATAATCACTCTACCTATAATGTTGAAATAGAACAGTAAGCTGGGATTCAAATAGAATAAAAAGGATAGTAAAAATATAATTGAGTTGGAAATATTTTATGTGTAATATTCTGTGTCTTAAAAGAGGATTTATTGAAATTTTTAATTAAAATGAGAAAAGTATATTGTTTTTGCACCTGGCACATAGACTGTATAACAACTGTCCTTTAATGCCATTGTATTACAAATGATGTCATCCTGACTGCACTTAAACGTAAAGCATTTATTTTGAATTTAATTGCTATTTTAAATTTAATAACTGCACTTAATATGAAATAATTAACTATTATTATTATTAAGAAAACATTTCGTTTATTATTTATGATACACACATTTTAAAGAAATTGTGTGTGTGTGTATTATTTAGGAACATGTATTTAAAACCTGGTGAAATCACTGAGAGAATTGAGAAGTAATAAAATTTTTATCTCTCAATCCACACATTCTTGGTGTTGTACAGCTTTCAGAGGATGCTGTACATACTCAGTAAAGGAGAATTTGATAGGACTTTGCAACGTAGAAAAATAAATTACAATAATATAAAATAACATTGACAAAAAGGTAATAATTAAATCTGACTTTGTTTCTACAATGCTACAGATCTATAATAAATGCAAATAACTGATTTATAATATGAATAATTGTAATCAGGGTCATTTCAATGTTAAATGGTTAGCATAGGATGGTGTACAACATGTATTGTGAAATATTTAGAAAAACTGTCAAAGGCAAAGAGTCACATTAATCTAAATTATTTTTTTACTTTTATTTCTAAAAAGATTTATTTATTTATTTAAGAAAGAGAGAAAGCTCACAAGCATTAGGGGCAGAGGGAGAAGGAGAGAGAATTTCAAACGGACTTCTAGCTGAGTGCGGAACCCAATGCTGGGCTTGATCTAAGGACCCTGAGATCACGACCTGAGCCAAAACCAAGAATTGGTTACTTAACCAACTGTGCCACCCAGGCGCACCTCCCCTATTATTTCTAAAAACTTGTTAGCCAATACTGTTATTTTACTATTTCTCGGAACCAGAACTTGCCGTCTCATGAAGCTAGTACACCCCAGCACCATTAGTGTGAGTTACTACATTCCTTGTAACACCAGCATATTTGTCCAGGACTTAGAGAAATATACAAAGATTTAGCCCTCAGAATTGGTTTAATAAATCAGGGGCACCTGGGTGGCTCAGTTGGTTAAGCATCTACCTTCGTCTCAGGTCATGATCTCCAGGTCCTGGAATCCATCCCTGTGTCAGGCTCCCTGCTCAGCAGAGAGCCTGCTTCTCTCCCTCCCTCTGCTGCTCCCCCTGCTTGTGTGCTCTCTCTCTCTGTCAAATAAATAAAATCTTAAAAAAAAAAAAAAAAAAGAATTGGTTTAACAAATCAGAATATTTGGGATAAAGTAGTAAATGGGATACACTTCTATTTCGCTTCTAAAGAAAACTGAATATACCAACATTTATCTGAAGTTAGTGTCGACCGTCTAAGAAAGACCAAGCATTATAATTACTTTTAAAGGTCCTGCGGGGAAATATAATGAAGCATTATGTTACACATAATATTCTATCTTCATCAATAATTGTTATGTTATAGCTTTTTAAAATAATGTGCAGCATTGTCTTCCACTTTACTCTGTCTTCACTATTGGTTATAAGAACTATTGGTTAGAAGAACTAATCTAAACTGCAAAACAAAGAAACAGAAACTGTATTGGTTTTTAAAAGAGTTTCCCCACCCATTATTTCAATTTAGGCAACTTTTAAAACAACATCACGCTCATAATTCATGTAGTTGATTTCTTTTCAATTTGTGTTTCTAAAGTTGGGAGGAAAAGTAGAAAGGCACTCATGCTGTTCTTTTTCTTTCATTTTAATGAATCTGATTTTTTTTTTTAAGGGGAGGTAACAAAATCTCTGGAGTGTCAAATTCCATTTGACAGAGCTTTCTTTCATTTTGTTCATCAATTGGAAAAACCACAGTATACTATAGATTGCAATCGTTTTTCCTAAAACAGGGATACAACATAGTGACTGATTTAAATTTTAGATAGGTGGGACAGGCAGCTAAACCAAAAGTCTGGAAATTCGAAACACCTCATTTAGAATGTAATGGTCTGCCACATTGCCGGGCAATCAGTATGCCAATTGCTGAGTGCAATTGAAGGCAGTTTAAGGTAAAGATGTACAGCACCTTCTAATAATTCTTGTTTTCTAATGATAATCCATAAGAAACGTTTTGTACTTTAGAACACATATATTTCACAGCATATAGAAGAATTAACACCCTAAATTACGATTATTTTAGTGTGAATTACATCATTATTAGTTGTAGATCTTCTAAATGATGGATTTTTCTTTTTTAAGATTTTATTTATTTGAGAGAGAGAGAGAGAGCACAAGCAGCAGGGAGGGGCAGAGGGAGAAGCAGGCTCTCCAATGAGCAAAGAGCCTGATTCAGGATTTCATCCCAGGACCCTGGGATCATGACCTGAGCTGAAGGCAGACTCTTAACCAACTAAGCCACCCAGGCACCCATGATAGATCTTTTAAATTATAGAACGTTTTTATATCCCCACAGGTCTGTGGAGTCTTGTCTTTTTTTTTTTCAGTCCATTTTCTCTCCTGTTTAGATTGGATAATTTCTTTCTTATATATTTCAGTTCACAGTTTGATATGCTGTCTCCCCTCATTCTGATGTTGTGCCTATCCATTGGTTTAGTGTTTTGTTTTTTAATTTGTCTATAGTATGTTTCACTTTAAAATTTTCCATTTGGTTCTTCATTATTGTATCTTTTATTTTTCTACTGAGACTTTTGATTTATTTGCCAAGGTTTTAAAATTTATCTTATTTGTGATGTAATAGTGCATAAAACCATTTTCATGAAAGCTGACTTACAATTTTTGTCAGATAATTCATCTTAGTGTTTGCATTTACCGATTTTCTTCTTTTCATTCATTTTGAGGTCTTCATGGTTCTTGCTATACAATTGATTAAAACTGAATCCTGGACAGTTAGGCTATTATTTTATGAGTGTTTGGATCTTATTTATGCCTTCTGTTTTAGCTGACTTCCTCTGACACTGCTCATGCAGGAGTGTTGCCATCTCATTTTTGCCAATTTATTTCTGCCAGATGTCCATGTGCCCCTCTTAGCCTACATTTTCACTCTTTCTTTTGTTCTTTTAATTATTATTCATTTTTATTTTTTTATTTTTTTTAAGATCTTATTTTTTTATTTGAAAGAGAGAGGCAGCCAGAGAGGGAACACAAGCAGGGGGAGTGGGAGAGGGAGAAGCAGGCTTCCCGCGGAGCAGGGAGCCTGATGTGGGGCTCGATTCCAGAATGCTGGGATCATGACCTGAGCCAAAGGCAGACGCTTAACGACTGAGCCATCCAGGCGCCCCACTGAGCCACCCAGGCGCCTCTCATTTTTAAAATAAATGTAATCTCCAGGACTTTTATTTGTAGTTGATGAGAAGAATAGGGAAGAGGATGTCTACTGCATCTTACCGAAGTTGGAAGTCTTTACTGCTGCTTTTTCACAACAGAGGCAGCAGAAGAATTTGTACAACCAGAGCTCAGACACCAAGGCAAATATCCTGTCATTTAGGATAGAAGATAATATGGAAAATCTATCATATGAAAAAAGAGGCCTGAATCCAGAAAAATATTTTATTCTATAGAAATGAAATAAACCATCAAGAAGATATGAGACATGCCCCTTTATATACCTATGAACATAGTTTCAAAATATATAAAGTCAAAATAGGAGACCTATATTCATCTCTTTTAAAAAATTTTTAAGTACAGAAAATCTACCGATTTGTAGGACTTCAATAACAATTAACATTTAACATTAAAACAAATGCACAATGCTTTACATAACAAAGAGTAAATATGTTATTTGTACCTATGTTCTATAATATTTGTGAAACATGACATATTTTGGGCAGAAAGCACTAAATTATTATTTATTTTTGCATTCAAAATGATTTTAAAGGAGATATTGCCTGAATTAAGCCTTGAGATGATTACAGCCCTGGCTGTAGGCTGAGCCTGAAACACTCAGCTAAGCCATACCTTCCTGACCCACAGTAACTGTGAGATGAAATGTTTATTGTTTCAGCTGTTGAATTTGAGGGTTATTGTTATGCCACAATAGGCAACTAATTCAATTGCTTATATCCTAATTAAAAGAAGTGTTAAATATCGGTTGAGGATAATAAAAATAGAGATTGTTTTTTTTTCCTAATTCAAGTGTACAGATCTCTGAATAACATGAACACATTCCTTTGGACTCCCAATTAAGAATTCCTATTTTAGGCCTACTCACTTGGAATGAAATAATTTCACCCATTTAAACCATGTAAATGTGCTAATATAACTATCTTTAAATACTTTAACTTCTAGAAAATAAATTAAGCAATTTACACAATGTCAGAAGGTAACCAAGACGGATTTGATGATGTTGCATCCTATTTTACCATTTTCTTAATAAGGTGAATTTCTTTTTAACAGAACTTTCTTTTAATGAAAAACACTTCCTCTTGATAGAGGAAATATCTCTTAAGTAGGTTACCAACAATGAGCAAAATTTTTGAGAAGATGCATATGTAAGTTAAGGATATGATAATGACTTAAGTTTCTTTGAAGTCGTGGATGTTGTGATTTGATTACAGAGAGAACTGGTAGCTATCAGCTTAAAGATAAAACTGAGGCAAAGACAAAGAACCCAGGTACCAGATATATTTCAGACAAAAATATGTGTGATTAAAAATTTGATCAGTGTTAAAACTATTTTAGTTAAGCCCAAATTTGGTAGCTTCTTCCTATGCTGAAGCAAAATGAGAGGAAGCCATGATATTAATTCCTGTTACTCTCATAATAATGAAAACAGAAATTTATTGGACAATGCTGAAAATATTGAAATCTATAAAAAATTTAAAATTATTTAGATTAATGGAGAACGAATCTTGAAGTCCTCTTTACAGGAAGTTAAAAATCAATTTGAATTCATTGAACAGAAATTAAATAGCTTGGCAAATCATAATCAAAATATCTTAAGTTCTTACTATTTTCAAGGACTAGTTAACTTGATCTAAAAAAGAAAAACATAAATTACATACAATTTACACAAACAAAGATTAGTACTTAACTTTGTATCTCCACTCATACCTGCCCTTTGGTATGCCAGGCAATATAAAGTTGAGTCAATGTATTCATGTAATATAGCCAAAACCTATCCTAGACACTGATAATTATGTAAGAGAAGATTGCCCTTAAGAACAATGTCTTACACTTTTTTCAATAATATGTTCCCTTTAAGAAAATCCTGAGTATCTCAGCAGAAATTCCTGTAACTAGGATAAAGATGACATACACAGAGCTAAAAGAGATAAATCCAATATTTGCTCTTGATGAATAACTGTACGACCACAGAGGGGAAAATTTTGTTTTGTTTCTCACTATTTATTTATTTATTTATTAAAAAAAAATTTTTTTTTTAAGTAGCCTCCATGCCCAGCATGGAATCCAACATGGGACCTGAACCCACAAGTGTAAAATCAAGACCTGGACGCTTAACCAACTGAGCTACCCAGGCACCCCCTCACTCTTCTTTTAAAATGTATTGTAGAAAAATCATCCTACGGAAAATCCTGTTTTTGTGTGTGGCCTGTACCATCTTTTCTGGAAATGATAGTCCATTTAAGATTCAGTAATATAATTTGCTAGGCACAAAAGTTAAAATATGTGTTAGAGACAGTTCATTGTCATTATCAAAGTAAATTCACGTGTTATGCATAATAGTAAAAAATGAACCACTAAGAAATATCATAAGATTTTTAGATTACGAGGATTTTTTCCAAGATATTTCCATTTCAAATCTAAAATTTGATCGTTTAAAATAATATTATTGAATGAATGGAACTATTCTAAATAAAGATAGATTAGAAGTAAAACGGATGCTTTTAGGAAGCAAATAAGGAATATAACATTAATAGTTATAAAATATTTATGTTTAGATATTGCCTCTGTTATATACAGGCCATTGTAAAGAATTTTTTGTTAATGATAGGCAAAAACAAAGAAACAAAAAACTTCAAAGCTCTGTTTATCCTGACCATTTTCCTGACATCATGCTAAATATGAACTGCCATTATTTAACATATATAAAATCTTCATTGTCTTTAAATTATATGAACTGATAAAAATGTATGGACTATAGACTATATACAGGCTGTAACTGTTATACAATTGCTTTATTTCAGAATTAAAACAGAGTTACATTGCATGTACAGTGTGGTGTATAAAATGTCAGCCTGGTAGCGATTACGATTTTGCTTACTTTGACAACAGAAGCAAATATTCAGTTAAAATAGAAAAATAAATGCAGTAATCTTATAATTCAAGATATGTAACACATTCGACAATTTCAACTTATTTAAAAATAAGTACAACATATACTCAGAAATATGTTTGCACTATCATTATCTATTTTTCATTTCAAAGCTATTTACATTTATTCACACATGTGTCTGTGGGCACATAGACAGGGTACAACATATATTTAAATTAATTATTTCCTATACATTGTTAAAACATTCACACAGTCTATCTCAAAAAAGGATATTTAGAGTATTTCAATGAAACCCGCTCTCAACTGAGAAAAGTGAAAAAGAATAAAAGATAAAAATAATTAGTAAGTGATTAGGTTACTACACAAAAAAAATACATGTTATTATACAATACACACTTGGTACTTTAGAATTATGATATTTTTTAAGATTATATTTTTTATAAGCAATATCTACACTCAACCTGGGGCTTGAACTCACAACCCCAAGATGAGATCAGGAGTTGCCTGCTCTACTGACTGAGCCAGCCAGGCACCCCTAGAACTATGATTTTAGATATCATCTTCTGAGAAAAATCTTATGTAATAGACAGTGACAACAATTCATTTTCTGGAGAATCCAAACAAATATTTTTGATATTGAAACCAGAGGGAGGAAAATTCTTCCTGTGAGTCTTTATAAAAGAAAAATTGTATATTGCAGTCACTTATGTATTCAACCACGTTTATGATAAATGATCTTCAGGGGTATTTCTTATAATACTTCTTAATTTGAACCAATGGCATAGTGCCAAAGTATGGTTCAGTTCAAACAATTCTACATCACATCAATATATACTGGCCATGGAGTTTGCATGAGGGATTTGCTTAGGTCATAGATAAATTAAGCATATCGAGAATAACGAACAGATTAAATACTCTTCCATTATATTTCTATATTTTCCCAATTTAAATTTTATAAATTGTTGCCAAGAAATTTCGGTTACACACCTACTATGGGCCTAGAAATCATTCCAGGGTAGGTAGTGAACATGAAACACAAGTCCCTGCTTTCAAGAAGCTCATATTAAAATTAAAGTGTGAATGGGGGCACTTGGGTGTCTCAGTCAGTTACACGTTCAACTCTTAATTTTGACTCAGGTCATGATCTCAGGATCATGAGATCAAGTCCCCCATGAAGCTCCTCACTGGGTGTGGAGCCTGCTTAAAATTCTCTCTCTCCAAAAAAAAAAAAAAAAACTCTCCCTCTTCCTCTGCCCCTCCCTGCCTGCTCATGTTTTCTCTCTCTAAAAATTAATTAATTAATTAAAAAATGAAAGTGTGAATGGAACAAATAACCAAACAGATGGATGAAGAAGAAAAATAATAAGAAATGACCAATGCTAGACAAAGAATTAAAATAGGGTGTTGGGATTAATGTAGAGCACGAAATCAGCCATAATATCTGGCTTGCTAAAGTGTAACACAGAGGCCACTAAGTGCAGGGAAGGTTTTGGAGAAGGGAGTAGGCCTTTGGAATGCTGAGGCCTACGTGACCACTCTGCCCTTGGAACGATTCGGGGAGTTGAGTCGCCTTCCCAAAACTTTCCTAGCCCAAATTGTCACCCTGTGATCCAAGAAATGTAGCACTGTCCCTTAGGCTATGTTGAATAGAACACACCCAAATTAGCATATAATATCTTTCCATAAACAGATCCTCCCAGTTTCAGTAAGACCCCTTGTCACACATCACGTGCTTGAGAAAGTGATAAGGATTTGTGAGTACCCTGAAGGACCAATAAAAGCCAGAGCAAAGAAGAGCAAAGGATCTTCGCCTCTGAGTGTTGACCGCTTTGCCTCCTCCTCTCCTTTACAGCAAAGGTTTGTGTAATCTTTCATCCATCGGTACAGGGATTGCTGGCCATTCCCAGCATGGCTTGGGTATTTTTTTGGAATTAAAAGTTCTCTAAGAGCTCCAAATATGGGGCAAAGCCTCTCTCTGGAACAGAGACAGTATATTAACGTTTTAAAGCAACTCTTAAAGGCTACCATTGCCACTATAAATGAGAAGCAACTCCTTAAGGTGATCAGGGCCTCTAACGGAGAAGGACCAACTTCAGGGTTTGTTAGAGGTTATTGTACAGAACCCATGGTTCCCTCACCGAGGAACTTTAGATTTAGAAGTATGGGAGAGAATTGGAAGGAGCTTGAAACCCTGCCATAAACAAGGTAAAAGGTGTCCCTTGGTTCCCTCACTATATGGGGTCTAGTCGGGTCCATGCTGGCCCCTTCACATACTGAGGACAACTCAAATGTCTCTTTTTTTAAAAAAAGGGAACCTACCACTCGTTCGTCTCCCCAAAGTAGCTCTTTAGCTTCTCAAGTTAGACCCAACAAAGAGGAAGAGCTCCCTCCTTCCCCCCTGACTAGGACATTCCACCACCTTCTCCCCTCTGCCCCACTTAGTCGATCCTTATGGGGGGCTACACCTGGGAAGCAATACTTAACAGGGGAACACTTCCTAGGGAAGTAGGCTGCAAAGGCTACGTGTGTTGGAATGTTGCTTAGACCATGATGGATTTCTGTATTTACCATTCTCCGTCAATGTCCTCTACTAACTACTTAAGCTACAAAATTGGATCATTCCCCCGTGTAAAACTTACAAGTGTTTTCCATGGGTTAAAACGGCCGGTTCTTAAAGGCAAGGTAAAATAAGATGTGACCTTCATGGCACGACCTTCAAGGCACGGTATTTTGGTCCACACACTGGGGCACCCATCGTAGTCTAGAATGCAACGGGGAAGCAGAGGGGAGGGCTGGCCTCCCTCCTACAGGGACCTATATCAGTGGCAGTGGTCATAGAGATTTTGTTCCGGGGAAGCCTTGGGTCGCTTTGACACCAGGAACCTCTGACACATAGTATATGGGACGCCACCCGGGAGTCAGGAGGATTCTATCAGTCAGATCTTTGCAGTAGGAAAAGGTAAATGGATCTAGGGTAACCATCGCTCCTACCTAGGCCTTCATTGCTCCACACCAGAACCCCAATCTAAGGGCCTTGCAGAATGTGTTTGTCCAAACGTGTTTGGCTAGTAAACTCCCTCCTGATGAATTGCATAATTATCTAAACAGGCCTCTTTCAAGTAAACCCAGGTAACGAGGAAACACAGGCCATCCCAGATAAAGGAGACTCTATCTCCCTGTTCTTTCTAATAGATGTGGGGGCTCCTCACTTCCCGGGTTAATGGCTATAATTGGAGTCATCTGTGGTTAGTCTGACTCGGGATGGGGACTTTAAGGAATATTCCCAAGCAGCTTCTGAAACTCCCTTTGTTTCGGGGAAATTCCCTGTCTTCTCTGGCCTGACATGGACTGCCTGTCCCTCCCCGCCCCCCCCCTTGTTGGTGGGAGAATATGGCGTCTGCTCCTCTGCTGGAGCTGATGAGTTCTAGAACCGGGAATCCTTCTGCCTTCCGGCAGCACTTTGCCTCTTCCCTTCCCCTTTCTGCACCACCTTGGGTGTGGCCTGCATAACTGGCTTCTAGACCATCTCCGGTGCCTCAGGCACCATGGCTCCTCCTACTCTTACCAACGAGGAACAAAAAGAGCACCCCCTGGACATAACACCACCCACTCTAGATTTCCCCACTAGTGTCTCGGGTAAAAATTAGCAATGGGGAGCAAACGGACTTTTTAAAAGAGGATCCAGGTGGAACAAAATTCAGTATTTTAACTAAATCTATCAATTAAGATAGACCTTTCTTTAACGTTATCAACATTAAATGTAAAACTAATTGTGTCGAGATTTACTGAAGGTCAAATAAGCTCATATTATCTCTTCAAATTGGTATCAAAAAGATGATTCACAAATTTGCCATCTGAAGAATTCTGGTGTAACAGGTCACAATCAGTTACTATTTATTCTTTACTGGAGACTAAGATTTCAAGGAGTGAAAAATTCGGCAACTCTGTATATAGAAAAGTAGGAGATACATAAGAAAGATGTAAGGAATGGGAATTTCATTCTTGTTAAAGGTTAAAGAAGGTAATTTTGTCCTAAATCAGAATGGTTATTTGGAGAGAAATGGCTTGGGGACAAAATCTGAATGCACAACAGAAAGTTGTAGGTTTGTGAAGGGAAATCTTCACAAGGAATTTTAGGTGCAGTCAGGACTGACTAAGATTACAGGGATTTTAAAGGTACAGTGGTGTAAGACTGAAATTCTCTCTGTTCAAAAGACAAAGTTTTCTTGACTCCTTGGTTTGCTCTTGGTAAGAAAATGTAAACAAAGGGTTTTTTTTTCTTTAGTCTGCCCAGAAAACCAGTTTCTATGTTTGCCTTTATCAAGTTTTTGGTGATCCTTAATCGTATTTAGGCGTATGCTTTAAACCTGTCTAAAGTTTTAACAAACTTCCTCAAGATTTAAATAATGAACAAAGTCTCATTGACTAATTAGGCTTGTTTGGTATGTTACCTTTTGGTATAAGGTCAACACCACTCGATACTCTGGCTATTGAAGTGTTTCATGTGTCACAGAAATAACTTGAGTTTTCTTGTCAATTACCAGATCATTAACAATGTCCATTTCTGAGTTTGTCATTTATAATTGTCCTATTTTATGAGGTTCATCTTCAAGAAAATTCATATAAAGGACTTAGGTCAAATACAGGCTTTTGATTATCTTTAAAAAACTTTTTGAAGATAATCAAAAGCCTGTATTTGACCTAAGTCAAATAAAAGAGCCTTGAGGAGTGCCATGATCAGGGATTGGTTCCCAGACTCATTTTGCACAGAGAGCACTGTTCAAAGACTCGAGGGTCCGTAAGTTGTTGTCCTACATCTACGTATGGCCCTCTCCCCTAAAGCATATTAGCCGCTGTAGGAACTCCGGCTCAGTGATTGAGCAGCTTGTCCTTTACATAATTCGTCATAATCAGTACACCGGACCGAACACTGAGGGGCCCCAAGTACTGATTTGCATAAATGCTTTGTTTACAAATGAGCATTTTATCCCATTTCTGTAAGTCATCTATATCTTAAGAGAAAGTTCCTTAATCTGGAAGAGCAAACAGAATCAGCAATGTTTTTAATAAGGTTCACAAAACAGTAATAAATAATCTTTTAGTTCATTTAGTCCCATGTTACTAATTCTTGTTTAATTTGAATGCAGCTTTAGTTAGTTCTGGAAGTTTTTACCCATTTTAAAAAGGGGGAGATACAGGTCCTATAGCACAATTACAGAAAGCATTGCTTACTCTAAATCTTTTTAAATTTAAATTCTGATTTGAAACTCCCGCCAAAGAAAAACATTTTTTTTTTAAGATTTTATTTATTTATTTGACAGAGATAGACAGCCAGCGAGAGAGGGAACACAAGCAGGGGGAGTGGGAGAGGAAGAAGCAGGCTCATAGTGGAGGAGCCTGATGTGGGGCTTGATCCCACAACGCTGGGATCACGCCCTGAGCCGAAGGCAGACGCCCAACTGCTGTGCCACCCAGGCGCCCCAAAGAAAAACATTTTAAACTGCACTCTCCACCAGAAGCACGAGCCCAGGTACCCTGGAAGGACCCAGACATGGGCATTTGGGAGGCACCAGTAAAATTCCTAACAGGGCAGCGAGGTTATGCTTAGTGTTTCTGCTAAGGACGGACCAGTGTGGATCCCCGCATGAAACGTTAGACATTACCATGGCCTGACACAGTCAGAATCCAGTCAGTCCCTCAGATGAGTCACCTGAATCTAGAAGAAAAACTGCTGTCCTTCATGCACCTCCCCAATACCCACAAGGCAAATTCATGACGTGGGGAGACCACAAGACGACGCCCCAGAAAGCCGAGGAGATTCTGCAATAGACCAGTAAACCCTCTACTTCTGAAAACATGTTCTTGGTGATGGTATCTGCTTAACACCAGCTCTACCGTGGTCTGTATCCTCGTCTGTCTGCTGCTGTTGCCTGGGTGCTTCGCATCCCTTTATTGGGCCTATGCTATAAATCCCCCCTTCTAGAAACTGTACTGGGGCGCATGCCCCTTTTCCTATTTTCCACAATGCCACTATCCCTGTTAATCTTACCGGAGGTTGGGATGAATCCAAATCCATTTCTGAGTCCGGCATTATCTGACATCAGACGGCCCAAGCGCATCCTGGGCCTGCTCACTGCCAGCATTACGGCATCACCGGGGCTATCTCAGTGATTATCACCAGTGGCGTGGCAGGTCCCTCTCTTTCTCACTCAGTTCAGACTGCTGCCTTTGTGGACCAGCTGGCTATTAATACCACAGAGGAATTTCAACTTCAACAAACTGTCCATCAAAGAATACTAGGGCATCTTCAACTAAAGGAGCCTTGGGGGAAAAACAAGAAGGCTTAGCTAACTATCGGCAAGGCCTCTCATGTGACTGGGCTCACAGATTCATCTGTGTGGAATCAGTTCATATACGATTGGGAAAAGATAAACAAATGCATGGATCACTCCATGATCATTTAACTTTTGACGTTCAGCAGCTAAAGGAGAGATCCTTGCCTCATTAACAGCGGTGGAAAAATCACAAGCTTCCTACAGAAGCTTGGCGATCTCTAACACTCTGCAGCGGCTTAACCCAGCCACATGGTTCTCTTCCACGAAATCAGGATTCTTACGGGTTGCTATTGTAATAATAATTACTGTTTTTCTTCTCATCATAGTCTGCAAAACTGGAATAAATGCCCTGTCCACCACTAGAGATTGGAAGCATAACTACACAGAGCAACTGTCTCAACTACTTGCTACCACTTTAAAGAAACGAAAAGGGGGAGATGTTGAGGTTAATGGAGAGCGTGAAATCAGCCCTAATACCTTTCTCGCTAAAATGTAACAAAATGTAATACAGAGGCCACTAAGGGCAGGGAAGGTTTCTGAGAAGGGCATAGGCCTTTGGAATGCCAAGGCCTACGTTACCACTCTGCCGTGGGAATGCCACAGGGAGTTGCCTTCTGAAGCTTTCCTAGCCCACACAGCTGCCCTGCGATCTAAGAGATGTAGCATAGTTCCTTAGGCTATGTTGAATAGAACACGCCCAAATTAGCATGTCATACATTTCCATAAACAGATCCTCCCAGTTTCAGTAAGACCCCTTGTCACACATCTCGTGCTTGAGAAACAGTGATAAGGATTTGTAATTATCGTGAAGGACCAATAAAAGTGGGAGCAAAGAGGAGCAAAGGGTCCTCACCTCTGAGCATTGATCCCCTTGCCTACTCCTCTCGTTCATGGCAAAGTTTGGAGTAATCTTTCATCCATTGGTACAGGGATTGCTGGCCGTTCCTGGCAATAGGGAAATATGATTCATAGTTACCTGGATATAGCAACATAGAAGGAACAATCCAGAGAGTAGAACACCAATTGGCTAAGTGAGCAATAAATTTGGCATATCACAAATCAGAGAGGTTGGAGTAAAAGCTAAGTGGGAGAATGGAACAAAAAATCACAGACATGCAGTTCGTGGGCAGATCCTTAGGACTTTATCTACTAGATTGAGGAATTTATATTTTATTCTCTGCCATTAAAGAATTTTAACCAGGAAAGGAAGCTAGTCTAAGACTCTAATCACCATTTATAATAGTAATTCTACAGGAAAGTTTTAAATTTCAAATAAATAACTTCTAAAACTATCGTAGCATAAATGTACTTATTTAGTATATCAAGGGCACACGTGTAGAGTAATATCAGTGCTCTTCAGATAGTCTTTTGTGTTTTATATCTTTATCTAACATTTTTCAACTTAGGCATTCTTCCATGGACAGGACAGTATGAGAAGATAACAGCAAACACAGTACCCTGCCTGATAGTATTTCCAGTTTAGTAAGGATGATAAGAGACATAGGTGTAGCCTGCCAGAAGGTTGAAAAAAAAATATTATGTAATTTCAGAAGAAAAGATACTATTTTGTTTTTGTAGGGCATTCATAGAAACAACATATAAATCAACCTTATCCTTCATTCTAAGTTGATTAACATTTCCCTGAACCAGATATCTGGAAAAAAACAATAGGAAAATATAAAAAAAAAAAAAAAGAATAGAAAAGAAAAGAAAGAAAGAAAAGAACCAAATTGGAAGGTATACAACAGGAAAACTGAAGACACAGAGAAACAATTGATAGAAAATACATGGTGTGAAATGAAATGAACAATAAAATCAAAGAGTAAAATGAAAAAATCAAAGATTACAAAAGGACTGGAGAAAGTGATATAGGAGTCAGACAAAGAAGATCCATTATGCATACAGTAGAAGTCGCTGTTGAGCAAAACTAAGTTCATATTACAGAAAATATTTAAAATTATATTTTACAATATATTTAATACATATTGAACATATGTTGAAGGAGCACGTGTCAATTGCAGAAAATAGAGAGGAAGGACTCTTAGTTAAAAAGAGACAAACAATCTAATGAACAAATATGTGTAGGTTTTGGATCTTATGATGAGAAGAAAATAAAGCCTAAAAAGGCATCTTCAATAGAGTGGGAGAAATTTGAATATACACTAGCTATAAGAAAAAACACATTTTTATTTCTAATTTTATTAAGTATGGTAGTATCACGGTAGCTTTATAGAAAATCCATGATATCTTTTAGATATATTCTGGACTGCATAGGTATTTAATGACATGTCATCTGAGATTATATTAAAAATTTAGCTAAAAAAAGATAAATGACATATGGTAAGTATCTTGAAAATATTTAATACTAAGTTTCAGTGTACTAATCTCTCAAATTATTAACAGTTGATGAACCAACATTGAAACAGCATCACTCAAAGTCCATAGTTTACATTGGTGTTGCGCATTTTATGGGTTTGGACAAATATATGAATTCACTACTGTAGTATCATTCAGAATATTTTCACTGTGCTAAAAATCCTGTGTTTTGCCTATTCATCTTTCCATCCCCCAAATATATGTGCTGTGTGTGTATGTGTATATATATATATATATATTTTTAAATAAGAACTATATACATAGTTTATATAAATATACATGGAAATACATTTTCATGCATTCATATATTTCATCAAATATATTTAAAAAATCTAGGAACAATAACCCTCATGAACATAAACACAGAATACCTTGACAAAATTTTAGTGAAGATAATGTAAAAATTATCTTACAACATCCTTACCAAATGGATTTTTGAAGCAATAAAATTGTTTTAACATTTAAAAAAATCAAACAATATAATTCACCATACTGAGAGGAAAATTACCAAAAACCCTGATCATTTCAATAGATAAAGGAAATCATTTAGCATAGTTGATTGATACAAAAGGCCAACAAACGAAAATACATAAGGATTTAGAAAATGAAAATAAGGGGGCGCCTGGGTAGCTCTGCCTTTGGGCTCAGGGTGTGATCCGGCATTCAGGGATCGAGTCCCACATCGGGCTCCTCCTCTGGGAGTCTGCTTCTTCCTCTCCCACTCCCCCTGCTGTGTTCCCTCTCTCGCTGGCTGTCTACATCTCTGTCAAATAAATAATTAAAATCTTAAAAAAAAAGAATGAAAATGAAAATAAATTAAAAAAATCCATTTCTAATAGCACAAACAAAAAACCTTCAAAGTAAATTTAGCAAAATTGTACAGTATCTACAGAAAATGATAAACTCTGGTGAGGAAAATTAAACCAGAATAATTGAAGCAATGTGCCTTACCATGGATCAGAAGAAACTTAATTGTTAATATAGGAATCCCTCACAAATTGATCCATAGTTTAAGCAAGCCAATTCAAAATTCTATCACATGAGCTTTTGCTTCCAGCCATATTGGAGAGAAGGGACCTGATTTACCCTCATATTTTGGGGGGAAAAGTGATGTGCAGTGATGTTTTTATAACACTGGACATAAGGCAACAAAGGAAGTGTCCTGAGAGGAAGCAAAGTACATGTGCCCTCCCATTGCTTCAGCTTGCTTACCTTTAGCCTTGTGAAGATTTCCAGACCACGGAGCAGGGAGGAGGAACACAGGCAGAACCTGGTGCCCCTGGGTAGTGGAGACTGAGCTGAAAATGCAGAGACCAGAGCAGCTATTTGTAAAACAGTGCCAGAGAGGAGAGACAAACACACAAAAAAATTCAGAAATAGCAAAGGATCTCACTTGAATCTTCAGCTTAGCTTCTACTCAGCACATGCTATGAGAACCTACTGGGTAACAGGAAAAGAACTACCCGAAGGCCAGAGAGACGTGTTCACACAAGGTTGGGAATAGTGCCTGTTTCCACTTGCTTGACTGGAAAGTCTCATTGTTCATTGGGCACAGAGTAGAGTGTAAGAAAGGTCCTGTCTCAATAATGGGAAGTTATTAAGTCCTACAAAAGTTAAAATACTTTAGGCAGAAGGAACAGGGCATCAGATGGAAATCTGGATCTACACAAAGCAGGAACTTCGAGAATAGTGACTACATGGCTAAATATATACAATTTTTAAAGATTTAAATCTCATAAAAGATAATTGACTATTTAAACAGAAATATTAACAATATAGTGAGTGATTTTGTAGCATATTTCTGTTCTCTGGGCTATTTGTGCCTTATCCCATACGTATCATTTTCATTTTATGACAACACATTGCAGAGACCACTTGACATTATGATTTAATAGGTATGACAATAGTCAGCTCACTTTGGCTGTTCTGGCTGCAATATTACATGATGTCCCATCATTAAGTTCTCCATCTCTGCCAGAGCTCAGAAGCACATAAGGACCTGTTTTCTAGCGAACAATTAACTGTTAGAGATAGCAGGAGCTTGCCTCAAAATATTGCCGGCATCCCTCTCAAGAATTGCCATAAAATTCATGTGATTTCTGCTATTTTGTTTTCTGCAATCTAGGCATAAGAAAACTTTTCTGCTCTAGGTCCAAATCAAAGCTACCAGTTTTGTTTTTGTTTTTGTTATTAGTAGATAGATTAAGTATAGTATATCTTTGGAACTGAAAGAGGCATTTTTTGTTGTTCTTTCTGATGATGGGGGTGTACAATATAATAACTTGTACTTTGCAAGGATTGCCCCAGTGTTCTCATATTTAATAGGCTATCCTCCCTTAAATATTCCCATGAGTGAATTGATGCCTACAACTTTTTTGGTTTTTATCTCTCCTCTGTGTAGCACGTGTCTACCAAAGTGTCTAATTGTCTTGATGCTTTTTAAAATCCAGTACATTAACATGTTGGAGTCATCACAGACGATTATATAATACATAATGACATTCTGCTTAAAATCCAAATGTTTTATGTCCTTTCAGAATACATTATAATAGGGGATGGAGGAATTAAATAAAAGCCCTATGGAAAACTATAAATGTATATTGTTACCCAAATCATATGAGTAGGAACTATTTTGGGTCTTCATTTTTGATGGAGATGGAAGACAACACATTTTCCAATTGAAAGGACACGCAGTGTGACTGAATTAGTATTAATCTAACAAAGATATCACATTTGGCAGCAATTACAAATATGGCTACTACTTGATTGAGTTTCTAGTAGTCTATTGTCATCCTTTAAAATACAATTTTCTTTCTTTCTTCCTTTTTTAAAGGAGCAGAATGATGAAATAAATGGGAATAGGATGGGGATTCTTTTGAACTCTTTAAGGTTTTAGGAATGGTAGTGAACTCTGCTACCCTTCCCAGAATATGATATTCTGTTTACACTCTTGGCCAGAGTGGGATACTTTCAGCGTCTTTTCTTTGGCTTCCCATTATAATAGTGTTTAATCCCACAATCTAAGGATAAATGTAGCTTCTGCCAACTACTAACTGTCTTATAAGCATTATACATTTCAGTAATGGTAATATGCTTTTGGATGCAGTGTAAAAATCTGTAAGCCATATTTGAGTTAGTAATCCATTTTTGTACATCGTCTGTATATGCTCCTAAAAGCAGAGTCATAGGATGCTTTTGGCTTTGGGTATTAATGTGAACTCAGAGTCTGCATCTAAAGGTCTTCAACATGTTGAGGTATTTTATTTTGTCATTTTAACATTTAACAATGTTGATACCTAAAAGAAAGGATGTGGTCAGTCGTTACTGCATGTATTTGTCTTAGAAGTCCAGCATTTTTACTTACAGAGACACATTTTCCCCTTGAAATGATGGAATCCACATCTGAAAACAGGCTCAAGTACTGTAGCAAATGAAGAAGGTCTTTGATGGGCTTATCCATAGAGTGGACACAGTTGAGGAAGGAATCTCTGAGCTTGAGGATATCCTAATAGAAACGGCCAAAACATAAAGAAAACAAAGACAAGAAAAAGAATAAAATATTCAAGGACTGAATGACAGCTATGAACGCTGTAACATACACATACAATATTATTTACGTTGGTACCCCAAAATGAACCAAGGATAGCTATAACAAAATATACATAAGATCTATAAGAAGGAAACTACAAAAACTCTGAGGAGTGAAAACAAAGAACTGAATAAATGTGGAGATACTCCATGTTCATATATAGGAAGACTCAATATTGTTAAGAAGTCTGTTCTTTCCAATTTGATCTATAGATTTGACGTAATCCTAATCAAAATTCTAGCAAGTTATTCAAACTGATTCTAAAGTCTAAATAGAGAAGCAAAAAACCCAGAATAGCCAATACAATATTGAAAGAGAAGAACAAAGCTGAAAGATTAACACTGTCTGATTTTAAGACTTAATATAAACCTGCAGTAACCAAGACAATGTGGTATTGATGAAAGAATAGATGTATACATTAATGGTACAGAATAGAGAGCCCAGAAATAACCCATGCATACATGGTCAATTTATTTATGACAAAAGAGCCAAGAATATACACTGGGGAAAAGAGAGTCTCTTCAATAAATGGTGTTGGAAAAACTGGACTGTCATATGCAAAAGAATGAAACTGTATCCACTATTTTGCATTATTCCCAAAAATCAACTCAAAAGGGATTAAAGACTTGAATATAAGACCTGAAATGGTAAAAATCTTAGAAGAAAACATAAAGAGTAAGCTTATTGATATTAGTCTTGGCAATGATTTTTTGTATTTGACACCAAAAGCAAAGGCAACAAAAGCAAAATAAATAAGCAGATTACATCAAACTAAAAAAAAAAAAATTTCTGTTCAGCAAAGGAAACTATCAACAAAATGAAAAGGGCACCTATGAAATGGCAGAAAATATTTGCAAACCACGTATCTGCTAAGTGGTTAATATCCAAAATACATAAGAAACTCATACAACTCAATAACAGAACAATAAATATCCTAATTATAAAATAGAGGATTTGAATAGACATTTTTTCCAGACATTTTTCCAGACATTAAAAGGCCAAAATGTATGTGACATGGATTATCTTCTTATAAAGTAAGAAGCACAAAGGTGAAAACACTTGGAAATCACTTGCAATGAGAAAATTCCATCTATGGGTACTTTTTGATCATTTTCTTTGTATGTGACAGTGCAATTCTAAAAAGCAGAAATGTAAGAAAACATCAAGTAGGAAAGTCAATCATATATAAATTCAGTAGTTGCAAAATTAATTGCTGATTCTCGTTATGATTCATTCAGAGAGAATATCACAGAGGATAAGTAAAGTTTCAGATCTCCAAAAAATTAAGGATGGCCATGTAAGGTAATCTTAATGGTCTTGAACCAGAAGACCATATTTCACATACAATAAGCAAAAGAAGAAATAAGGAAGCAGGAGGTAGAAAAGTTCCATATACTGGGGAATTTGATTGAGTTAAAGGAGAAAAAGGAAGAACTGAGATGTTAAGAATTCAGGATTTGTGGTTTGAAAGTGGTCTACTATTTTTCCACTAACTCTTTTATAAACAATATGTGTAATTGTCAGACATATATTTTATTATATTCTTTTTATAAATAAGTCAGTGCCTTTTGGTTCTTTTGCTAATTAGCTACCTGGCTAATTTACCAGGTAAAGTTGCTAAGAATCTGGTTTTTCTGAATCTAATCTCTATTGGATACAATTGCTGTAGTTTTATTTACTTTGTTTCTCCCTATTCAATATTTTAAAGCTCAATTTACATTCTGAAGTATTTAAAATACTATGTTCTATTAGGTCATTTTATTATAGATGTTAGTATTTATCCACCCTCCCCACTTTTTTCTTTCTGTTCTTATTGGTAATTAACATATGCATTCTTAATGTTAATTGGTAGTATGTATATCCATATGTCTAAAGTTGCAAGACATACTTGGAAATATGGAAATCTTTTTATACCATCACATTTATTCATTACTACGCTACATGTTATCACTTCGGGTGTTATAAAAATGGTTTGTTACAGTGCATTGTTTTATTTCTCCATTACAATTGTTTCCAGACTTGTACTATAATTAATATTTCACTTCTGGACATCTCAAATTACTCTGTTTGCTCTTGAATATTTGCAGCTTAAAAGATTTCCTTTGCAGACAGAGGAATATAAATCACAAATACTTAAGGAAGGCTTCACTTCAAGAAAACATTACAAGAAAAATTGAGCAAATAAAGCATTTCCTGCCGAGAGATTTCAAGTAGTAGTGTATTGGAGAAGATGAAGATATTTGACAACTTAGCAACTTCTAATTATGCTCTTGTTCTTGTTGTTATATTGTATTAAATGAGTTTCCAGATCTTCAACACTTCCACATTGTAATATCAATTCAGACATTCTCTATGGATGAATACAAATTGATTTGGAGTTATTCATATCTGCTTCCTGCATTAGTACAAATAACTTAGAACTGAATTTCTTGTTATGGAATTAACATTGCAAGTCATATTTTATAACACTATGGAGTTTTCACAGGATGGTATGTTGACTCAGTCAATTTACCCTATAAATTGGGAATGTAGATGTAGATATATGCAGGAATTCAAAAACAAGAAATAATTTTTGTTACTTAATTTTAATAAGAATTAGAATCTGAGACAAAGCACACTCTAAGACATTTACATAGGAAGCCACAGCAATCTGCCAACAAGAAATTCATTTTGTAACTTTATTCTTTAATAGAAAGCCTGGCTCTTTGTGAATACCCTAATGAGATTTTATTTAAAGTGAACCTAAAATATACTCATATATTTTAATATATATTTTAGTCCTGGGACTCATTGTGTTAGAATATATCAGTGTGTATATGTGCATGTGCATATATTTAAGTATATAGATACACTTTATGTGCATGTTTATATTTTATCTATATCTAAGTATATATATTTATGATCCATTTCATATATGTATATGTATTTATGATCCATTTATGATATATCAATCTATTTCTCTGCATGTGTACACACAGATAATACAAAAATATATATAATTTTCTTCTACAAGCTATAGTAAAATACAATCTTACGATATGACACAATCCTTAGTTTTGCCTGGTATGTATGTCTTAAATGACTTAAGTGCATTTAAAAGATGCAAAGCATAGCAATTATAATTTATCTTTCAGAAATAAAAAGAAACACCAAATTGAAAGATTCAGTCTACTCGGTTATTAAAGATATCATGATGAAAACAATAGTGGTCCTTAGATATTATATAATTTTTAAGGAAAATATCAAGGATTATGAAATATTTATATAAATAACCATTTAAAGAAAATATTGCCTAGTTTTTTGTTTTCATTTTCAAATATTTTTCGTTTCCCTACATGGCTTGCTTTCAAAAAATGAACAATATATATCATTAACAAAGCAAGTAAAAATGAAATATTGTAGTCTGTACGCAGGAAAAACTCACTACAGTCAAGGGAGATTTTCCATTTAAAGATTATAGGATTGCGTTTAGAAACAGAACAATTTAGTGTAATATATTCCATGAATGTGTAATTTTCACCAGGTCAGCCCCTTCTTTTTTTATTCTCTCTACAATGCCCAAATGAGCTCTTTGCTTTCTATTTTGCATCAAAGACAAATTACTTCCTCGCTGTCCTCAGAAATAGAAGAATATAATGAAACTCAATGTCATTTAGCTAGGCATCAGATTACAAAGATGGGTCACTCCAACTAGCTTTAAAAAACGTTCTGAGCAGATAAAGAGAACCAGTTTTGTTCCTTTCATGACTGGAAGTGTTATGAGAGGTGATCAAATTACGAGAAATTGCCAACCAGATAATTTTTGTAAACATCGAGGAAAGTAATTCTCAAACGTTTTCGGTATCGCTGCCATTTATACAGGACAAAAATCTACTAATCTTTTTAAGTGATTGAAATACTGATTTTCACAAATTAGCATGTTAAAATATACACTGGAAGTCATTAAGATTTAAAGTTTAGGAATTTAGTCAAGTTTCTCTCTTATATAACATTGCAGGACTCCTACGTAGTTCATTTATTCTAAAAATAGATGGGAGTTCCCAAAGATTTTCAGAAAGAATGAAGCCATCTCTAAGCTTACCTTGTGCTCTCCAGTTTTTCAGTTGCTAATATTACCCCTTTTTTTTACTTAAATAAATAACTCTTGACTTAGATTTATTGTCATTAACTTTTTTGCTAGGTTTTCAGCAAGTAGATAAATCAATGTCTTAAAATTATTTTGGCCTCTAGTTTCCTACAGATTTATACATGAAAGGCTGGTCTTCTGACATAAAGATGCCATATTTTTGTGTTCAATAGTTACAACATGCATCCCAGCCGAACTTTTTATCGTGCTAGCTTATTAGTTATCTGCTGCTTGTCATTTTGGTCCACGATTCTTTAAATGCTTTGCCTATTAATTCAAAAGAAGATTTTCTTTTGGTAGTTTAGTGTAATTCCTTTTCCTTGTGACTACGCCTGCTACACTTAAGCTGATGTTACCAGTTGGACCTTCCATGATTTTGTGCAACTTTCACTCTGATAGCTTTCTGACTCAAGCTTTGATAAAGAGAGGTGGATACTCATATTCCATTGGTCAAGTGATTCTTTCCTAAGTAAACTTTGAACTAAAAACAATTTCCATTATTTAGAATATTTTATCTATTTTGTTCACTCTCTCATATTCAAAATAATGATTTTGTATATGATTGTTAGTCATTTCACTCATTTGACTTTTTGTGCAGACTGTTGGGTAAGGATGAAATAAATTATTTTCATACCTCTCACCATTCTTATCAACAAACTGTCTTTTTTTTTTTTGCACATCTTTCTCTTTTTTCTCTCTGAAGCCTCATCTATGTATTTTCCTTTTGAAGATGCTATTAAATACACACACACATATATATGTTCATTTGTGCCATATTTCATGACTTAGGGTTTCATGCAGTACATAGATTAATTTTCAGTAAATAAAATTAAGTTTTCTCATAATAATACCAAGATTAATAATATATATAATGTATTGAATGAATCTGTGAGTGATCCTTGTTCTGTGACTCAAGTACACTGATATCTTTATTATACATATCGACTAATTAAATCTTTATAATAGAGAAAGAAAAATCAATGATATAAACTTTAAAATGGACAGCCTGAAGAGAAACATTTTTATTGAAGCACATGGCCAAGTTTATTTTACTTAACATTTATATAGAGTCTGTCGTGTATAAGACACTATTTGCTTTACAAATATTAACTCATTTATTCCACATGACAATTATGAGAGGTAAGCCATTATTATTACTGTACATTTTGACAGATAGGAAAATGAAGTACTCAGAAGTCAAATAAGTTGTCCAAGATCTTATAACTACTATGTGGTAAAGCATGGATCTAAATCTGGACAGGCTTTCTACTGAGTACACATTCTCACCCATAATGCTATGCAGCCTCTCTTGGCTTAGTCCTGTTAGAGTATATACTCACATAAACAGCACTGGCTGGTATGTTTCAAAACAAATAATGGCACCAAAGAGACCTTGGAAGCATTTGGACACTATAGTTATACAAAGATCTAAAAGACTAGGAGTTCAAAGGTATATTTACATTTCCTTTTACAAATAACTGTGACTTCCCAAAAGAGGGAAGCCTGTGTTAGATGGTGCAAATAAAATTACTGTGCCACCGGGGGCCCCTGGGTGGCGCAGTCAGTTACGCAGCAGCAGACTCTTGGATTCCCCTCAGACCACGATCTCTGGGTTGTGAGATGGAACCCCAGGTCAGGCTCAGGGCTCAGCATGGAGTCTGCATCAGATTCTCTCTCCTTCTCTTTCTGCCCCTCCTGCTCATGCTCTCTTTCTCAAATACATAAATAAGTAAAATAAAATTACTGTGACATCCCTTAAGAGATTAGAATGATAAAGCCTAAGCAGGAGTTCAAACACATGGTATGGGAAAAAAGAAACTGAATTTGCACTGAAATTAGCTGGGTTTCTCATTTGCCTCTAAACTGGAGAGAACTGGATCTATCTATGGACTCAACTACTGCATGAAAAGAAAAGCAACAGCAGAGCAAGTTTTCACAGAAAATAATAAAAGGCAAGTGGCTCAAACTGAAGTCCCACAGCTTGGCTGGGAAATGTCAGTCCAATGGAACTTTCTCCTCATGGGAGCACACAAAAAGAATATCTACTGGAAAGGTTTTCTTACTAGATATTTATTTCTGCACTTTTTATCTGGACTGCCTTACTCTTTCTATATAAAACTTTGTTGGATATTGCCTTAGAATTTTCTAATTGTTTTTGTTTTCTCCTAACCCCTCCTTATTTACACTTCAAGACCCATTTTCAGTTCCTCCTGAGGTCCTCCCATACTGTCATGATCTAATTTATGTATTTTTTCCTGTCTGAATTCTTAACAGAAATAATACATTTATAGTTTAACTGCATAAATAATGATATATTTTTATCTGATAAATTGTTCAGAATAACTGCTTAAATATTTTAATTTTAGCAGGTCCATTTTCTTAAGCTACCTGTATCCTTGCATTAAATGTGAAGTGTATTACCCATAATAGATTTTCAGGAAATGTATATTTTTTTATCTGGTAGTGTGACTACACATGGCTACAGATACTCTAAAAGGTATGATGCAGTCTAGTTCCAAGTGCTTGGACAACGTACTTTATTTTAACAAAACAATATTTTTATCTATAATTTCTCAAAATGTAGATACTGTTTTGGTAGGCAGATTAATAGACTCCAAAGATGGCCACATCCTAATCTTTAGAACTTGTCAATGTATTTTACATGTCTATGATACCTACACCAATTCCAATGTGTGGGTTTTTCTCCTACATCAGCTATATGTCTGATACCAGATACGGACGAACTGCAATTCAATTCAATTCAATTCTTACAACATCTACCTGAAGACAGTGTTAGATCCCCCAGTCAGTCCTGCAAGACTGCTCTTCTCTCCACTTCAGATGCTAATCTCAAATTCAGATTACACCTATGCTTCTTATATATGGTCCGTAGCTCAAAAGTTCCAATGACCCCATTCTTGGGTTGAATTAATTTGCCATAGAAGCTTACCAGAACACAGAGAAACATTTTATTTATTATTTTATCAGTTTATTATAAAACTCTATAATTCAGGAATAGCCAGATGGAAGAGATACATAAGACAAGGTGTAGGAAGGGGTACAGAGGTCCCAGAAGCCTGTCTTTTGGGTTTTTATGGGAACTTCACTGTAGAGGTATGATTGATTATATCATTACCCCTGGTATTTCTCCAGTGCCTCTCCTCTCCCTGAGGTCCTGGGATGAACTAAAAGTTCCAGCCCTCTGATATTGTTGGGTCACTGGCAACCAACCCATATCCTTAGGTCAGCTCACAGCTTTCCAAAATTCACCTTATTAATATAACAAAAGGTACTTTTCCTCCTAGCCCCTTCACTAAGGAACTTCCAAGAACTTTAAGAGCTTTGCACCTGGGACAAGGAAAAAAATGCATATTTTTATTACAAATCACAATATCATGATGTCAAAAAAAGACTTTGCAGAGACAATTAAATAAAGGACCTTGAGATGCAGATTTAATCCTGGATTATCTGGGTGGGTCCAGTCTACTCACCTGTTTGTAAAGCTGAGAAACTTATCCTAACTATGGTCAAAAGGAAACAATTGTCTGAAAGATGCATTGTTGCTGGCTTTGAAGAAGGAAGAAAACAGCATAGCCAAGGAATATGGATGACCACTAGAATCTGGAAAAGGCCAGGCCTCCAAAAGAAACAGAATCCAGCCTATACTTTGACTTTAACCCATTGAGAACCTTATCAGACTTCTGACCTTCAAGAACTGTGAAATAATAATGTCTGTTGGTTTAAGCCACTAAGTTTATTGTAATTTGTTAGGGCAGCAATAAAAATTTAATACAACCATAATGATAATAAAAATGTTTGCCACACCAAAGAAAGTAAATACTGTGTGGTTCCATTTATATTGTTATTTTTTTATATCATATCATTACTTCAGTCCTTTTATGATACTTACCTAATGTAAAATCTTATAAAATTTTATCATTTGTACTTGGAGCAGAGTAAGCTGGAAGGGGGGGCAGATTTGAAAAACATTTCTTCCAAATTTTGCTTAAGGGGCAATACATTGCATGGAAAGTAATTCCATGAATTTTTCTGAGCATGTTCATGAAATGTATCATTATTTCTGCCTATCTATCTATTATCTATCTATCTATCTATCTATCTATCTATCTATCATCATCTATCTATCTATCATCTATCTATCTATCATCTATCATCTATCTATCTATCATCTATCTATCTATCATCTATCTATCATCTATCTATCATCTATCTATCTATCTATCTATCTATCTATCTATCTATCATCTATCTATCTATCTATCTATCTATCTATCATCTATCTATCTATCATCTATCTATCTATCATCTATCTATCTATCTATCTATCTATCATCTATCTATCTATCTATCTAATCTATCTATCTATCATCTATCTATCTATCATCTATCATCTGTCTATCTATCTATCATCTATCTATCTATCTATCTATCTATCATCTATCTATCTATCTATCTATCTATCATCTATCTATCATTCTATCTATCTATCATCTAATCTATCTATCTATCTATCTATCATCTATCTATCTATCTATCTATCTATCTATCATCATCATCTATCATCTCTGTATCTAGTTTACATGACTTTATTCTCATTTAAAACTATTTAAGAGGGGCGCCTGGGTGGCTCAGTCAGTTAAGCATCTGCCTTTGTCTCAGGTCATGATCCCAGAGTTCCAGGATTGAGCCCGATAACGGGATCCCTGCTCAGTGGGGAGTCTGCTTCTCCCTTTTCCACTCTTGTGTTCTTCCTCACTCTCTTTCTCTCTCAAATAAATATATAAAAAATAAAATAACTATTTAAGAATTAGTCTAGAGAGAAAGTTATGAAAATAAATTATTTTTAAGCTAAAAAATATTTGAGCTATCTTTGACTTTTCTATTCACTTTTACATATTCAAGCAAAAATAAATGACATTATTTATTCGTACTATTTTATGTAATATACTACCATTTAAGTGTGCTCATAGTCACAAAGGAAAAAAAATGGCAAAAATATACTAAAGGAAATATTCAAGAATATTCTTTAAAATTTCTAAATAATGAAATTTTAATGTGTAGTTTTATTTTATGTATAAAATGCAAACACAAATGTTCAGTCACTAAATTCACTCCTTAAAAAGTGTTTGTTTAGAGAGTGTCTATTAGTGATTAGAAACACAGACACCAGTGTCAGACCATTAGCTTAAAATCTTGGTCCTGATCTTAATTTGCTCTATGGTCTAGCATATGCTTCTATGTAATCTCTCCATAACTTGGTTCCTTGCTGAGTTACTGGAAGAATTAAGTGAGTTAAATGCACGTTAAGTCTTCAGTATAAACACACAATAAACACAAACTATTATGAGCTATTCTGTAATAGAAAACTAAAATAATATGAAATAGCAGTTGAAACAGATATTAGATGTACATAGTAATACAATGATAAATGAATGGATAGGGAGAATTTAAAAATCATGTTTTCTGCACTAGAGTGGCATGTGAAACAAATATGATGTGGCATAATACATTAATCTGCCTTAGTATCAAAATAAGTATTACTTCGCCATTTGCTATCAATAAAGAACCACCAAAAATTCCCTAGAAAGAGTGAAAATTCAAAACCTATCCAGATAAAAATTGCTTTTATATTGATGCTATCTCTGGGGATGTTTGGAATTGAAATTCTTGTTTTTGATCACCCTGACATTATTGTTCATTGGAATGAACATGAGAAATTGCTCATCAATGACATATAAAATTCTTTAAAAGATTGGAACTTAAAACCCATCCCTGGAGCTTGTCTTAATATTGAAGCAATTTCATAGCCTGGGTTTGAATTTAAGTCCTCATGGATTTTAAATGAGAATTGTTTTCACATTGCTTACACAATAAAATAGGACCAAGTATATTTCTATACTAATACAGAGACTCTGAAATTCAGATTTTTAAAGGCAGTAAAAAGTAATATATTATGTATGTACTTTCATATTTTCCTGATAAACATTATTTTTATTTTAATGTTCAAGTTTATAATAAGAATTAATAATAGACTTAGTTAAAGATAAACATGTTTGATGAAATCTTAGATTTTTAAAAAATGTTATATATCTAGCTTCTCATATATTCCATTTTCCAATCTCATTTTTGTCTCAAATTGCCTGAGTTTAAGAAACTATATAAAATATCTGAGAGAGATCATTAAATCTAAGATGACATTTCACATTAATACTGCAAGATTTATATATAGATTATATTTAAAATAAGCATAACAGTAGTGAAAAAATGAAGCTAATATTTCTGCAGACATGAAAATGATGTTAAGGCAATATTTATGTGTTCCTTTTTAAGAATTTAAAGTGGCCTATTTGATAATACATAATACATTTATGTAGTAGCATAATGTATTCATATGTAATGTATAACAATATATCGTTATTGATATATTAAATTGACATATTTTCCAAGATCACTGTCCTTAACATTAAATTAATAAGACTGAGTGAAAAATCTCAAAAATACAGATGAGAAACAGCTATGAATATGTTTCTTTTATTTATACAGCTGCAAGTTTTATAGTAGACAGCATGTGTTCAATGTGTACCTCTAAGAAAAGAGCTTGAGGCACTAATGCCTCAGGCATTGAAATGGACTCAAGGTTAATAATCATTAACTCAATAAATATTTTTTTACCACATGCCAGACGTACTTATTGTCACAGCTATTATAAATGAAACTAACACTCAAATAGATAACATAATACCATTTCACAACACATTTTATAATGAATATAAACAGAATGGAAAGGGATATAAGCACAATTCATGGAAGTACTTTTCAGGAAGAGATAAGGGCCACACACTGGATAAAAAAGGAATAATAAAAAATGTCAAACCAATGAGGTCTGTTTAGACTGAAACACAGCATGAGAGAAAAAGAAAGTTCAGAAAGGGTAACATGGACCAGTCGTCCTTACACAGAAAGATGTATTACATTTACACTCAAAGTTCATGGTACAATTGCACTCAAGTTACACGACGAAGACATGAAGAGAAGGTTTTAAGCATGTACATTACGTGATGTAATTTACATTTAGGAAAAGTTTTGTAACTCATCTGTGTGCATAGTGTATTAGGAGTTTGTGGACTGAGAGAGGCCAGTTAAAAGGCTATTGAAGTGTCCACAGGAGAGAGAAAGTAAAATCATGAAAAACAAATTTTTTTTCTATTGAATTAGAACCCAACTGACAGCCTTTTTGAGAAAATATAACCTTGGTAAGAGTAGAGCTAAGTATTGTGACACCAACTTCCAATATTCAACCCAAAAAGACAATTTTTTTCGTGCTATGCTGAAAAATACCTGTCTTTTGTTTTGTTTCTGATTCTGATTTCCTTCTTCTGAATGACCAAAATAGTTGAATAAATGGGCTTCTAAGAGAAACAGTTTCAAAATTCTAGAAGAGTTTTTAGGAAGCTAGATCAGTAATGAATTCCAAGTGTAATTTATCAGAATTCTCCCATGAAAGCAAAGTAAAAAGGTCAACATGTTAATGTTTGTGAAGTCATTTCATATTTGTAAAATATGAATTCTGACTCTATCAAGTGGTTATGATTTACTCAAACTTCTAGAATAGATCAAATAATGTACAGGGTAGTACAGCACAATAAATAGAAAGGCACAATGCTTCAATTCAAATATTAACCCTGCCATTGGGCAATTGTGTTAAAAGGGGGAAGTCCCTGTGGCCGTTCAGCCTCTCACAGCTTCCATTTCCTTACCTATGAAACTGAGATAACAAGAGTTCTTTTTTGGGAGGGTTATGGTGAGGACTCACAACAGAGTATCACACGCAGGAATGTCAAGTATCAGCCACGTTATTCTTTACAGGTTTTATATCACTCATACTCCTGTTTTGCCATGCAAGTTAACGCATTTATAGCTTCTGGAAATTAAGATGTGGACATCTTTGGGGAGTCATTTTAGTAAATTATTCATATCAATGTAGAGTGTTTTCATGATTCTGATAATAATCTCTCATGATAGTTATGTCATTTAAAGATAATTTCAATTCTACTCTTTTGCTTTTTGAAAGACTGTGGCAAATATCCTCATGAAAAACAATATATGTCATGAACTATTATATACACAGCATAGTTAACGCTAAGGGTTCATGGAAAAACTTAAAGTTAACTTAAAAAAAAACTTAAAGTTTTAAAAAATTTAAAGTTAAACTTAAACCCAGATCTTTCTGATACATGTTCAAGTTGCTGCAATTAATGGGATTTTATTTTTCTTATTTACTGTAAATATAAATTGTCCATTAATTTTCTCTTTTACTGGTAAAATGTAATTATTTTTTGAGCAAAGATAACTAAAATAAAAAGGAGGAAAGACAGGTTATTTCCAGGGAACACATGAGAAATCTACTTTGATCACAGTTCAAATGCCTATTTCCTACTCAGGAATTTCCTTAATTACTTTATCAATTTAGCACATTTAAAACAGAAATATTTACCCCATTTTTGATACATATTGGCTTATGTTCATAACTGTTCACATTTTGGGCTTCTCAAAATGGTGAATACAGATCCCAGTGAGTAGTCAAGTGAAAGTGGACAGAGGGCAAAAAAAGGCAAACGAAATTCATTTGCCTGCAATGTTAATTTTAGATAAAAGTTTGGCAAAGTTTCAACTTCATGCTAAAATTGAAGAGATATTTCATGAAATATGATGCAATATTTATAGGTTCTCATGGTAAAGGGTGTCTTCTAATAAACCCATGCTTGTAGCATGGCCAATTTATGTTGTAATTTTTTTTTTTAATTTATTTATTCATTTGACAGAGAGACAGACAGCCAGCGAGAGAGGGAACACAAGCAGGGGGAGTGGGAGAGGAAGAAGCAGGCTCCCAGTGGAGCAGGGAGCCTGATGCGGGGCTTGATCCCAGAACCCTGGGATCACGCCCTGAGCCGAAGGCAGACTCTTAACAACTGAGCCACCCAGGCGCCCCTATGTTGTAATTTTGAGAACTATGCATGGACGGACATGTGTTTATTCCTCACTACTGATAGTGTACCATTAATAAGAAAAGCTCAAAACCAACCAAATCCTGAACGAATCAGAAAAAGAGAAAATGCAAAATATCAAAATAAATTGTATATAGGTATCAGAAATGGCTAAATCAAAAAGGATGAAAAGGGCTAGCATTCTGGAGAGAGAACCTTAGAATGGTGAGCTTATTATCTGCTCTTCATAGTTCCTGTTGGCTTTTTCAAGTCTGTATGTTCATAAAAGGCTAAGAGTTTAGGTTTTGAATCAGCAGAGCCTACTCCTATAGGAACAGAAAAAAACAAAAGACGTTTTTTAAATCTTGCAGAGTGAAAATGCTTCCTTTTCACAACACTTTTTAATTCTATGCAGCATAGAGTTCTAAAAGCTAAGCTGAGTGGCATTTTGGCAGTCATGTAGCACTGCAGAGATAAGAGATTACAATTCATATCTGGGGGGGTGGAGGAGTGGGGGAAAGGGCCCAAGTGAATGTGCTGGGATCTCAGCAGGAAGACAGATGAACCCAAACTTCACTAATTAGCTTAAAGTAATGAACTTTCAAATCACTCTACTTAGTAAAGGAAATAAAGAACCATCTCTGGAGAAAGATCACTTCATTTAGGACCTATAAATTTATAAAAAGACACTGACACCAAATAAAAAATTACTCAACATGCAAACATACAGGGCCATATGGCCAGAAGTTAAGAGGACTAAAAGAAAACAAACAAAAAAACCAACAAAACAAAAACTAAAAATAGACACACACGATCCAGTTATGTGAGATAGCACTAAGGATTTAAAATAGTATGTTAAAGAAAATAGAGGAGTCACCATTGTAAAAACTAGTTAAAAGTATGGAGAAATTGAATATAGAAGTATTTGAAACTACCAAATGAAAATTCTAGATTTGAAAATACATATTTGAAAATCAAAGTTCATAAAAATGGTTAGAAAATGAGAAAATAAAAACAGGATTTTTGAAACTGAAGATAGAATATATCTACATTCAAAGATACAGACAAAAGAATTCTAATTTAAATAACAAACATGATATGTAGGAAATAGTAAAAGTTAAGTGCAGAGGGAGTGTTCTCAATGTATCCGAGAAATGGTAATGCTTTGAGGGGAAGATATTGGAAATTATCTTTATTACTTTGGGGATATGCAAATATTTTTCAAGATAAAGAAAAGGTAAATAATTTTAATATGTAATTTTATAACATTCTTAACATTGCTTTGAATAATCATAAATTATATGAATTGACTACTATACGAATTATCGTAAAATATAATTCTTTTGATAAAATTCAAAGAGGTCCCTTCATTTTATATGCCAAATATCATAATAATTTGGTTTTGAATCTGTTAAAAAGACCCAAAAGAATTCTGGGACATATTCGTTAAGTGATATATACAAATGCAGACTGACACGCCTTTATTGTATTTGAGATTCTAACTGACCATAAGTAGCATTACTGTTGGATGGTATGATTTTTTCCAAAACAGTGAGTTATTCTTGGTAAACATATTTTTAAAAGCAATTTTCATGTTATTTAATTCTGAAAATATCAATGAATATTAAAACTATTCAAAATAAGTTGTTTGAATCCAGGAACAAAGTTAAGTTTTAGGTTCAGATAGTTTGTTCAGGGCATAGGACAATTCTTCATTACGTGGAATTGTCCCAAACCCAGGTCATCTAGAATTTCAAGGATAAACAGCCACCAGAATAAATATCAGTTGGGCCCCTTCAGTCACTAGGACAACAACATACCAATTCACAAATTTCCAAATGCTCCACAAGACATGAAAACACCCCATCCTCCCACACACATACTGAGAATCACTGTCTTTAGGGATAGTTTAGGTCTATTTTCAAGAGTCTGAAGTACCTTAATTTCCTGATCATCATCTTTTAATCTTCTCTCAAGCTCATATTCAATTATTTAGAAAAAAAATTTTTGATGTATATTGAAATTATGGCCTCATGCTAAACAATTATTAATCCTCACCACCAGAATTAAGATCTTTCCACTTAGGCTACCAAAGTAACTACTGATTCCTTGTTTCTGCTTTTGCCTAATTTCCCATTGGATCCCCAAATCAATTCTCCATAAGACAAGAAGAAGCTGCTTCTTCTTCTTCTTCTTCTTCTTCTTCTTCTTCTTCTTCTTCTTCTTCTTTTAAACTACATTATGTCCCTTCTCTGATCTCCTCTTTTGAAAGCCTTTCCTTTCACTTAGAATAAAACGATAAATTCTTCGTTTGGCCTGGAAGTGCCACAATAACTAGCCTCTGTCTACTTCTGTCAAACCATATGTTCCACCATCCTTCCACTCATTACCCACAAGCATATTGCCCTTCATATTCTCCATGCAAACATGAGGCTCAGGAATCTTGGGATGCTCGCCTCTCCAGATTCCTATGTATGCCTCCCTAAGTTATACACTTGGGTATATGCTTTGTTTGATTCAAGTCAGGTCAAATAACATCTCTTCTGTCTAAACCAGCACTCAATCCACTTAGCAAGCATAATTTTCCTTCACAGAACCTATTAATAACTGACATTATATTATGTGTTTATTTATTTGTTATATTCTGTATTCTCCTCTAGATGCAATCTTCAAAAGACAGAAAACTGGTCTGATTGTAATCTGCTATATCCCCGATACCTAAAATACTACCAAGAAATGATATGTATATAATAAATGTTAAGTCCTGGAATAAATAATCTACTAGTCTCCTTTCTCTAAACTTTAGGAAAATAGTTTAATTCAATGAATGTTAAAAGTAGAGAACATTTTCGTTGAAATGATTTCCAATCTTTCTATTAAGAGAAAAGTTTTTTCTTTCTCTTTTCCCACTTGACTACACAATATATCATTTTATGAGATCATAAAGTAATATATATTTTTGGTCCCAAGAAGAATTTATCCATCCTAAAGCCTTTAGACCGATGGCTATTGTTTTAATATTTGCTAAAGCAAATCTTCTAAGCTTCTTCTATTGGAATGTTTCTTTTTCTTAATGCTTTATTTGTATTCTTCTTTAAATGAGCAAAGGGAATAATCTGTCCACAAAAGACTTACAGTAACTCTGATGCCAATGGGAAATTGAATATTTTTAATAAAATATTGAGGTATGTTATTTTACATTTAGTGTTATGTGATCTGTAATATAAAAATGCCTGTCTGGGTATTAAGAAACAAGAACACCCTGAAAATATCCTTCGGGTCATATACAGGTAATGCAAAGTCAATAAAATTGCTTCACTAATAATTTTGAGACTTCCCAAAGGTTTTGGTACAGAGTTAAGTTTTTCATAAGATGAGAGAACATGTCCGATGCAGAGAAATTGGATCTATGAATCAGAAGTGCATGGTATCAGAAGCTTGTAGGAAAAATAGTTTCTTTGTAGATGGGATCAGAAGCTTGTAGTATTCTAATCATGACTTCATCATTTCACTTGGTGGAATTGTCACAGATCTATAATAATTTAATCTTCCAATCACTGAGCTATCTTACCTCTAAACAATACAATTCTGATTTTCCACAGAGATACACTTATAAATTAAAGAACAAGATCTTTTAAAATAGAGAAATAAAAAAGAGAGAGAGAAATAATGTAGATGATACAGTCTGTCAGTCTGTAACCTTTGGTTAGAGAAGTGCGTGATTGAGAGCTCATTCACCAGTGAGTATATTTATCATTTTATTATTATTATTATTACTGAAGACCTAAAAAGATATGTTAGTATGTATACTTACATTAAAATAACTGACTTGAAAAAGAAATTCTCTTAATAATTTTAACATGTATTGCAACATAAGTTTTATTTTCTTTTCTGATTTTTTCATAGCTTCCCTGAAGATACTGACTTCCTTTATGGAAACCGAATAACTTCATTTACTTAAACCACCACAGGGAACAACAGGAGAATGGTAATTTCAGATTTTCATAGTTTTTTTTTTATTGTTGGTTTACTGCTTACAATTAGCATGCCTGTGCTCTATGCCAAAAGTTGTGTTCATTTGTTTGTATTTTTATCAGTGAGTAGCTGAAATTTCAGAAATACATACATAATATTTATTGTGATTCTGTTAAAAGTATGAGCCCAAACCTTACAAATTAAACTATTATTTTCTCAAGAAATAAATACCTACAGTGGGTGCTTATACTTCATTTGTGATATGTGTATGTTTGCATCATTACCTACTTTGAGTCATTTTCTTTTTATATTATATGTCAAGTAAAGTTGAAATTATGTAGTAAGTCACATTTTAATGTGCAATTTTAAAGCACAGTAAGAAAAATTTTCCTTTGAAGATACACTCATCAATTATAACTTAATAAATCATGTATAATGTTTGTGAACATGCATGTATTATGATTAATTTATATAAATAAATGTTAATATTGATATATTATTATATATCAAGTATTTCTTAAAACTGCTCAGAGACTGAGACAAGTGTGGATTTATTTTTAAATTGAATTATTTAATATAATTTAGTAAATGTTTATGTTTTAGTAAATGTTGCTTTAGTTAATTATTATTTTAAATTTTTTAATTTTTTTAAAAGATTTTATTTGTTTATTTGAGACAGAGAGAGCACAAGCAGGGAGGAGGGTCAGAGAGTCCGCTGAGCAGGGAGCCTGATGCAGGACTTTGTCCCAGGACCCCGGGATCATGACCTGAGCTGAAGGCAGACACTTAAGCACTGAGCCACCCGGTGTCCCGATAAATTAATTTAAACGCTTAAAGTCTATAAAACCTTAGAAAGACTTATCAATGGGGAAAATCCATAATTTTTGTTTAGTTTCATATTTTTAGCTATGTTTATTTTTGACTTCCTAGAAATTGAGTCAACATCACAAATCTAAAGGTTTAAGGTATAGGTACAAATATACTAATGAATTTTGGGAAAGTAACATTTAGTCAATTGTTCATACACCAAAAAAAATTGGTCTGAATTATTTTTATTTTAGCTTAGTTTCATTTGAAAATATTTACAATCTAAGTATTAAATAATTGGTATGTATTTAAATTATTACTGTGTGCAATCTGCAATGATGAATAATTACTAAGAATGGATACTATCTTTCCTAAGACTACTATCTAGTTAGTAAGGCAGAATACACAGTTAAAACAGTTAATACATTAAAAGTTGTATGAAAAACACGTTTAATTAGAAAATAAGCATCTAAAAATGTTATCTCAACTCATTTTTTATTTTTAAAAAAATTTCTCTGACAATCCAAATTTCTGGATTGCAAGGATATTTGATAACTGCTTTATAACATTGCCCCTATAATGATGCTCAGCTCACAAGCATTTTGTCAGCGGCAAAGGCTTTGGTCAGCATCCCTGCCTGCCATTTTCTTACACAAAAAGAGAAAACTGCAAGTTTGTATATCAATGTATCTCAAATCTATTTCCACTGCTAAGATGATAAACCTTTAATTTTATTCTCTACTCAGGTTTAAAACTTCATTTAGTTTCTAAGTAGCGAGAAATCTATATTTTATTGCCTGAAGTATGCAATGAAGTGGTAAAATAAACTTCCACCTTAGGTACAAGTGTAAGAAACAGAAAAAAATTGGGGTAAAGAATGGAAAAATCTCAGCACAGGCAGCAATATAACACAAATGTGGATGAAGGGCTCAGCCTGAGAAAGTTTCATACTCTAGCATGTCTGCTCCAGTCCTCTTTGTCACTGTTAATTTAGTATTGAACTTCTGCAGCTATCTTACAAGAAATTACTCTTAAACATTGTTTGAAGTCCTATTGGAATTTTAAAGTTTTCAACATGTGAAAATATAAATATATTTGTACTACATAATATATATGACTACATGCAATGATAATACATTATTTTAAAAAGATTTTTTCTTAAATTATTAAATTCTTTTATATATGCATAAAGATATTTTCCCTATGGTCCACCTATGTATAGGAGATTTTCCCAAATTATGATTTAGTTGGTGCAATTTTTGTACAATGTTTTGAACAGTTTATATTCTTGGACTGTCAAGCAAAATATTGTTAGGCAAGGTGACATTGTTGAGAAAGAAATATTTTTAGTATTTGAAGAAGAAATTATTTAATCCTTTGCAAAATTTGTTAAATATTCTAGCTCAAAAATAAGCTTTGAATTTCTCCTCAATTTTGAAAAATTGAGAAGTGATTTTCTTGAAGTATAATTATAAATAACAAAATATGTAAGTAGACTATAATTGAAAAGCTTGAAGACCCTTAATTATAGTGGTGCAAATGTGGCATTATAAAACTTGAATTGCAGCCTAATTATTACTTCTTTATTTCATCTTAAGAAATTGCTGACAAATGGTTTATAGTTTTAACTTAAGAAACTAGAATAAAATTTAGAAGTAAAGATATGTTGGCTCAAAAAACATGTTGACGTATACTTTCTACTTGGCTCTGAAACATATTATGAAATTTGAAAAAATAAGAACAGCATAAATTTGTGCTTGAAGTGTACAGGTGGATCACAGTAAGGAAGAACACATTTTTATTCGTTAAATAGGACATTTGCACATTCTGATTTTGCTTCCTATGGGATCTCTTTCTCATGAGTACTTGTATATTGGTGTGTGTATAAATTATATTTATGCAATTTCTAATAAATACATTATATACCTCTATATATTATCTATATACTTATTAACTGTGTATATTGTGAATGGCATTATATCAGATATACTTAGTACTATATAATAAAGTGATTAATGCAGACAGAAATTCTTACACAATGTAATTTTTCACATGCTATTTATTGAAATATGTATGCATGTACACACACATGCACACACATACAGCACAGATTTGGTTAATTTTATAGTCTTCTTATTACCCGGGAAAGTTCTTTCAACAAAAACATTGCAGCTGTATGTTGTATGACTTTAGATATTTGTCTTTGTGATTCTATTATCAATTTTTCTGCATTGAAGTAGTAGACTTCTGCATTTGTATGGATAGACTGGTACTTTACTCACATTCAGGTTGTCCTTTACTGTTAATTTTCAGTAAAAGACTGATCTAATTTTTTCTGAGATACTGAAAATTCTAGATATTTATTACTTTTCCAGTCTGCCGTATATTTAGTGCGTGTGCACTTGTGATCTAGGCCCACATAACTGACAGCTTCAGCACCAGACTTTAAATTGAGAACTACTGTGTCAAAAAAGTACGGTAAAGCACCCATGTGGATAGCTGTAGTGAAAGCAACAAATCCATTTTCTAGAGACAGCAATCTAGCCACCGTGACTTAAGTGCTGGTAGTACTGGGAGGCAATCAGGATGACTTTTACTCAGAATGTTTTCTGTCCTATGATTTTGCCTTAAGTCTGGCTTTGTGGCCTCCCTTTGTTTCTATTTCCCAATAGATTGCCTCTATTCTTCTGGATGATTCTCTAAGCTTACTGAAGTCGATGAAATATTTTTGATTCAAATCAGCCAGTCATTTGTGTTGTTTGCTTCTAAGGACACTGAATAGTATAAATAAACATTTCTCTGTGGTAGGGAAAAAAGAGGCAGGGGGAGTCAACATATGTTGCAGGAAATAAGGAGAAAATATCTGGTCTGTAAATGACAAACTACCCCAGAAGAAAAAGATTTGTTCTTTATATGCAAGTATTATGGAGACATAGGAAAAGCAAAGGAGAGAAAGAAAGGAACAATAATTGATCATACAGCGCAACTGAAGAGACAAAATAGATTGATTTCCTTGGGGAGAAATAATGAGGGCCAACATATTAGCATCAGGACCAGTTGGAATCATGTGTGCAAGAAAGAGCCAACTAAAGAATACAATGCATTTCTTCAATCCGATGTGGGGGGAAAAAGTGCTCCTGGCTAGTCACATATTTTGGGCAGATGTGAGGCATCTGTTGCTTACACCTGAGAAAGCTAATTAGCTAATTAAATTCTTAGGAGGAGAGGGGAAACAAGCCTGAGGTACAAGATTCGCCCCAGCTGAGTTGTATGGTGTAGTACAGAATGAATACGAATTTCAAGCTCTCTGACTAGGAGGAAGGAAAACAAGTGAGGATTTTATTTCAAGCCAGAAGAATTACAGAAGTTAAGTAAATAAAAGAAAAAGGATACTCTATGAACAACAAGGGAAAGAATTCACAATTCCAGAGTTTTCTGTTAATTGGCTTTATTATTTTAAATGAACATATCTATTCATGGCAATGTTACTTTTTAATATTAGGCAAATTTTATTATATATTAGATTTTTTATTATATATAAATTACTATATATTGGACAACTTTATTATATAAAAATCTAAATGCATGCCCCTCAAGTATATCCATACATAAAAAATAAAGTTGCCTTTGATTCCCTTGCACTTGTTAGAGCGCAGGGCCAGCTGTTAATTCAGGCCACCAAGGTTAGCATCTCTATGTTGCTATGATTAGGTTTTGTCTGCTGGCTCTATAGAAGGTATATCGACATGAAACACATTTTTACTCATAATTCACGTAATTAGGGTGAACTCAGAATGCTAAAATTACTTAAGTTAAAAAATCAGACTCTATTTTACACTAAAGTTCTTGACTGGATACCTTGTTAATGTGATTTTCTCTTTGCACATTAAATATAAAAACATATCATTGTAAACCCCATGGAGACAACACTCAGCACTATGCAGAATGCGCTGATTAGAGAAGACTGAACTGTAATATGAATTACCTAAGTTTTGAAATACAGAACATGTGAAGGTTAATTTCCTCTGTCAACTTGACTGGGCCACGGGATGCCCAGATATCTACGTAAAAATTATTTCTGAATGTGTCTATGAGGGGGTTTCAGGAAGACATTGACACTTGAATCTGTAGACTGAATAAAGCAGATGGCCCTTGTCGAGGGGGATGAGCATTATCCAATCCACTGAGGGCCTGAATAAGACAAAAACGTAGACAAAGGGAGAACTCACCCTCCATGCCTGACTTCCGAGCTGGGATATTGGTCTTCTGCCTTTGAACAGGACTTACACCACCAGCTCTCAAGGTTCTCAGGCTTTCAAACTTAGACTAGAACTATACCACCTATTTTCCTGGGTCTCTGGCTTGTAGATAGCAGATCATGGAACTTCTCAGCCTCCATAATTTGTGAGTCAATTCCTTATAATCCTTTGATAAATAAATAAATATGTATATGTAATGTATGTATGTATGTGTATCAATCTATCATCTATCATCTCTCTGCCTGTCATCCATCTACATCTTATTGGTTCTGTTTTTCTGAAGAAACTCGAATGCTACAGAACATGTATGACTTTGTTTAAAAAATATAATCTAACATTTAGAAGTGTTGTAAAGTACTAGCTCTCAACAAGTGAAGCTTTAAAAAGGCACATTTTAGTACTTCCGTGTTTTGATCACAATACAAGTGTTAGAACTGAAGTAAGCCACCTGTATCCAAGATGAAATTAAGGAATTCTATTTTATATCAGGTTATATTGACTCACTACAATTTGTGAGAGAGTGAGATAATCTCCTTTGCAAACTAAAAAAAAAATGCATTAAAGACACCTACATCTTGGGGGAAAAGAAATGTGTAATTACCTTATAAATAAAACTGAAGTTTTTTGTTGTTTTTTGTTCATTACTGTATTTTTAAATTGTCACTTAATGTTTCTTGAAAGGGAAAACATCTATTCAATTTTTTTGCTTATAATAAACTGCCCTTTCATTCTAATTCTGATCATGAAATTTCCAAGAATCTTCATATAATAAAGAGAAAAGAATACTACTAAGTGAGGATGACTGCTTTTATCATTAAAATAATATTTTCTTGTAACATGTATTGTAAAACGACCCACAGCGCCCTTTAAAATGCTTAGGCCTAACGCAGTATACAGCAGTGCATTTCATTTGCAAGGTCAATAAAACTAGTATAGAAAGATATTTTGTTTTTAGTAACCTCAAATATCACATAAACTTTACATTGAAACACAACATTAAATAGCTATGATTTTATGCAATTTATAATTTTTCATAAAATATACATAAAGACATATCTTTTAAAGTGGGCCAGAAATTATTATTTCTGTGTCTCTTTAACAGGTAGCAATTAAACAATAATGTGAATATTCTTCAAAGTTCAAATATGTTACAACAAGGAATACTTGAAAAAAAAGCTTAATGAAAAAGATAATTTTAAAAAGTTTATGTTTAATACTGTGAAAATAAAAAATGCTATATTTATTTGTGATTTTTAAGCTAATCTCAATATCTGGATAAAATTTAAGCTTTAAAATATAAATACTACAAATTATATTAACAGATAGGGCAACCAAAATTGCAATGTAATTTACAAGATAGTAAAATTTGTGTAAATATCAAAAATAATTTACCCTGGCAAATGCCAGATAGATTACTCTTCTATGAAATTGGCAAATGGAAGCTTGCTTGTCAGTAATATGGTTAATAGTTACCTTTTTTAGAGTTTGTATAAGCAATGAAATAGATGTCATTAGAGTACGATTGAGAATTATAAGAAGAGGAGGTTTTCATTTTTTCCAATGAGTTCATGGTAAAAATGGAAATGAGAAATTATAGGATATTTTCTATGTATTCAAAACCTTGCCAAGCTGGCTCATTGTTGCACATAAATCTACATAATATTCATTATCACTGATTGCCTAGATGCCACGAAATAGCTTATCTTTCTGTTGATTTTTAAAAATTGCAACCATTTGCAAATATCCAAATATATGATTACATTGAATTATTTTTTAAAATCTTTATTGTATACTTGGAATATGGATTCAGCTGTGTTTTCAAGTTAAAATGACCTTGGTAAGCCATTAACTTTCCAGGGTTCAAATTTCCTATTTCCAAGATGTGATAACAATACCTGCCTCTGTTTACTTTGAAGAGAGTGAAAATAACAGAGATAAGGTAGATTCTCCCAGGGCCTAAAATAGCTGCTGATAGTAAATGAAATACTTTATAGAAATGGAATTAACTTTTCCCAGCCACTAAGTAAACTTAGACTAAGTTACTCTTTCAAAATTATTATAGAAACGCAAAGAGCAGAAATACAAATACGAGCACAACATAAAAATTAAATTAAGCATTAAATTGTTTTCCAAATACTGAAGACCAAATCCTGTGCTATAAACATAAACCCAAGAAGAAAAAGGCAAGAAGGCAGGAATCGGTGCTAATGAAAATTTAGTATTAAGTAATATTACTAATAGAGTGGTTTATAGTGTATACTGTCACATATTTTATTTAATTGGATTCTCCTAATAATCACCTGGAGGAGTGTCCTGTAACACGGTTGTAGCAGATATGTCATGTGCCACCGGATGCTCCTTCAAGAAATCTGCATGTTCCCATTGTCTACAGTGTAGCTAGCTGGCAACCGCAGCTCATTGTCAGAGTTGCCTTGACTTTTTTTCCAGCAACGTCATTTATTTTCTTGTTTATTTTGAAATAATTTCAAATTCATATAAAAGTTGCAATAGTACAAAACTCTGCCATATAAACTTTACTGAGCTTCTCCGTTGTTAAAATTTTACATTTGCCTTAGCATTTCTCTCACTTTTATCTCCTTCTGTAGCACTTCAGTGTGAGCTACAGACATGATGTCCTATTAACCTTTAATACTTCATATTTGCAAAAAATTCTCCTTCTAATGATAATACAACTATCAAAATAGAATATTAATATTGACCCAATATTACCATCTTATAAACCAGCCGCATTCAAATTTTACCTATTGTCTAAGTATTATCCATAATTTCAAGAAATGTGTTGCATTTGGTCACCATGTCCCTTTAATTCCTCAATCAGAAATAGTGTCTGAGTCTTTCCTTGTCTTTCATGACTTTTGTTATGTATCATATAGGTATGTGTGTGATATTTTGATATATTTGATATTTTGAAGAATATATAAATATATGAATTTATAGACATATACATATATAGATATAGATAGATCCCCATTTGACCAGTAAGAACCCCTTCAAGCTCTTTGGCATACTCCAATCATTCTCTAATTTTTTTCTTACTTTCAGGAAAAAGTTCTTCTGAGATTATATGTTATTGTTTATGACTCAGATTTGGAGTCAGCCATTTCTCCAAGGACCTTTAGTTTTTTGTTTTTGTTTCTAAGTAGAGAATACTGTTTAGAAATCAAATACAAACATATGCATATTTCTATATTTGTTTTTAAGTCTACCTATCTGTCTGTATGTCTATCTATCATCTATCTTAAAAGCCATAAATTCACCCCACTTCCTCTAACTTCAATTCAACACCACAGGATTTTTCCTCATATCAAATTTTTTGTATTCCTACAGTGAGAAATCTGGCTCTAATCATCAACAAAGCATTATTGTTTGCTCAGTCTCCCCTGTATTTGATCAATCTTTTGCCACGTTAGCAGAAAGTTCAGCCCTGAGCATGCTTCATAAACTCTACCCTGGCACACCTTCCAGAACCATGACCCAGTCAAGCCAAGGACATATTATTCTCCAGGTGACCCTCAGCCAATGCATAATGTTATGGTGATTACTGAGAACACTCTCTTCTCAGGATGGCTCCCAGCCAATGACTAAGCAGAAAAATGGTATAATGGCCTACTTATTTCCATCCTACTTGGCATACTTCTAATGGGCAGTTTTTACTTCAGGTCTCCCCACTGGGCTTGCAGTCATATCTGTATCACAGTCATTTGTTTAACCCTGGCTAGTCCTCTTCCTTCCCTTTTCCTTTCACAGGTGTTACTCCCAATCATATTTGTATACCTAAATCCATGTCCCTCTCTCATTTCCAGAGAAGTGAAATTATGACTAGGAAGTGGGCAAACCTACCATGACTTCCATGGAATGTAAATAAATTAAGGATTATTGTGGAAAATGTTACAAGCCAAGAATTTGCAGAAAGTGAATGCCTCCCAAATTTCTAATTATTTCATAGAAAAGTTTGTATGCAGGCAAGGTAGAGCCAGAATTGGCATGCTTTGGAAAGAGGTTCAAAATGAGATTCCTTTGAGGCACCACAAACCTCCAGAGAGAGAGTGAAAAGGGAACAAACACTAATAAGAAGTGGAGGTGTTTAGCTATAGAAAGAGGAAGAAATACGTATACATCCCCTTCAGAATCCCCCTCTTCACCACATAGGTGCAAAACTGAGATCAGCTTCCATCAAAGACAGAGTAACTAGTAGCATTAGCCTACCCCCAATAAACTACAAAGCTAGGTAAAATACATGAGGTAACCACTTTAAGGCAGTAACAGAAGACAACACAAGACTGCTATCTCTCACAGTAACACCTGTGACAGAAGCAGACAAGTCAAGTCCCATGATGATGTCCAATCTAGGCCTGCAAAAAACTTCTCACCAGCAACTCAGAGAAGTGGATTCCAAACACAGCATGGTGGTCCTACTAAACTGAGGAGGCACAGTAAGAGTCTGGGGAAGTAGATTGGTTCTCATCTGCAGGAGCATCCCAAAGTAGAGAGCTGCGTAGAAAGGTTGCCCAATGTGTTCATGCAGGATCCCCTGTGAGTTAGTAGCAGGGAGCTAACATTTGTGTGCATGGAGTGGGACAACCAAATGCTTCCCTGGCAGCAGCTGCTGTGGAGCTAAGAGTGGAAGACAGGTATGTAAATTTGTCACAAGTTTGTATCTGTCACAAGTTAAGGATGTGTATGGTGAAAATATGAGAGTTTTAATGTGTGTGAATTATTCCTCAATAAAATTAAGTAAAATTAACTCTATTGTCGCTGATTAAAAAGTGAGATATGCTGGATTAAAGAAATTGTTACTTTTTTTGAAATCGTAAGACCTGTAAGCAGAGTGACCAATTGAAAATTAAATGTAGGGGCGCCTGGGTGGTTCAGTTGGTTAAGCATCTCCTTTCAGCTCAGGTCATGATCCCGGGGTCCTGGGATCGAGTCCCTCATTGGGCTCCTTGCTTAGTGGGGAGCCTGCCTCTCCCTCTGCCTGTCACTTCCCCTGCTTGTGCTCGCTCTCTCTGATAAATACATAAAATCTAAAAAAAAAAAAGAAAAAAAAAGAAAATTAAATTTATTAATCCTTAATTCAAAGCTAAAGGGGTCTCTCCCCCTAACATCTTGCCATACCAATCTGTCAATAAACATCATTATGTTATTATATTATTATATTATCATATATTAGTTGTAATAAAGTGTTATTTTCTATATGATATTAGATCTGTCTCCACAGATATCTCTCACTCTCACACGCGCACACACACACACATACACACATAGTCAGTTCTTGTTATCTGCGGTAGTTGTGTTCTCTGAAGTCACCAGGAACACTGAATCAGAGTATACTAAAATGTTGCTCTTAAGTGAAATATAGAGTTAGGTCCTTATGAGCCTCTAGTCTCCACATTTTCATCAACTGATCAATATATAATCTTGCTTTATGTGCATTTCTCTTTAAAGACACTTTATTTAATCTTTATTGCCTATTCATTAATATTGAATGGATGGCCAACAGCACTATAACTCATGTGTGAATAAAGTCAATCTAACATGCATTTTCTTTCTAAAGCACATCACAACCTTGTGCTTAGGAAAACTGGATAGCACTTTAGCACTACACTTAGGGGACATTTTAAACAAATCCCCAACAAAAGGTACAACAATCTGAATAAATATGACATTAAATAGACCACAGAAAGAACACATTTATAGTGTGAGAGCTGGAACAAGAAGTACAGCCACAGATGGAAATGTGCATGTGGTTCAAATTTTTCATCTCTCTGCATATGTCTGCAAATGACCACAAAATGCCAGTAGAATATCAATTTGGGGGGATATGAATAAATTTTAGTGAGTAAGAAAGTTTACAAATATGGAATCCATAAATGACATTGACTATTTATTGTATATTTACATGTGTCAACGTTACTTTTTATTGAAGAATTGCAATTTCTTTATCCGTTTCTCTTTATGGGAGCAAATGTCCTATATCCAAAAATCAGTTACTGATGGGAGAATCTGTCAGCCACCTTCCCTTCAGTGTTTGACAGAATATACACCTTGAATGGTTCCTATATTACTTTTACTAAGGTTCTGGAGACATATCAACTCCTTTCTCTTCACTTCACTCAACCTATATCTGGAGATATTATGGAATTGGATATATTTCTCTCTCCATAAATCTTTTGAACTACTCTAAACACCAGACCTTATAATTTGACAGTCTGAACTTGACATTTTTACTTCATCACTTAAAGAAAAAATGAAGCTCAACATTCTATATGTATAAGGTCATGAATTAGGAACTGCTGGGTTATTATGTTGGTTAATTTTATGTATCACTTGGCCTGCCATAGAACCTAAGTGCTTGTTCAAACACCAGATCAAATGTTGCTGTGAATGGATATTTAGAAGACAATCGACATTCTTACCAGCAGGCTTTGAGTAAACCAGACTACCCTCCCTAATGTAAGTGGACCTCATCCAGTCAGTTGGAGGCCTAAATAGAAAAAGACTGAGGTCCCCTAAGGAGGAGAGAATTGTGCCTCCAGATTGTCTTTGGTCTTGAACCACAACATCAACTATTTCTCTGGGTCCTTAACCTGCCAGCCTGCCATGCAGATTTCAGGCATGTCATCTCCCACAACCTCTGAAAAAATTCCTTAAAGTAAATTTCTCTGTAAATACACACATACATCCTATTGGATATTTTTTCCTCTGAACAACGCTGACAAATACAGTCATTAAATTCTTATGTGATACAGGCATTAAAACAAGTTTGTGCAAATGGTTTTCTGTAAGCATTGCTAATGTTTGCATAGGCTTTTACAAAACACACATGTGCACACACACACACACCCTAATCACTTTGAATTGAAGAAAAAAAGGAGAGTTCCTATGTAGAGGGTCTTTAGTCATTGATTTCAAATATTACTCTCAGTATTCATATTAGTATTGATTAAAAAGTGTTACTTGAGAACCATTATAATTTATAAAATAAGAAACTCAGTCTTTTCAGTAATCCACTTTTCATATTTGTTTGATACTCCTACACTTTTATTTCTTTTATGGCTGCAATTTTTCATCTACATATTCAATCTGAAATAAACAAATTGGCCACCTTTTAGTTATTACTTTTTTTTCAATTGGGCATGTATCAATCAAAATCTATTTGAAATGTGAATTTGAACTTAACTTCCAAAAATCCATTTTTTAAAGATTTTGTTTACTTATTTATTTGACAGAGAAAGAGAGAAAGAGAGAGAGAGAGAGGAGGGGGAGGAGCAGAAGGAGAGGGAAAAGCAGATTTCACACAGAGCATGGAGCCTGATGAGGGGATTGATCTCACGACCCTGAGGTCATGACCTGAGCCAAAACCAAGAGTCAGACACTCCACCGACTGAGCCACCCAGGTGCACCCAAAATGCATTTTTTAATATTATGAAGATTTCCGAAAAACCAATTCATCTAATCAATAGTTTTTTCAAAGTCCATTTTGATGGTAAACACTTACTGAACTGCATTCCAGTGAAACCCAGAGTGAAATGATACCATGTATTTGTATACAGTCATTTTTTAAGCATCCATTAAAATGATTACAGAGCATGTTTTGCTCCAACATATTATTTTTAAATTACTTATTTTGGAGAGAAATAGAGAGCAAGTATAGGGGGTAGGGGTAGAGGGAAAGAGAGAGAATCTCAAGCAGACTCCCCACTGACCATGGACCCCATTGAGGGGCTCAAACTCACCACCCTGAGATCCTGACCTGAGCCAAAATCAAGTGTCAGGCTCTTAACAAGCTGAGCCACACAGACACTCCTGTTTTGCTCTAATTTAAGCAATTTTGGATAATGTGAATATGAAGATTTGTAATATTGAACATTATGTAGCTTGTAGAGTTCTTACGAACACTATTTGTTGTAAAACCTGTAAGTCCTCTATCTCACTCCCTTGCAGATAATAAAGATTTTAATGTTTTAGTTCTGTTTCTGGCATAGGTTGTTTTGAACTGAGACTGCTAATAAAAAAAAAATCAACTCTGAAAACTCAAGAGTATTAAAAAAGTACCTGTTTGATAAGAAGAAGCTTCAAAGCGATATGGAGTTTTCAACAGTCTCACTAAGCAGGGGACAAAATTGAAGTTTAGTATCTTCCAAAGAGAAGAGACTGTAAAAAAGAAAGACTTAGAATGGGAAATTGGGAGTAAATCACTCTAGGATAGAAGTATATACTAGACTGATAATAATACTTCACAAAGACTAACTAGTTCAATGCCTGAATAGATCAAGATACTATATTCCTACCATACTAATCTAACACTAACTAACCTTAACCATCTTCTATATAACATTATCCCAAACCTCAAATATCTCTACCTTTTAATGCAAAATATGTGATAATCCAAAAATAAGTTATGTAAATATATATGAATTGACACTAAACCAAGTGGGAAAATTAAATGAGCCCAAAGGTAAATCCAGATATGTATTGATCAGATACAGGATTTAGAATAATTTTATTAGTACTTTTCAGATAATAAATTACAAGGTAAAATTTTTCATCAGAGAAAGAGAACAATAGTTAAACAGAAATTTCAAAACGGAAGATAAAATAACTGAAATTCAAAATGCATGGGTAGGTATTTTTGTTTTGTTTTTGTTTTTTAAAGATTTTATTTATTTGACAGAGACACAGCAAGAAAGGGAACCCAAGCAGGGGGAGTGGGGGAGGAAGAAGCAGGCTTCCCCCTAAGCCGGGAGCCCCATGCAGGGCTCAATCCCAGGACCCTGGGATCATGACCTGAGCCGAAGGCAGATGCCTAACTACTGAGCCACCCAGGGACCCCGCATGGGTAGGTTTTAACACAGATTGTGGAAAGCAGAAGAATTAGTTGACTGGGAGATCTATCAGAAGAAAATACACAATTGAACTTCAGAGAGACAAATTACAAGGTTAATTTATTTATTATTTTATTTATTTATTTCATTTTATCTATTTTAGAGAGAGAGTGTGTGAGCAGGAAGGGGAGCAGAGAGAGGGAGGGACAAGCAGACTCCACACTGTGCACACAGCCCAACTCGGGCTCCATCCCAGGACCCTGAGATCACGACCTGAGCCAAAATTAAGAGTTAGGTGGTCAACCTACTGAGCCACCCAGGTGTCCCTACAAGATTAATTTTAAAACCAACATACACGATATATAGGATACAGTGAATTAAGCATACATGGTACTGGAGTCCCAGAGGAAATGAGAGAGAGATGCAAGAGCATTAATTAAAGAAATGATGATGGATAATATCCAGCATGCATGGCAAATTATATGGAGAATCCAGTCACAAAAGAATATATTTGCATTGGTTTCCATTACAGGAATTTCCAAAATGAGTAAAATTAATCCACGACTCTGTAAGTCAGAATTGAGTTTACTTCTCAGGTGGAGGATCGAGGTAATAAACTGCAGGAAGTAAAGAAAAAATTCTAGTTTGATGGTAATGTCTTATTTGGTGAGTCTGTTGACTTTATTATAATTCATTTAGCTGTACACTATGGTTTTATATGCTTCATTATGTGTATGTTTTAACTGTGTTCAATTGTGATTGAAATCATTAGTATCTTGTCAAAAGCTTATCTCTAGAGAACAACAGTTAAGGAAATATAAATGGTGAAAAACTATTTCCCATTTATTTATTGTCCATAAGTTGTTAGCTGTTGTTCTAGGTAACAGTTTAGTATTAATTTAGTGGAAACGACTTTTAACTTTTTTCTCACTGAGGGCCCTTAAACTTGAGAGCCCATAAGGAGAAAGCATCTACGACTTAATGAAATTTCAGAGAATCTCATATAGGTTGAGAATTAAACCCCCTCCAAACTCCTTACCTTCCATTTTCCACCAACTCCTAGTTTTCCCCTCGTCTTCATCCACTTCACCCTCATGTGGCAAGAAAATTCACATGGATAATCTTGCTTCTCTTTGAAATACAATAACGCATACTGAAAAATACGTGAACTGCTATCAAGAAGTTAAATTTTAGTGAACATAATGTAATTTCTTAAGATTTCATGTAATAATCAAGTTTATAAAATCAATGAGTTTACTGGATAATCTCAACCATAAATACAGCAACCTAATCTTCACTAAGGCTTTGAAATCAAATCTGAGCCTGGGCATTCAAAAGAAAATCGGAGGTTGAGCCAATTAAAATTTATCAGTTGTGTGTTATAGAACAGATCAGAATAAGGGCAAAATTCATGATAACTTTGTATCTTAACTTGCTTTGTACCATTTTCAAACTGTAATCTTCCATGCATTTTTACATACTAATGTAATAAATATTGACTACATGTAAAAGGGACAAAAGGTATTTTGTTGTTGTTGTTCTTTGTACTTAGGACATGGGACGTTTAAATGACAAATCAGTTTTCCAGGTGAGCTTGGAAATTCAAAGAATCTTTTCTGATTCATGCAGAGTCATGTATTAACCACTTGAGATTTGGATAAAAACGGATTTAAGATTCCTCATTTCTCATTTGGAGATAATTGCTTTAATAACTTACTCTCCAGTTTCTCTTCAGAAAATCATCTCTCTAAATTAGTTGGCTATTGAAGGTCCTCAGGTGCACACATGTCAAATTTAGTATTAACTGAAGTGTATTCTCTATTAGAAGAAGAAATTCCATCTGTGCTTGTATTCAATGTCTGGCTACTAAAATGTATTTAATCTCAGAATCTGAATTACTCACACAGTGAACCAAATTTACAGGATGACAAGTTAAAGATTTCTTCCTTTTTGCCATCAAAAGGAGGTATAAACTTCCAGTAAATACTTGGCCAACATTTACAGCATTCGAAAGTATGCCTTTATAATGAAATATGTATATAACAGGTATATTAACCTATTCAAATAACAGGATCTTGTACTAACGTTGCCATTTAAATCATATTATGCATTCCTGTAGTTCTTTTTCCAAGGAATATGATCCAGGCCAAATTATGAAATCTACTTCCTAAAATATTTGGTTTTATTTGAAAAATGCTGCAACATGAAACCTGTAATTGTTGTAGTGGTGATTTCTCCTCAAGACTCCAACTCATGACCGCTGTCTCAAAATAGTCAGAATTTAATAGGTGAATAAAATTGGGTGTTGCAGAATTGATAGCTCCTGAATGCTTTTACAGAAATTCACTCTTCTTATCTGAGTTGAATGTGGATGCTTTCAGTCTCATAGCTGTATGTCCAGAAAGACAGGCTGACCCTGCACCAATCCTTCCAGGCATGTGTTCTTGGTTTTTCTGTCTCTCGCTTGTATACCAAAGCCTCTCTTCTATTAATTTTTATTTTAATAACAGATAATAATTTATTCTGCTTTCACAATGTTTGACACTTTACCATAATACTTGTTGAAAGTTGAAAATATATTAATATAAAATATGTATCATTCCTCAAATAGTGGGTAATATTTCCTTAGATGTGAAGTACATAGCTAATCTTAATTTATTGCCATATTTTAATAATCCCTTCAACTAACTGCATAAAATCACCTGTTATAATTGGCAGACATATTGATTCATCTAAGCATATGACTTATGGAAATGGACAATTCGTATAATCTTATACACAATTTCATTACCAAAGCACACTAAACATCTAATAAATAGTTATATTTACACATTTTAGATTTTTTTCCCTGTAAAATAGCCAAGATATTAATCCAGGAAAAGTGGCACCTACTATCATTTTAATGATCCAAATGGTTTTAAATATAAAATAAACTATCAAAATCACATTTGTAGAATCTCAAATGATACAATTTCTTTCATTTATGGCTATGTCATTAAAGTAAAAACTTCCCTTAAGATTATGATGCTATCTGTCCTGCATATGAATAGTTTTCATTTAATTTATTCTGCTTTTAGCATTATGATTTAAATAGTGTTTAGCTAAATAAAAATAAGAGTCACTGAATTCTAAAACTTTTGTACACTTAAAAGGAATATTAAAACATTTTCTTTTTTTTATGTTTCAAGTTTTTATTTAAATTCTGGTTAGTTAACAAAATTCTGGTTAGTTAACATATAGTGTAATATTAGTTTTAAGGGTAGAATTTAGGGACTCATCACTTACCACTTACATAAAACACCCGGTGCTCATCACGACACATTCCCTCCTTAATGCTCATCACCCATTTAGCCCATCCCCCGCTCACATCCCTTCCAGCAACCCTTAGTTTGTTCTTTATAGTTAAAAGTCTCTTTTATGGCTTGCCTTCTTCTCTCTCTTTTTTTTTCTTTCCCCTATGTTCATCTGTGTTTTTTTCCTGAAATCACATTTGAGTGAAATCATATGGCATTTGTCTTTCTCTGACTGACTTATTTTGCTTAGCGTAATACTCTAGCTCCATCCATGTCATTGCAACTGACAATATTTCATTCTTTCTTATGGCTGAGTAATATTACCTATCTTCTTTACCCATTCATCAGTCAATGGACTTTTGGGATCTTTTCATAATTTGGCTATTGTTGGTAATGCTGCTATAAATATCAGGGTGCCTATGCTCCTTTGAATCACTATTTTTGTATCCTTTGCATAAATACCCAGCAGTGTAAATGATGGGTCATAGGATAGTTCTATTTTTAATTTTTTGAACAACCTCCATACTATGTTTTCCCAAGTGGCTGAACCAGCTTGCATTCCCTTCAACAGTGTAAGAGGGTTCCCCTTTGTCTACATCCTTGCCAACATCTGTTGTTTCCTGTTTGTTAATTTTAGCCATTCTGGCAGGTGTGGAGTGGTATCTCATCTATCCAGTATTCCCAACACCATTTGTTAAACAGACTGTCTTTTTCTCTATTGAATATTTTTTCCTGCTTTGTCAAAGATTAGTTGGCCGTTTAATTGTGGGTCCATTTCTGGGTTTTCTTTTCTATTCCATTAATTTATGTGTCTGTTTTTGTGCTGATACCATACTGTTTGATGATTACAGCTTTGTAATATAGCTTAAAGTCTGGAATTATGATGCATCCAGCTTTGCTTTTCTTTTTCAATATTGCTTTGTTTAGTTGGGGTCTTGGTGGTTCCATACAAATTTTAGGATTGCTTGTTCTAGCTCTGTGAAAAATGCTGGTGGTATTTTGATAGACATTGCATTAAATGTATAGATTGCTTTCAGTAATATAGACATTTTAATAATATTTGTTCTTCCAATCCATGAACATGGAATGTTTTTCCATTTCTTTGTATCTTCTTCAATTTCTTTTGTAAGTGTTCTACAGTTTTCAAGAGTGCAGATCTTTTACCTCTTTGTTTAGGTTTATTCCTAGGTATCTTATGGGGTTTGGTTCAATTGTAAATGGGATTGATTCCTTGATTTCTCTTTATGCTGCTTCATTGTTAGTGTATAGAAATGCAACAGATTTCTGTATGTTGAATTTATATCCTGCAACTTTGCTGAATTTGTATATCCACTTTAGCGATTTTTTGGTGGAGTCTTTCGGGTTTTCTACATAGAGTATCATGTTGTCTGCAAGTGAAAGTTTGACTTCCTTTCGTATTTGGATGTTTTTTATTTCTTTTTGTTGTCTAATTACTGGGGCTAAGATTTCCAGTACTATGTGAAATAACAATGGGAAGAATGAACATCCTTGCCTTTTTCCTGACTGTAGAGGAAAAGCTCTCAGTTTTTCCCCATTGAGAATATTAGCTGTGGGTCTTTTGTATATGCCCTTTATGATGTTGAGGTACGTTCCCTTCATCCCTGCTTTGTTGAGGTTTTTTATCATGAATGGATGCTATATTTTGTCAAATGCTTTTTCTGCATCTATGGCACATCTATTGAGAGGATCATATGGTTCTTATTCTTCCTTTTATTAATGTGGTTTATTACATTGATTGACTGTGAATATTGAACTACCCTGGCAGCCCAGGAATAAATCTCACTTGATCCTGGTGAGTGAGTCTCTTAATGTACCGTTGGATTCAAGTTGCTAATATTTTGTTAAGAATTTTTGCATCCATGTTCATCAGGGATATTGAGCAGTAAATCACTTTTTTGTGGGGTCTTTGTCTGGATTTGGAATCAAGATAATGCTGGCCTTGTAGAATGGGTTTGGAAATTTTCCTTCCATTTCTATTTTTTGGAACAGTTTGAGAATAGGTATTATTTTTTCTTTAAATGTTTGGTAGAATTTTCCTGGGAATCCATCCGGCCCTGTACTTTTGTTTGTTGGGAGATTTTTAATTACTGATTAAATTTCTTTGCTGGTAATGGGTCTGTTCAAATTTTCTATTTCTTCTTGTTTCAGCTTTGGCAGTTTGTATGTTTCTAGGAACTTGTCCGTTTCTTCCAGATTGCCCAGTTCATTGGCATATAATTTTTCATATTATTCTCATAATAGTTTATATTTCTGTGGTGTTGATTATGATTTCTCATCTCTCAGTAATTTTATTTATTTGGGCCCTTTCTCTTTTCTTTCTGATAAGTCTGGCTAGGGGTTTATTAATTTTATTAATTTTATTAATTCTATCAAAGAACCAACTCCCAGTTTCAATGATCCATTTTACTAATTTGTTTGTTTCTATATCATTTATTTCTGCTCTATTCTTTATTATTACCCTTATTCTTCTGGCTTTAGATTTCATTTGCTGTTCTTTTTTGGGTGTTTACTGAGTATACAGAGCTTACTGACTCCTGCTTCAATTCTTTTCTTGAGGCATAAAAATTAGTAAAATAAAAAATGGACTTACTAGCGGTTAGGCTGTGATAGGAGAAATAAAAATTGAAACAGAAAGCATATCTTTCCAAATGCTACTACTCCTTGCAAAATAAACAATCTATATCATAATATAAAAGATTACCTAAGCTCACAATAGTACGTTTATACCCATGTATATCAAGATCACTGATATACCTAACAATAACTGCACAGAATTATGTTTCTGAAAATAAAGGAACTGACTCTCCCAGTAATTTGGCTTGTTAACAAATTTTGATATATCATATAAGTGAAGCCCAGCCTTCCGTATGTTATAAGTACCCTTCATTGACTCCCTCATGGTATATTCCATAGGTCTCTTTCTTTCCTTTCTCTATTGTTCCTACAAAGCAAATATCCAATTTTGATTAACTTCAGGTATTACTAGTGGTTTATGGTCAGTGTACTTTAACAAATAGAAATCCTATAGAAATTTGTCTGAGACCCTCACTGCCTGGACTAGGGCGCTGGACTTAGTAGCTGTGCAAATATAACTCTTCGTCTTCATCTGCTTGAGGCACCAAACTAAAAACTACCCAAATGTCCATCAAGAGTAGAATAAATAAATATATTGTAATATATTCATGAAACAACATATTAAACAATAATGACAATAGAAAGCTACAATATGCAACAACAAATGAATCTCACAAATGAAAGAGAGGAAGAAGTCAGACACAAAAGAATATATACTGAATCATTATATTTATGTAAAGTTTTCAAACAAGCAAACATAATCCATACTGCTAGAAGTCAAAATGGTGATTATCACTGGGGGAAAGAGTAACTGGAAGAATATTTTGGCAGGCTTCTGAATTCTTGTCAAATTCTACTTATGAGTCTGGGTTCTAGTTACACAGGTGTGTAGATTATCTTTAAAATGATGTGTAATGAGTTGTGTAGATGTGTGCTATATCTCAATAAATGTTTAGTAATAAAAAATAAACAAAAACCACAAAAGCCCAAAATATTAAGTAACATATTTTCCCATCAAAATCTGCTCTACAAAAAAAGGCTGTGTTCTTTTTTAGAAAGGAGACAGATCAAATTCTTATTTGATTGGTGTCAAACGTTATTCAAATTTCAAGAACCAGGCATACAAATTTAATAAAATTTTAGTTCACCTAATTAAAAAAAAAATGTCAGATTCAACAAATTAGTATATGTTGTCTCAAAAACACCACACAGTCATAAATTTTATTTCAGAAATTTAAAAATTAACTATAACACATTTCCATACAAATATAAACCTATTATATTGACATTTGTTATTTTCTGATGACATGTACATATTTTGACTGAATTTTTAAAAAATCATTTAGCTTAGCTGAAGACATATTTCTCTTTTTCTTCTTACCATTCTTTATTATTAAAATCTCAGAAAGAAATGAATATCTTGTCAAAGTTCTTCTATATACCCATATATCAAATACATGATTACCATTTATGTAGAATTCAGATTCATAAAAATGGTTTTTCTATCAATAAAAATAGATATTGCCTATGTCATATTAAGACCTTGTAAACTTCAAAACCTTCTCAGATTAGCAGAACAATAAGCATTAGTTACTATAAACTAAATATGCTTATTCTACCAAATATTTCACTTATAAATTCTTATTTATTTTGAATGTTATATTTTTTATATCATCAATGTGATCAGGAGATCATCTCCCCAAAATAATTGTGTTTAAGAGATCTGCTCCAGGGGCGCCTAGGTGGCTCAGTCGTTAAGCGTCTGCCTTTGGCTCAGGGCGTTATCCCGGTGTTCTGGGATTGAGCCCCACATCAGGCTCCTCCGCTGGGAGCCTGCTTCTTCCTCTCCCACTCCCCTGCTTGTGTTCCCTCTCTCGCTGGCTGTCTCTCTCTCTGTCAAATAAATAAATAAAATCTTCTTTTTTTTTAAAAAGAGATCTGCTCCATAAAACATAATCAAATTTGAGCCTGATTAAACCCACTTCTGACATATTACCAAGAGATCTCAAAATATAGTTACTATATGGTCTTTAAAATGAGCTTTTTTTTTTTACTTTTTTGGTAATTGACCATATTTATGACCACTTACAAAGGCTTAATCAGATAACTAAACCAAATGAAATGACAATTGGCTGTTAAGGAATCTAGAATAACTGGCAAACATGACATTGATAAAACTCAGAAATACACAACAAAATTCTTTAAAGGAAATAATAATAAATCAACCTAATTAAATGATCAGTATTAGCAAATATAACAATAAAATTTCTTATCTTACTCATTTACCAGTAGGAACAGGTTTAAAATTGCAGTTCTTTTAAATCCTATCCTTTAAACGTTATCTAATATTAAAGTATTATAAAAGAATATCTAATCTTGGGGCACCTGGGCCTCAGTCAGTTAAGTGTCTGCCTTTGGCCCAGGTCATGATCCCAGGGTCCCGGGATAGAGCCCTGCATCTGGCTCCCTACTCAGTGGGAGTCTGCTTCTCCCTCTCCTCCCCACTCATTCTCTCTTGCTATCTCTGTCTCTCTCTCTCTCTCAAATAAATAAATAAATTCTTAAAAAAAAAGAACATGTAATATCATTTTTTTCATAATGATCATTTAGAAAATCTCTTCTGTTAATTGCCACTACTTTATTTATTTAAAAATTATTTTTATTTTAGTGAGAATAATGTTCTCAGATAGAGAAATACTAGTGATGTTGCTGTTATTAACAGCTCTGTTGATGATACCACCTTTGCTGAGCAAAAAAAAGTATAGCTGTAGTTAGGGGCAGGGAGGAAAATTGTATGATTTAATAGGTAATTGATGCAAATAGTGATAAATCATAGTAGATAGATAAAGTGATCATAAATTATGTCAATTACAGAGTGGAGGTAATCATGCTATTTTCATGCCATCACCTACACATAAAGAATAACACTTAATTTTGTTTCTGAGATAAGGTGTATACTAATAACTGGTATTGTGAGAAATCCCCAAACAGATGTTATCTTAAGGAAGAAATTTGGATTCCTGCTGAACTTTAAGTTCAATCTAAGGACTCTTCCTTTAAAAAAAAAGTGACATAGAACAATCTAATGACTCAATTTATGGGTATTTGACTGCAATGATCACTCAGTCATGGTTTATAGGTTTTGCCTACCATTCTGGTTAATTTTAAGATGTTCTGAAGTAAATACTAGAAATCATATCAATAGGGTAAAAGAAACTGAAGAGTTGATCCTGTACACTTTCTGTGACCATGAATCAAAATGATGTTTTGCTAAAGTAGCTGCCTTGGGGGAGGTTAGAGACTGGCTGCTACTCCTGCCCGGTTTATCACAGCTCAACATGCTTCCTTGACTATGTCAAATATGTATGGAGAAGAAATCGTTTAAGGACAATGGGAATGCAACCTTTAAAAAAAGTAGATTTGGGTGAACTTGGCAATGAGACATTATAGATTGATCTGACAAAATACATTTATGGGAATCTTTTTTAAAAAATATTTTATTTATTTATTTGACACAGAGAGAGAGAGAGTGAGAGAGAAAGAGAGAGAGGATGAGCACAAGCAGGGGGGAGCCTGAATAGGGAGGGGGAAAAGCAGACTCCCCACTGAGCAGGGAGCCTAACACAGAGCTCAATCCCAAGGACCCCGGGATCATGACCTGAGCTGAAGGCAGACGCTTAACTGACTGAGCCACCCAGGTGCCCCATTGTCTATGGGAATCTTTATGGCACATCCCAATAGAAGTTTATTGGGTTTTGAACACACACAATTGCAGGTGCATAACACATGGTACTTTGGGTACAGGTAATTTTTCCTAAGGGAAACATTTCATCACTCTGCAAAGGCAACAACATATATGGTGGTTTGATTAGCTCTGACATAGTCATTGCAAACATCCTGCAGATATCTTCAGGAGTGAGTCAGGCAGATAAAAATATTTCCTCTAGACTCATCATTCTGATTAAAAAAGAAAAAAAAAAAAAAGACTTGCTAACCAAAATGAGATCACTAATAGGAACTATCTTCCAGGGGAGATAGAAGGAGGTATGCAGACACCAGAAAGCGTTAAGTAAATGGAAAACCAAATAAAGATTCAAAGGAACTTCATACCTATCAACAGTGCTGGAAGCTAGCTGGCTTATAGCCTTAGTCAGTAAAACAAATTGATATTCAAATCAGTATAGAATTTGCTATATTTAAATTTCAGTGACTTAGTTTGCTACAAAATCAAGTAAATTACAATGTAATCAAGTCAATGACCTAAACATCATGGGTAAAAATATAATTTATCTTCTCTGAGGTTCAACTGGTGAAATTAAACAGATAAAGATATAACACTGTATTATCTCTGGGATGGTATATAGGTAGTATTTGTAAAAGTTTATACTATGAGATCTGTGATATGGCTATACATACACACACTACATAGAATCCAGAATTTATTGAAAAATGGTTTCTAGTAGCTACCACAGCCACTGCAACTATAAGATATAAAAGGAGGTCTTTAGGGGGGTGGGGAGAGGAATGGAGAGTAATGCGATAATTTTAAGTGAAGTATTGTGTCAGGCGTTACTTTTTTCTCTATACTGTAGATATGCAGTGTAACAAAGAGTTTGAAAGTTCACTGTAAAATTAAGTAAGACTGTGAATTATGAAAACAATGATATTCAGTTTGAGAAAATATTTTGGTGATTTGAGTTAAGGCCTCCAATTAATGTGATATTGTGGAAACTGGTTAGAAAATAAAGTAAATTTGACCTTAGAAAAATGACACATATAGGAAACACTTTAATCTATATCTTAAAATTTTTTAACTGTGGGTAATGGAAATAAAAGATTACTTAAACTGGGATTAAAAAAAAAACAGAACTTGAAGGGATATGGTCACAATTAATGGGCTTTGTAGAATGAATTCCAACTCTCCCCTGGGTGGTTCACATCCTGTTTTTCTTTTTCTTGTTAATAGCCTTCTTCATATGAGAAAATATTGCAGCAAGACAAATAATAAGAAGATACTCAAGGAAAATGTGTGTCAAGGGGATCCCAACCCAAGTAAGAGGGTACACTTGGAAGATAGAGGAGGTGAGGATTAAAATAGCTGGCCTGAAATCTATTTCTGTTCTGACTACCAAGGAGTGAGAACACAGGTGACCAATCTAATCTCCTATTAGTATGTTGTGAATAGACTAAAAATATTAGGATGGCCCTTGTAAATATACCTTGATACTATGGCTTTATGCATATGTGGTCCCCCAGAAAATGTCATATTAGCAATACAGCCATCCAGGATAAACAATGAAAATATTTCATAATTTAACAGCTCCCTGAGGAAGGAAGTGATAACCTCTGTATTACATTAGAGAATGTATCTACTTGGCTAGTAGGTGCACATTCATTGTAAAGAGAGTCTTGGGAGGCCCTGAGTATGTCCTAGTCTCTTCCTTCTTCCCATAGGCTTCTAGATTGCTTATATTCTTGAAATATTAGTAAATTTTGATCCAGGGTAGTATCTTCAATTCATGTAAACTTACTTTCACCATATTAACTCAGAACTCCAAAGATAAATGGAGAATTTGGAGAACATATTTGTAGTAACGGCTCAGATAAAGAGCGAATAACATAGATGTATAAAGAGATTATAGAAGTGAAGAAGAGGGGCACCTGCCTGGCTCAGCTGGTAGAACATGTGATTTTTGGTCTGGGATTGTAAGTTTAAGTCCCACATTGGGTATAGAAATTACTTAAAAATAAAATAATAATAATAAAAAAAACCTTGAAAAACAAAAAGACCGAACACCAGAGAAAGAGAGAAAAAAAGGAAAAATATATGAATAGTCTATACATTTATAAATATATGCTAAAGGACCTTGAAACATAAGAAATTTAAATTAAAAAGATATTATTTTTGACATAAAATGGTAAAAAATTTAAAAAGCTTGGAAAACACTCTATTTGTGAGGCTATGGAGAGATAGCCACTCTAGTACATTGCCAGAGTAGTAAAAAATACTGTAACCACTCTAAAGAGGACTGGGTAACATTCATCACATTTACAAATGCATTAATCATTTCACCAAGCAAATTCACTTCTAAGAGTTTATTATTGAATGTATGCCTTTACCAATAGTAAACATTATTTAAATATTTCTATGAGATCAACTGCTGCAGAATATCCAAGCAGTAGCTACAAACTAACATACACTACTAGCTCATAGCTTCTGTGTCAGGAATCCAGGGGTGACTTAACTGTGCCCTCTGCTTTAGGATTTATCACAAGGTTTCCATTAAGAATGGGAGAGTACTGAGGTCTCAAGGAATACTAGACTGGGGAAGGTTCACTCTCCCTTCGAAGCTCACATTGTTGTTGGCAGCATTCACGTTCTTGCAGCTGGTGAGTTGAGACATTCTGCTCCCTACCAACTATTTACTGGAAGCCTTGAATTCTTTGTAATGTGAGCCTCTCCATTATATGCCTTTGCTTCCACAAGGTGTAAAAGCTAAGGAGGCAAGAGACAGAATCAACTAGCAAGATGGAAGTTCAAATCTTCTGTTATGTAATCATGGAAGTAACATCCTATTCCTTTGTCACATTCTGCTGGTTAAAAGCAAGTCACGATTTCCTGTTTTTTAGTTTTCCTGATTTTTAGTTTATTCTTACAAACAGAAAAAAAGCTGAATAAACTAAAAATCAACTTTCTTTTTTGTATACACCAGAGAATTTGGGTTGAGAGAAATGAAAATGGAGTGAATATAGGGATGGGAGTAAGACTTCACTGAATATACATTTCTAGATAGTGCTAAACTTTGCATTAAGTAAATATTTGTAAAATGAAAATAATTATAAAGTGTGAAATAAATATATGCTAAGATTAAAAGCAGAAAATAAAACCCAGAATAATACCAAGTGGGTGACTTTCCCACAAGGAAATAATGTCACCAACTTTGGAACACAGTACACTGATAGTGACTATATACCTTAGTGGGATATAGTTTTAGGCCAGGAAAGGAAAAGTAATATTGAAATTTACCTAATATATTATTTTCTATCCGTGTTCAAAACCACTTTCCAGAATCTCCTCTTTGAAGAAGGTCCATTTTACCCCACCGGGTCCGAACACTCTGCTCTGGAACACATTCTTGGTATATGTCTTCCTCATCCTGTCTGTGTGCTGGCATCTCAGCTCGGATCTCCTCTGCATGCCATCACCCTGTTCATCCCGCTGAAACTCTAACAGCCATGTAGGTTTGCCTTTTTGTGCATGTGGCCACATTTCTTCTGTGGTACATGAATTTCTTCACATTTTCTCCTGAAACTCACCTAGATTAGTGGTGATGAGAATCATTCTTAGATAACACGTAACCATAGATACCCCAGGCCAAAACAACTAGATAACTAAGTACAATTGGTATTTAAAAATTGGTGAAAAAGCCTGAATATTATAGTACAATTATTATATGATTTTCATGCATAAGGAAAGAACAAGAAAGAAACATCCCTGTGTAATCTCTCATCTTGATATATAACATTTCCTAATTCTCCCCTACCTTTTTTGATTGTTCTTCAGTGAATAACAATGATTTTTTCAGAATGAGTAACAAGTGAATTTGTATTCACCTAATATATATATATATATATATATATATATGCCATAATAAGATATAAATAGATAAGATATATATATATGATATATATGTAACCATTGTTAAGCAGAATTTGTTGAATCAGATCTCTTCAAATCAGAAATAAACATGCTTATTAAGTAATGTTTTATACTGATTATGATTTTCTTTCTAAGAAATTTGGGATTTATTTGGTTCCTTCATAAATTTTGTTAAGAATTATATAAATGGAATAATAATCTCAATGTTTCTTGAGATTACCATGAGTTATTTAAGTATAGAGTTAGAAGATAAGGTGTGATAATTATAATTAATATATATAATTATATTTATATATTTATACACTCCTCATTGTTATAAATGCCTATGAATAACAATCTAGAAAATGGGTTGCATACAGATACTAATTTGAATTATCCTTATTTATATAATCACCATAGCTGGTAACTTACTGAGATCTATGTGTCAGGAACTGACACAGGGTTACAGTTGGATTATTTAATTTGATCCTCACTACCATTCCAGTGAATGATTACTTTTTCATTTTTATGTGAGAAAACTTAGAAAATTACTCGCCCAAGGTCTCACAACTAGAAAAAGATATACTAAGAGGAGATAGTCATATGACCTCAGAAATTTTTAGCCATCACATTATACTGCCTCCCTCTCAACAGCATTTCCTAAGTCCCATATGTGAAATAATTCATAAATTATTTCAGAGTCAGCTTAATATTTATTTGTATTATCCAAATTATTTGCACCAAATTATAATAAAATATTTCTATTTTTTACCAAAATATGACTATCTAAATTTTTTAAACCATTACTTTTATATATTAGTGTCTCATAAAAGGAAAATAAAACTATATATCTATCACACTCAATGTATAATTTTAGAAGTTCAATAGACCCCAATTTTCTTTTCTACAAAATAAATAAAGTTAAATTGATTCTGTAAATATTTGGCATCATGATGCTTTACAAAAATTATTGCAATAATTTAGTTATGTAGCTTACAAAATGAGTTTCTATAAAAAGGAACTATAAAGAAAACCAGAGATAGAATATAGAAGTTGACACACTGGTTTATTGAAGAGAAGTAGGTGATTATGTTGTCTCTTAGTTGATGATAATAGATAAATAGATAGATGATAGATAGATAGATAGATAGATAGATGATAGATAGATAGATGATAGAAGATCATAGATATAGATATAGATAAAAACACTCTTGAGTCCATGGAGATGCTTAAGTATGCCAACCATGTTTTCCATTACAGGGGTACAACCAATTTCTTTTATTTGATTAGCATCAGACATCAATAAAAGAGCTAAGATAGAAATAGATTTCTTAAATTATAGACCAGCCATTCTGTTTGAGGTTGCCTAAAATTTGAACAGTGAAGCTTACAGGCTGTTAACTAATTACCATAATAAACAATGCAAGTCAAAAAAGCGTTCTGCCTACAAAACATAACATACAAAAAATATAATCAAAATTATAAATCAGATACTGTCAGTAAAACGAAGACATGCAGAAATATTTTTTTAGAAAGGAGACATCAGGCTTAAGCAAAGGTCAAAAATCAATTCCCTTCACTCAGCATGAATGTGCAAAAACAGCACTCAAGTCTGCCCTTCTATATCAGGCTTTTTTTTTTTTTCTTTCCAAGGTCTAAACCTTAAGAATTGGGGAAAAAAAAATCCTAGGAGCTCATATTTTACTGAACAAATATTAATTGACCAAAGAGGAAAAAAATCTGAATTATTTTCCCTTCTACAACAGTTTCTCTAGATGAAGTGCCACCTTTCAAAAGTTACCAGGTAATGAACTTTGATGTACTCATTTTAAATTTGTCAGTTGGGAATTCATTGCACATAAGATTTTATGTAGCATTAAATGCAAATGATCCTATATTTCCAATTATCCCACCAATTAGATGTAAATTAGAAAAAGCTCTTCTAACTTAAGGAAAATTTTGTGTTAAAAAAGTTACATTGTTTGGTATTTTTCACCTAAAACCTTAATATAAGAGTAACTCAAATACTGTAAATCAGGATGAGATAATTTTATAGGGTAGAATGTCCAGATGTAAATTATCCTCCAAAAAAAAAATCTTTTTTTCTTGCAAATAAATACAGTATTTTTTTTTAACAAAAATGATTGTAGTGAGAGGCTATATGAATTAAAATTATGAATAGAACATCAATAACCAAGTCAGCTACAGCCCAGCTATGGAATAAAAAAATCCATTCTTAGCATTTATGATTGTAATAATTATCTTTACCCAGCAAATAATAAAAAGTTAGGCAATCTCAAAGTTTCTGTTAGTCAAGGAAAAAAAAAAGTAAACACAAGACTTTTAGAGTATTCTTTTTTTAATATTTCCATTAGGGATGATTTTATTAAAAACAGTATTTCTACATTTGTTTTAGTATTTCTACACTTTTAAAACTTCTCAACTCAGATGATTAATCAAAATGGGATTTGTGCGCACCAAATTTTCTGCATTTTGAATTTTAAAAAGCACTCTATCAACCTTATTTTTAAAAAACATTTACCTTTATACTATTGTCAGAAGTCACCATAAAACCTTAGTTTAACACATTTCACAAAACAAACACAAGAATAAAAGCTTTTCAAGTTGATTTGTAAAACACATTTTTAAATACTATTACAACTTTACATAATGCATTGACTTGAATTCACAATTACACATTCAGATAATATTTGTGACAATTTTATTAGCGATCACTTGATTTGTATTACTGTAGAGAAACACAATTGTGCCTGCTGTATTTCAACAATGATCCTTCAGCCTTCACAAAGAAATACAAAGAGCATACTTGAGAATGAAGTAGCAGAATATTCTTTTTTTATGTGTCAATGTCAGGTTTTCTAGGGGAAAAAAATCCTGTATATTCATGCACACAAACCGTCCATCAGAAATTAGTTTTGTGACTATTTCTATATGTTATGCTTCAGCAAAGTTATTTACTAGCATGTAAATTTTGTGACTATTGACCATCTAAGGCATTTTAAGAATTGATAATCACTATGCCCTCATAGTTTTGTTTGTTTGCTTTATTTTTTTGTTTGTTTGTTTATTTTGTTTGTTTTATTTTGTTCTTAAACATAGAAAGGATAAGAAAACAGATCTAGGGGGCGCCTGGGTGGCTCAATCGTTAAGCATCTGCCTTCAGCTCAGGGCGTGATCCCGGCATTATGGAATCGAGCCCCGCATCAGGCTCCTCCGCTGGGAGCCTGCTTCTTCCTCTCCCACTCCCCCTGCTTGTGTTCCCTCTCTCGCTGGCTGTCTCTATCTATAAAATCTTAAAAAAAAAAAGAAAACAGATTTAGGAAAGTCAGGTTTTTATTTTGTTTTGATCAAACAATGTCCAGCAATAATAGTTAATATAATATTGACTTAAAGGCTTAAACATTATTTCCTCTAAACAAACTTTTATGCTTTTTATTGCATTATACTGTGTCTGATTGTAGTTTTATAAGCACCACCAAAATATGCATTAAATATTACTTGTAAACATTTTCTTCAGGTATTTTCATGTAAATCTTAAATTCCCATTTGTCTACACCTACTAAGTTTACACTGATAGAAACTACAGTCACTGGGTGCCTGGGTGGCTGTCTTTAGGGTCTGTGTTCACCTCTGGTCGTGATCCCAGGATCCTGAGATCAAGTCCTGCATAGGTCTCCTTGCTCAGCGGGAACCTGCTTCTCCCTCTCCTTCTCCCTCTGCCTGCCTCTCCTCCCTGCTTGTGCTCTCTCTTTCTCTCTGACAAATAGATAAATAAAACCTTTAAAAAAAAAAAAAAGAAATTTCAGACACAAAACCCATTCAAAATACAAATGGCTGGCTTTAAAGCATATGAACTTTCTATTCCTATGTATTGCAGATTGCTCTCAAAAGATGTGCTAAATTATACTCCATCATTTTTCATACTTCTCATTTGTATTTACGATAATAGTTTTAAACAAAATGATGAAAGTCTTTGCTTGAAGTATCAGCTTTTACAAGATATGTTGAATTCCCCTTGGTTGTTTCCATTTTGTCAGATTTTGTCCAACAAAATGAAACACTTTTGTTATTTACATTCTGGGTTATTATATATTCTTATTTGTTTTCAAATGTCCCTATCAGTGACTTTTATGCTTTCCAACTGAAATTCTATTTTTTTAGAAAACTGAAATTTACATTGATATATTTTATGACTCTAATTTTGCTTGATATATTTTAGATTTTTGAGTATTTTCTTTTCATTTTTTAATTTCATTTGAAGTAATTTAAAGATAGTAATATCCCTTTATAATTTTTCAAAGTTTAGATGTCAACATTGGTTTGCAACTCTTTAAAGCAGGTGTCAAAATTTAATTTTCATAGCAGTGGCTTTTTTAGAATATACTGACTTCTACGGATCCACTTCTGGGAGGGAATTTCATAAGCTTTCAGACACATATAGTTTACAATACTTGTTCAGAATGCTTACACACCCTGGAACCTCTGGTTCATTATTAAATTCTAAAAGAACATGCTATTAATAATCTGCATATAGACAATAGAATTCAACATCACACTTAGTAAAAAAGAAAACAAAACTTAAAATTTATAATAAACTGCTCACATAAATGAAAATTACAATGATATTTTTCATAATCTAAATTTAATGAGATCACTATAACAAAACTCAATATGTATTACAACAGAAAATGTTTAAATTTGTAACTATAGCTTATGTCATAAATTTTATCTATATATAGAAAAAATCTTGCCTATGTTAGTAGCTGTTTTGGGGGAGTCAGAAGTTATACATGGATTTTATATTTATATATATATATATATAT
>NW_024423453.1:23906157-23953060 GCF_017311325.1 Ursus maritimus | reverse complement strand
TATATATATATATATATATGGATTTTCAGTTGAGTGGAGTATCAGTATTTCTAAACCCCACATTGTTCAAGTGTAAACTGTAATGCTGTATGTCAATTATACCTAAAAAAACAAAACAAAACAAAATAATAAAACCCCTTTACCTGCCTTCTACCCACTGGTTTTCTATACAACCAATGTCATTGGTTTACTAGTATTCAGATTTAATAAGCTACATTGGAACATTTAAAAACACACAGTAATCCATTGCTCTTGGAAGTTGTTCATTTTCTAGTAGTGATAGACTCTTAAGTAAGTAATTTGATTTCTGAGGATCCCAATTTCCTAAAATGCATAATAAAAGGGGCTTGACAAACTTAAAAAAAAAAAAAGAAATAATGTTGCCTAGAAACTTCTTCTTTGAATACTCACCTACCCTTAATCTCTCTCCCAATGATTTTTCTGTAATACTCCCCAAATTTTAATATATTACTTTGATTATCATTTTTCTACTTAGAACCTTAATAGACGTGTTAGAAATGGAAAAACATTCTATGCTCATGGATTAGAAGAACAAATATTGTTAAAATGTCTGTGCTACCCAGAGCAATCTACACATTCAATGCAATCTTTATTAAAATACAAGCAACATTTTTCACAGAGTTGGAACAAATAATCCTAATATTTGTATGGAACCAGAAAAGGCCCCGAATAGCCAAAAGAATGTTAAAAAGAAAACCAAAGCTGGTGGCATTACAATTCCAGACTTCAATTTCTATTACAAAGCTGGAATCATCAAGACAGTATGATACTGGCTTAAACAGACACATAGATCAATGGAGCAGAATAAAGAACCTAGAAATGGACCTTCAACCTATGGTAAACTAAAATTTGACAAAGAGAGAAAGAATATCCAATAGAAAAAAGACAATCTCTTCAATAAATAGTGTTGGGAAAATTGTAGAAACTGAATCATTTTCTTACCCCATACATAAAGATAAACTCAAAATGGATGAAAGACATAAATATGAGACAGGAATCCATCAAAATCCTAGAGGAGAACACAGGCAGCAACCTCTTTGACCTCAGCTGCAGCCACTTCTTACTAGACATGTCTCCAGAGGCAAGGGAAACAAAAGCAAAAATGAAGTATTGGGACTTCAAGATAGAAAGCTTATGTACAACAAAGGAAACAGTTGACAAAACTAAGAGGCAGCCCATGGAATAGGAGAAGATATTTGAAAATGACATTACAGATAAAGGGCTGATATCCAGGATATATAAAGAAACTTCTTAAACTTAACACTCAAAAAACAAATAACCCAGTCAAAAAAATGGGCAGAAAACATGAACAGACAGTTCTCCAAAGAAGACATACAGATGGCTAACAGACACGTGGAAAAATGCTCAATATCACCCGGCATCAGGGAAACACAAATCAAAGTCACAATGAGATACCAGCTCACACCAGTCAGAATGGCTAAAATTAACAAGTCAGGAAACTACGGATGTTGGTGAGGAAGTGGAGAATGGGGAACCCTCTTACAATGCTGGTGGAAATGAAAACTGGTTCAACTACTCTGGAAAACAGTATGGTGTTTCCTCAAAAAGTTGAAAATAGAGCTACCCTATGACCCAGGAATTGCACTACTAGGTATTTACCCAAAGGATACAAACACAGGGATCTGAAGGGGTACCTGCAACTCCAATGTTTATAGCAGCGATGTCCACAATATCCAAACAATAGAAAGAGCCCAGATGTCCATCCACAGATGAATGGATAAAGAAGATGTGGTGTATAAATGGAATATTACTCAGCCACCAAAAAAAGAAAGAAATTTTACCATTTGCAACAATGTGGATAGAACTAGAGGGTATTATGCTAAGCAAAATAAGTTAATCAGAGAAATATAATGGTATGATTTCACTCATGTGGAACTTAAGAAACAAAACAGAGGATCATAGGGGAAGGGAGGGAAAAATAAAATAAGCTGAAATCTGAGAGGGAGACAAACTTTAAAGGAAACTTAACTATAGGAGGGTTGCTGGAGGGGAGGTGGGAGGGTAACTGGGTGATGGGCATTAAGGAGGGCATGTGATGTAATGAGCACTGGGTGTTAGATGCAACTGATGAATCACTGAACTCTCTCTGAAATTAATACACTATATGTTAATTAATTGAATTTTAGAAAGGCTATCATCTTTATCCTTTTTTCTCAAGAACATCTGTTAAGAATACAAAAAATTACAATGACTTTTTTTATTCTTATCTGATAATCTAATTTTTCCATTCTAAAATAGGAAGAATATGAAATACCTGCATAACTTGATTATTATCTCCAATTAGCATTCTCCCAAAGGAATGGAGAATCCATGTCTTTCAATTTATCGTTCTTCTTTTTCTGTCGCATTTTGTCAGCTTACAAAACTTTGAACCCTATAAGTAAAAATTATGTAGTTCTGAATCTATATTTCCAAAGAACTCCATAAACCATTTGGTATTCTTGAGAGGAGACAGAAGAGTTTTCACATGAAAGAGGTAAGCAACAACAATAGATATTGTAAATCAGAAGTCGCAAGTGTTATTTGTATCAAAGGTGAGGGAGTATTATCACAGTATCAGGCAGGGATATATTAGTGGAAAACACAATGATGACTGAAAGTAGAAGAGAAATTAACAAAGATACATTAATAAAAAAATAATAAAAATTTGTCTAAATCTGATGAATAGTAGAGAGTAAATCATTGTAACAATATAGGGTTTGTGTTACCGACCTGTTACAGTGGATTCATCCTTATAAACACAGTTCAAACAAGAGCCAGTGATAAGAGCAAAGTTGATACAGAAATAAATACTGAGCAGTCTGGTTTCTACCCAGTTCCCTCAAAATAATATTACTTTAGCTGCTGGCATGTCATAAACATTTGGTTAATCCTAACCTCTTTGTTGTGTGTATGTATGTTTATACACACATTTTCACAATAGTGTTCCTTCCATTAAACTTTTTTCAGAGAACAAGAATCATGACTATTTCATTTCCTTTATTCAGTCTCCTTGAGAGTGTTATGAGGAGATAAGCACTTATTAAATGTCATTATTTTGCTTAATAATGTTGATGAAAAGGAAATATAAATACCAAACACTTGCTAGAGGAAAACATATTTCCTGTACATTGGAATATTCTGCTTAGATTCAGTATTTTTCTGCTAATTAAATTAAGACACATTCTCTTTGATAGTAGTCTTTTATGAAAGCTTTTATGGAAGTGTATTTTGAAACTTAAATTATTGAACATGTCTAAAATTCACTCTAATAAAAATCAAAACACAGTCAGAATACTTCACTTAACAATGCTGATATATTTTTACAATTTTGAAAGATATTACATTTTACATGTTTAATGAAAAAATTAAGAATGAAATTTGACATGATAAATTGAAATGATTAGTTAAAATTTATTCTATTACAAAAGAGAAAGGGAGATTGAAATCTTGAACAAGGGTAATCCATCTTTGAGATTCCTTTGACAAATAATCTTATCTCTACCTTAATCATCTTTTTTGTAATTTTGCAGAACTCTCTCATTTGAATTATTGCTTGTCCTACAGTTTTGTTAGCCTAACGATTCTTATTATATTATTGCACGTAAATATATAAGAATATGTTAAGCTAAAGAGCTATAAATCCTTTTAATATAGAGAAAAAATAAACCTATTTAAACTTAAATTATACTTAGAATGTGCTTAATCATATGTATATGACACAATTCATACCGTCATAAAATCTACAATATTAAACTATTTCAGAAATTATTTTCATTACTACTCACATTTTGTAACATTTTTGGAAGCACCGTAATAGTTTTTTTTTTTTAATCCTATACACAAAAACACTGTAAGCATAGTAAACAAACGAACAAACAAAAATTAAACTTTAACTTTGTAAACTCTTTTGGAAGTTTCAGGTGTTTTTGCGGAAAGAAAGAATCCTTTATCAATCACATAAATGCTCTTTCTGGCTTTTAAACATTTTCTACAAACAACGCCACTCCTTTTATTTTACAATCTATTAGCATGAGAAAATCATGCAAATGTTCTTGTGACTAAAATGTAAAGCTCAGCTTACAGAGAAACTAAAATTCATTCTATTTATGGACAAGCTTTTCTCCTCCTCCAATATTCACATAATAGGTTTTCAAAATAGATATGCCTAATCCTGTTTTCTATCATTCAGAACAGTAGTATATATGGTTCTTAAAAATAAAGTGTTAACATTGACATTTTAGAAAACAAACACATTTCATTCATGAATTTAAGAATTCTTTACAGAAATCCATACTTTTCAGATACCTGCAGTTGCTCCTTATTTCAATGGTTTATTGTGGTACCATTGAATGTAATAGAACTTAATGCTATAAAAATATTGATATCAATGAGATCATTCCCATCTTTTTATACTGTGGAAACTGAGTCTTAAAATGTATATTACCTATTTATTATTCACTTTCACTGTTCTATGATTAATATTGCTCCTAATATTTCTGTGAGAGGCTACATATTCTTTCATAATAACATTATTGCCAATTATTGACTTAGTTTGGATATAGTGTAAACTGATATAAGCAATGTTTAATTAATGCTATGTACATTTTCTGTAATCAGGATGATGGAGAGAAAGAAACAAATGCATATAGATTTTATTGGTCACCTACTTTGTGCTAGGCACCTTGCTAATACTTGGAGATATCACTCTGAATACATCTCCTCACCAGTTCTTTGGAATTTTTCTCGAAAATGTAATGAGTTATAATATTATTATTTAATTTCAAATAAGAACACTGGTGGTGTCCTTCAAAAGAAATTTAAAAAGAATCAGCAGAAGGAAAGAGAAAATTAAGTCATCCTATATCTACCGTTCAAGTGTGTATAATTAAAAATATATGTAAATAAATTTAACTTTATTTTAGTTTTATTGAAAATTATAAAGAGAACCATCACAATATTTAAAATTAATGATAATTAAACTAACTTAACATTGGGAGGAGAACATGAATAATAACTACTGCAAAAATATGTGTTCATTTGCTCATTTTTCATTTTTTCAGATTAGGGTTTTTATTAGTACTGTATGAAACTGATTAATCAAGAAATTGAGGTTTAACTATATTACAAAAATATATGAAGTGAGCTTATAGAAAAATTAAAAGATTAGAAATAGCACAGGAAATAGAAAAGACATACATGTACACAAATAGTACTAGACAACTACCAAATAAATTAAGATCTCAAAATAATATATTGAAAATGCAATATACATGGACAAAATTTTTTAAATAATAATTTTAAAAAACTATTTATTTCAGTTACTAATACATAACAAATTACCATAAGTGTCAATGTCAAAAAAAATAACATTACACTCAAGGATTCTGAAATTCATAAATTCAGACAGCATAGAAGGGATGTTTTTTCCCTGCTGCACTGCTTCCCCATTTGTATTAATCAAAGGTGGGAATTGGAATCTTGTGAAGTCTAGATTACTTACCTGTCAAGAGGCTGACCCTGAATATAGCTGAGTGGTTCTGCAGAACACCAACTCATGGCCTCTCCTTGTTGCTGAAGTTTACTCACAACACAGGGAACATCCCTTGAAAGGATCAGCTGGCAGGTAACTTTCCTTTTATGTTCTGGCCTCCCACCACATTCTTTTCAATAGAACCATGTTACTAAACCTAGTCCACTCTCAGGAGAGGAGAGACTACATCCCACATCTCAAATGAAGTAGTGTCACTGTCACATTGTAAGAAGAAATAGACAAAAAAAAAATTAAGATAAAATTTAAAAAATAAAAAAAAAATAGTCTCTTAAATATAGAGTATAAATTGATGGTTACCAGAGGGGCGATGGGTGGGGAGATAGGAGAAATAGGTGATGGGGATTAAGAGTATACTTATCATGATGACCACTGAGTGACGTCTATACATTGTTGTGTATACAATGCCTAGAATTGTTTAATCATATATGGTACACCTGCAGAATATAACATTGTACATTAATTATACTGGGGTTTATTTTATTTCATTAATTTTTTAAAGATTTATTTATTTATTTTAGAGAGAGAGCTTGAGCGGGGGTAAGGGTAGAGATAGAGAAAGAAAGAGGAGAGAATCCTCAGGCAGACTCCCCGCTGAGTGCAGAGACCCACATAGGGCTCAATCCAAGAACCCTGAGATCATGACCTCAGCCAAAATCAAGAGTCAGATGGTTAACCAAATGAGCCATCCGGGTGTCCCTGTACTGGGATTTGAAAAAAGATGGAATGGAATTTGATGGTGCAGTTATATTTGGAAAATGAAATCTGCCACAATTTAAATAAGGAGAAAAAATGTGAGTAAGTCAAAATAAAATATTAAAAGCAATGAATTAGAAATGGATATATTTGTGAGATCAATCAAAATAAATGAAATCAGTCCATTAAAAACTTTTCTTACATTGCTAAAGCAACAAAAACTCTTTGGTACATAAAAATACCATCTGAAACAAAGTGACTTAGAAATCTCAGAACCAAAGCCAAACAAACAAAACAACAAAATAAACCTATAATTGCTCTCTGTTCATTTAAAACAATTAGTATGAAAGTAACTACACAATTTCTGATTAAGCTCAGTTTTAACAATTATTGGATAATTATAACAATGTTCATGTACATGACAAATAGTTAAACACCATTTTATACACAATTAAATCTTCTCAACATTCATATAAAAATATTTATTAGGGATATTATTTTACAGATGTTTAAAATGAGGCTGAGACCCATTAAGTAATTGTAAAAGAACTTAAATCTTAATCTGCCTCAAGGTTTATACCTATTATTTTGTATACTTAACTGTTATTATAGATAATTTTTGGCTTAATTTTAAAAATTTTGATACAGCAATTTCAAATTAAAATTGACAGCTAACGTTTAATCTGGTTTAAATATCTATGATTTAACCATGCACATTCATAATATGCCTAACCAATGATAAATTTTGACACAATGATTTATTTGAACTCTTAAAAGTTATTTGAAAAATACTTGCAATTTTCAAAATATCTCACCTTTTTTCAATTCTAGACGTAAGTAGGCACAACACTTTCCTTTCCTGATACTACATAACATTTTAGAGTGTTTAGTTGTATAACTAAATTTTAAGTTATTCAAGGACTCTTCACTATATACTTTCTCTTCCACATTCTGTATAGTGCCAGGAACTCGTGGATGTTTAATAAGGATTAATTGGTGTCAATGGCAATAATGACTTCTATTATCTCCTTGAATACTGATACCATTAAGAATGTGATGCTTAAATGGATCTAACCTTATTTATAATTTCTAACAATGACCAGGTGATTTAATATGAAACAGCCTTTTCAAGTGAATAAAAGTAGGAAATTAGCATATAATAAAGTAATTACTATACTGTATCATAATCTTAATAAATTGAAGTTACAATTATCCAGACCAATGCTTGGTAAAGGATATTTGGTAGGCATTTACAGGTACCCATTAAGCAAATCTATTTATTCAAGGTGTAATCACACATAAGAAAGTCAATATGGTAAAAAGAACACTGGACTTGGAACCAAACTGACCGTCAGTGTCAGCTCCATTATTTGTAACTGGAACATCCTGATCATATTACTGAGGCATTAGACATACTTATTTACTTATCAATAAAGGAAATAATCACACCAAACCTCACAAGCTTATCTTTATATCTAAATAAATTACACAACAGATTGCCAAATGAATAAAAATATCCAGCTATATTAAAATATAACTGGAGGTTTTATTAGGATTCTAAAGAAAAGCAATAAGGGGGGTGATGATGAAGAGGGTAAGGGCTTGGAATTGGCAGGTAGAGTAAAGAACCTTTGAAAAAAAATGTACACTTTAAAAATTGAAGGGTAAATAAAATCACTCTGTCATTAAAAAAAAAAACAAAAACAAATAAACTGCATGTGCAGCTTTCCAAGCAATATAAAGAGCCTGCACAATGGACAAAGGGAGGAAGGGCTTTACTTAATTCAGGAACAAAGAATGAAGAGTGCTAGGATAAGAACTTAAGGAAGTAGGACAGGGAAGTCCAAGAAGGACTTTTCAGAGATGATAGGGCAAACAAGATTGAGATGGTGTGAATGATAAGCTAGGAAGAAAACTTAGAAATTAGGCCAAGAGATGAAATGAGACAAGACAAACATTTCTTTGAAGATGTTGCTATGAAGATCAATAGTGACATTGATAAAACAGCTCAGGAGGAGTATTGCAGGTATATGACACATTTCAGTGATTTAAATAGTGAATATGGTGTATTTCCTCAGAAATTATGCAGAAAAGTCCCAATATACAATAAGTAGAGGTTGCAATTAAAATACAGCAAAGCTCCCTTGAATGCATAGCTGATGAGAAATGTATCATTGCAAGAAAGTAAAGAATATCCCAGAACTACTAACTGGAAGTTGATGTTTGAGCCATTTAGGGATAGACTTGGAGGTTGAATTTGTCTTTTTTGGTAGCCAAGAGGTCTGGAAGTTTGCAGCCATTTGGTCAAACAGATAAAGTGTACCAAGGCCGGAGGTAGGAGCTAAGATTACAAAATTAAAAAAAAAAAAAATCAACTTTCCAAGGCCCCAGTGATTACTGGAAGGAGATACCGACCCACAGAGACAGGAAAACAGCTGAGATTTTGCATCTATCTTTGAGACCTTCAGAATATATAAAAATTATCATTATCTGTATGTAAGCACAATTTTAATACCTTGGGTAGGATAGAAAGAGGCCAGATGCAGATCAAGAGAGAGAAAGCAGAACAAATGCTATATAGTTCTGTTCCTCAGAGCGCCCCAGGGAGAACACAGAACTCTACACAGGACCAGTTAGGGGGAAGCCCAAGAATTGATCACAAGGCAGAAGGAGAGAGAATTGTGAGCACATGTCTTTACTGTGATTTTGGTAAGAAGGAAGGGCGAGGCAGGGTACACCCACCTAGCATTGGCTAATTTGAATTATTTTGGAACACACTGGGGCATAAAGGCTGCGCCTTCTTGTCTGTTACTTGGCCCAAGGGCAATGGGGGCAGGAGTACAGTGGCCAGAGTGTGAAAATCCAAGTGGTTATTAGTGTGGATTTAATTAGCTGCTCAATTTAGAGATTGAACTGGCCTCCAGCCAGGGCCTCAAAACTGAGTCAAGGCGGCATCAAAAACAAAAACAAACAAACAAAAAACTATATTATAACCACATAGTATAAATAAGAATAAAAGCTCACTGAGATATTATGAAATTGCAGAACACCAAGAGCAAAAAGAAAATCTCATATGCACCCAGAGAAGAAACAAGAAGAAATTCCAAGAATGACATTTATATTACTTGATACTTTGCAACAGCAATATTAGCTAGAAGAAAGTGAAACTGTATCTCTAACGTACTAAGAAATTCTGCAATTCACTGTGCAATTAAGCTATATTACAATGCAAATAAATATATGAGCTTATAGAAACGTACTTATAAGTCAGACATTTCGTTTTAAAATATTACATACAAAAAACAATAAACACAAAAAAACACACAAAAATTACTCATTTGGTTTCTACAGGAATCCTACGAAATAGATTATGCCAAGTACCTGATTTTCCAGATCAAAAACTGAAGCATGGAGAGATCAAATAATTTTCAAAACATGACAAAGCTAGTAAACCAATTTCTAGATCACAAGTTTCTAATTGTTACATTAAATGACTCCACCAATATACTGAAAAAGATTCCACCAGTTTTAGATCATCACTAAAGATAATACTTAAAAATATGATTCAAAAGAGAAAGTTATTCCAGAAAGAAAGGAATGAAAGAATGGGAGAGAAGAAAGAGAGTGAGAGAGAGAGAAGAAAGAAAGAAAGAAAGAAAGAAAGAAAGAAAGAAAGAAAGAAAGAAAGAAAGAAAGCGGGAGGGAGAGAAGGAAGGGAGGGAAGGAGGAAGGAAGGAAAAAGAAAGAAAGAAGAAAGAAAGAGAAAGCAAAAAATAGTGTGCTGAAACTTGCTCAAATAAATCTTTCAAGAGCAGATTATTATTTTCATTACTTTTGCAAGGCAGTTGTTAAAGCATTAGTAGGTTGAAATTGGCCACAGTGGAAGTATTCCTACCAAAGGTATCAGTTAATCTTACAAATCAGAGTTTTTTCTCCACTCATACTCCAAGCTAGAGTGAGGAAACTGATTAATTCATGTAAATGACTGTGCATTACTGAAGAATAAAACAAAAATAATGGCTCCTCAGAGGGTATAAAAATAATATAAATTCAAAGGTAGGCCAAAAAAAGTTGAAATATTGTAATTTAATGCATTATAATTTCCTTGAATTAGTTGGGGGATGGAGGGATAGTGATGAATGAAAAATAATTTTAAAAGAAATTAATAAAATATCATAATACAATTGAGAGAAAGAACAAAATATAGCTTAATATAGCTTCTCTAATGAATAATATGATAGACAAAACTGGCAAAAGAAGACATGAAGAAAAGGAAAATGAATAAGTAAACAATGGCAGACATAAAAATGGGCATAAAAACATAGAAGACTTTAAAATGAACGTAAAACAATATGTAATATTTGGAAATAAATAGAAAATTAAATTTAAATTCATGATTTTGAAGAAAAGTTTATCAAAGCTGAAAGAATAAGTAGAAAACTATAATAGAAATATAACTATTAATCTAACCAAACGAATTTTTAAGACTCATCAAAACAAATAAATGAACAAAACAACTGACAAAAATATTCTATAGGGAAGATTTCCAAATGTTCAAGGAACTCCTATTTAAAAATTAACTCTGGAAAATAGAAAAAGACAACGTTCTCCCCAATATTTTTTTCTAATGCTGTAAAACTCTGAGACCAACACCAGGTAAGAAAAATGTGAAATAGAAAAGTTAAGCTAATCTCATGGATGATTATCTATTTCTGTGTTTATATACATTACAAAGCAATTCCAGAAAAAATATCTATTTATGAAAGATTTCTAGCAAAGTAGTAGAAGAAAATTCCGTAATCTGATGAATCTTTCTCCGTTGTGTCCAAGCAGCAAAGGATTGCTACATAAAACAAGGGAAGGGGGGGAAAACTGAATGGGAAGAAATCAGAGGGGAAGACAAACCATGAGAAACTCTGGACTCCAGGAAACAAACTGAGGGTTACAGAAGGGAGGCAGGTGGGGGGGATGGGGTAACCGGGTGATGGATATTAAGGAAGGCACATGTTGGGATGAGCACTGGGTGTTATACACAACTAATGAATTGTTGAACACTACAACAAAAACTTATGATGGCTAACTGAACATAATAAAAGAAAATGTATTAAAAATTCCTGTGGGGGGAAAAAATTCCTGTGAGTCAAAATCGATAGAAGAGGAAATTCAGATGGCTAGTTGAACTAAAAAGTTGAAAATCTGGCAAATCAATATCACTCCAAGGGATATATTCACATTCTCACAAGAAAAAATATTCTATGTACATTCATTAAAGCTTTCTTTTTTTTAACAGCAAACAATAAGAAAATAATCAAGTAAAAGAAGTTCTATAAATAAAATGAAGCATTATAAAAGAATGAAAACAAATGAAACAGAGCTCCATGTATCAAGGAAGACACATAATTCTGTATGCCATTGGAACATGAATTTTACTTTTATAAATTTAATTATAATAATAAATAATAAAAAGCAATCTCTGACATTGTTTATTTAACAAAAAATTAATGTCTGATAAACCAAATATTAAGACAAGAAAACAATTTCATTCGGAAATGATAATTCTACTCCCTTCAACACAAATAAGTTGTTTTTTTTTTCCAAAAAATATGCAAGGGTAGAATTCATCTTTCAAATTCAAAATATGGCTTTAATTTTCCTTAGTTTCTCTATGTCAAAAACATGTTTTTATTCATCTCTAAGCAGGTCACTGAAGTAAACAAATGTCTCTATTATTAAAATTTTCTGCTTAAAAAAAGAAAGAAATGAGCTATCAGGTCAATGGAATAGCATGAGGAAAATTCAATGCATATTGCTAAGTGAAAGAAACCAATCTGAAAGGCTACATACTACATTATTCAATATATAGAGCATTCTGGAAAAGGCAAAACCATAGAAACAGTAAAAATTCTGTTGTTGCCAGGAGTTCCAGGACAATTGGGGCAGGATGAACAGGCTGGACTGCGGTTTTTAGGGCAGTGAGACTATTCTATATGGGTAGAATTATGGATTCTATATGGTGGATACATTATGTATTAGTAGGACCCATAGAACTTACAATACAAAGACAATCCTAATGTAAACTATGGACTTGAGTTAATAGTGTAATAATAGTGTTCATCAGTTGTAACAAGTGTATCACACTAATACAAGAGATTAGGGAAAGGGGAAACCATACTTGAGGGATGGGAAGGATGTATATGGGAATTTTGCACTTCTTGCTCAATTGTCTATAAACCTAAAACTAGTCTAAAGAAGTCTGTTAATTTAAAAACATAACACACATATTCTAAAAGTAGATAAATGAACGGTTGTTATGTAATACAATCACATGAAAGAAAAATACACTCACTAGGGCAAATAATGCTTATTCTTATCATGTCATTAGCAAATGTGAAATAATATGTGCTGTGATGGATATTATCAGTGTTCATTAAACGATTTTCCAGTTGGAATGTATTTGAAGATGATATGAAATAAAATCTTCGATGTCAACATTTGATGTGCTTACGCTGCATGTGAAGGACCAATCTACACACATTATATATGCACACGTAAAAGTAAAAAAAAAATGAGGCAGATCCTGGGCAATATTTTTAGATATGTGCAGATGGCACTCACGTTCATTTGAAGTTCATTTATTCAGTGTGATCACTTTCTATTTTGCACTGCTGGGAGCTGGTAGACCTCCTTTGTTTGTCCTGTGTATCTCTGTCCATCTTTGCACAATGGAGCTCTTTCTTTATTAACTCTTCAGCCTGAACTAATTTTGTATATATATGTGGAGACAGAATATACACACACACACACACACATATGTATATATGTGTATATTTAGTCTGGAGGACTACTTTCTGAACCCTTTCTTCATTCATTTTAAAACTTTGAATTTTCATACTTCTTAAAAATACATCATTGGTGAGAATTTTCAAAGGCTCTGCCCTCATCCTTTTCCATGCTATACTGTCATCAATTTTTTATGTTTTATGAACCTCTGTATTTCTTTCCATCCACGTGCAGTTTATTTCTAGTTCTTCTCAGAGCATGTTCTAAAAATCATTTTCTGTAATTACTATCATGTTGATCGATTGTGTTCCGTATGAAACTGGTAAACATTTTCTTTCCTTGATAGTCATTTTACTTCAGCTCTTTCTGAAAAAATAAAAAAATCTCTCCTCAACTTCTTTATACACTGAGCAAATAATTCAGTGACTCCGTTATTTACACAATGATCACATTTGGATGCAAGGGGGCAGTGGAAGAGGGGTTCAGAATGACAGCAGTAAAGCCAAGCATTGAAGTGAACGTGTGTCTCTGTTGTTCCCTAGTGATTCCTCAGGAAAATTCCTTGCCTTCTGTGCTTCAGTTTCTTGGAGAAGGGGATAATAACAGCATTTATCTTTTAAGGTAGAAAAGAAAAATTAAATTTGGGTTTATATAACTAACAACACATTAATTATCCAGCATTGAAAATTGTTCGATACCTGAGGTCTACTTGTAAGGCTATTGCCATGATTATTTTAAATGTATATTTTATGTAACCTGCAATATTGCTTTCTATAATATGTAATATTCTCATATTCTTGGCACCATACAGTCCAGGAGATTAGATTTCTGTGCCCGTCTTTAAACCATCTGCCTAGTCGATACATGCTGAAGAGCACTAGTCGATACATGCTGAGAATTAACTACTCAAGAAGAATTTTGACTTCTGGGCAAGTGGTTTAGTCTTCATTACATAAGGTGAATGGACCAGTAATGAGACTGGAAGTCATATTTTTGGGGCATCTGCAAAGTTCTAAAGACTGTAAAGCTTATCTAATTCAATCTTCAAAAGCAATATAAGAATTTTGTGTCATTAGCTCTTAATTACCAGACAGAAAGTGGATTTTTTGGTGAAGATGCCAGACTGGAGTTTTGGAGCCTTGATTTTCAATCCCATGTGCTGTGTGTAAAAATAGTCACACGAAATCCTAAAGTTCTAAACCCCTGCAGTACAGACATCTAGAAAGAATCACTTATTCTATTTTATTTTACTTTATAAAATGTTTATATTTTATTGACCTTAACCATTAAACCTTTCATTTTGAGTTTTCACTAAGAAGTAAAAAAATAACATTTCTCCTCTCCTGGTCTAATTTAGAAGGCATGACCAACCTCTATTGAGCAACAGGTTAATGATTATCTACGAGGCCAGCCTTTCTAGGTATTCTGCTCTGTAGTAGGCCTATGTATCCAAATAATGTGGATAATGGTGTTTTCAAAAATGTTATTATCTGTGTTATCATGTTTTCTTTTCATGTTATATTAAATTATATTCATAATAGTTGAAGTTTTAAAGTCAATTGTTTCTGCCAGAAGTCTGTACTTCCACAACCTCTCATTTCGTCTTTTGTGGTTTCTGTTTCTTTACTGACGGCACTGTTATTAAATTAGGTTTGTAAGAAATTTTTTTTAAAGATTTTTATTTATTTATTTGAGAGAAAGGGAGAGAGAGCACGAGCAGGGTGAGGGGCAGAAGGAGAAGCAGACTTTCTGCTGAGCAGGGAGCCCGATGTGGGGCTCAATCCAGGGACTCTGGGATCATAACCTGAGCTGAAGTCAGGTGCTTAATCAACTGAGACACTCGGGGGCCCTGAAAAATTTGAAATATCTTCTACTTCTCCTATGTCCCACAAATTAACCACAAAACTATCTAAGGTGTCTTTGAAACCCCTCTGTCTGCCGTTTCCACTGGGCTGTGTCTCTGGTACAAGCTCCCCACACTTATGCTCTTCCAATAGGACTTTTGATTCCCCATCTACTTGCTTTCACATCTTTCTTCCTTGCTATCAACAGATGCCACTGCAGAAACACATTGGTGGCTGATGTGCTAAAAGAATTGTTTCATTGGTTTGGAAGAACCCTCTTATTTTTAACATTTCACCCAACTTCGCTTTATGTCCTTACCTTCTACTGCTTTTTCAGCAACATTTTTGCCAGCAGTACTAGACTAATATAATCTCCATTCAGTGTTATTAACCAGTTATTTACATGGCCAATCCCTAAGTCAATAGGTGGCAAAGAGCATTTCACCCATGCTAAAAAACTTTTCAAGGGTGTGTATATAATGTATATATAATGATATTACAGAAGAATAAGAATTTGGGCCAATAATTTTACTGATTACCTATATGATTGCTATGGACTGACTTGTGCCCCCCTCAAGGTTCACATGTTGAAGCCTTAACTCCCAATGTAAGGGTATTGTGAGATAGGGTCTTCAGGAGATAATTTAATTTAGGTAGATGGTGAGAGTGGTGCCCTTAATGGGATTAGTGTCCTTATAACTAGAGTCATTAGAAAGCTTACCATCCCTCCCCGCCTCTGCCATGTGAGGACATAGTGAGAATGAGGCTCTCTACAGAGCAAAAATAGAACTCTCATCAGAACCTGACCATGCCAAAACTCTGATCTTGGATTTCTAGCCTCCAGAACTGTAAGAAAATACATTTCTATTGTTTAAGCCAGGAGACTTTTTTTTTTTTTTTTAAATGGCAGCCTGAGTTGACTAAAACAATAATAAAGAAGACCAACATCATTAAAGGGCAGAATCAACCTGAGAAACTGGATGACTGGAAATATTTTTTTCTATAAAATGAAAAAATAAAGAAAATAAAAATATATATGATTTACTACCATCTTCGTAGTTCTACTGATAACCTAATACTAAAAATAATGAACCTTTATTTAGTAGTTACTCCATGCCAGGTCCTGTACTAATCAGGTACATGTATCAACTTTCTTATTTATCACAACCTTCTGAGATATGGTCCCCTTTTTAACTACATCTTACAAATGAGGGAACTGGACACTGAGTTTAAGTAACTTGCCTAAGGAGGTCAAACAACTAGTAAATAGTAGAGTCAGGATTCAAACCTAGGTGTTGCACTCCGCACAGCTGCTCATACCAATTCTGCACATCTTATTTCATTTGAGTTAAAACCTCAAATTCATCTGTTGCACAAAGAATTCCAATGTCCAAGTAATATTTCAGTGATCTTGTTAAAACAGGGACTACATCACTTCACGGTACTTTAAATCTTCCCAGTCTCATGATTCTCCTGAGCCTTACTTCACCCTCTTCCTTGTCTACTGTTCTCCTTACTGTTGCACAAACACAAAGACTGTTTTTGCCTCCGTATCTCTGAATTTACTGTTTTTTTACTTCTTAGAATGCTTTCTCCAAACATTTATATACTGTTTCCCTTAATTGATATGATATATGTTTAAAAGGCTAATTCTTTTGAAATTGATATTTCTTAATATCCTATAGTCTTACAACCGTGATTTTTCTATATGCAGTTGACCTAGAAATCTTGTCATTACCTATCCTATCAATCAAACTTTATAGTTCCTCAAACATTTATTACTATCTCTGATATTGTTTATTTTCTATATCTCTCTCACTACACTAAGGAGTAGGAATTTTATCTACATGATATTGTTTAGTGTCAGTAGCAATCAGCAAAGAATAGTAATTTAGTAAATATTTTTCATATAAATGGATATAGGACAAATGCAATTTATTTCATTTCTCTAGTTTACTTTTTTCTAATCTTCTCCTACTAAAATAGCAGCACCATAAGTGTAAGGAACTTGCACAACTTCTTCAATACTGGAGACCTATTCTTCAGCAAAAAAAAGTGCCTGTGTACATAGTATATGTTGAATCAATATTTAATGAACAATGAATACATAAATATTATTTCTTCATTTTTTTGAGATAAGCAAATTGAGAAAAGTATTTACTATTATAAAGCAGAATCAAGACAATCTCAGATCTGATCCATATGGTTTTCATTGCATGATTCTGGATAAGGGAAAGTTTACATTCCTGGAAACAGAGCTTTCTTTCTCTCAAGGAAGAAATAATGATATGTCTCAGGGACTATCCCAGAATCAAGATTTTTAAGATTCCTTATGGAAGATGATATTGGAACAGGGACCCACCAATAGTAGCCATGGGAGGCTGCTCTACAAATGTTTAGTACAGATGGAAGAAAATAGCTTGGGGAAAGAATTGAAATTATGGTATTTTAGAAATTTGGTTGTTCTGGTGTAATTCTCACACCAATTCAGAAATTTGACTTGATAATTTCTTGTCTGTAACTCCAAAATCTGTGTTTCTACTATTCCATTTACCACATACTTAATATATTTTCTTTATAAAATAATACTCTAAATATGAAATCCACTTTTGAGTTTGTCAAGAAGAAATTTTTTTTCCCAAATTTGTGTCAGTGTAGAGGAGAGCAGTAGGTCCTGTCATGTTTTAACATCCTCATATGGTAGCACCTGCAAATAAGAGTCCTGATAGACTCTAAGTTATTCACATCATAAAGTGTCTGACCTCTCTTAAATAAAACTTTTATTCTAAATGATAAAGAAGGCTACTGTTCCAGATGATTTCTCCCATCTTTTAGGGCAGTCCTTATGCTTATTTTATTCTTTCTGAGTTTCTCAAAACATACAGAGCTTTTCTGTACTTCTTGGGAATACTCCTTCAAGGTTCTAGTGGGTTTGAGACACCGTAAAACCTAGCTTTGAATGGGACCAAAAAGAGAGTGGTGATTTTTTTGTATACCTATCTTCTGTTAGGCATTATATGAGATATAGTATTAAGCTAGTAAGAAAAATAACCAGAGATGCTGGGTGGCTCAGTTAGTTAAGTGCTTGACTCTTGATTTCAGCTCAGGTCATGATGGGCTCTCTGCTCAGTGGGGAGTCTGTTTGAGATTTCTCTCCTTCTCCCTCTCTCTCTGCCCCTCCTCCCCCGCTATAATAAATAAAATAAATCTTTAAAAAAAGAAAAATAGCTATAAATCATCATTCTGATACCGACACAGTTTACAAATTGTATATAGATGAATCATATCCTTATGTTGCATAGTATATTCCAAAGTAAGCCCACGAATAAGTGCTAAAGGGTAATAGGAAAGGGAGAGATTATTTCAGAAGGGCTGGTCAAAGAAAGCTTCATGAAAGATCACATCTCAGCTGTGATTTAAAGGATTTCAGAATTCAAATAGACATGCAAAGTATAATCTACCACATTTAAAAAGTTCCAAAGCATTCACTAAAGTATACTAAGATGATCCCAAAGCATCAATACACTTTGATCCCCTATTGCCCAGGTTTGAAACAAGAGTAGCTTAAGTTCAAGAATTATCACATTCTGGGGCACCTGGGTGGCTCAGTTGTTAAGCATCTGCCTTCGGCTCAGGGCGTGATCCCAAGACTGAGCCCAACATTCTTCCTCTACCACTCCCCTGTTTGTGTTCCCTCTCTCACTGGCTGTCTCTCTCTCTGTCAAATAAATAAATAAAACCTTAAAAAAAAAAAAAGAATTATCACATTCTGGAAACACTGTGATGAGGAACCAAAGGCAGTACACTGTCCCTAGGAATGAGAATAAGAAATATTTCATGCTTATTATTTCATACTATGTCCTATAGAGAAAAGACATTGGCATATAGACTTGAACATATCTTTAACATAGATATGTTAAAGTCTATCAACTGAGTAGAGTTTGGGGTTTAATTAAATAGTATTGCTGTTGCTTGTGAAAAGGTAAAATAATTAAGGTGGAATAGTTGGTTGGGTTCTGCCACAGACTTAATACTAAGAGGAAAAATATTAAATCTCCTCTTCTGTAAACACAGACAATTTTTTTTTCCCGAATGCTCCTCTGACACTGTTTATGTTGAGCCTTTTAAAAATAATGGAACACCTGGGCAATATTTTGAACAATTTCCAGTAAAGTGTTTTCTTATAAAATTAAAAAGTAATTCAGAGTTAGGGATGCAAATCATGATAATAACTTTCTATGTAATTTCATGCACACAAATAATGGCCACAGTCAAGAAACAGTTACTCAGAAATAATTTCATGTAAACTGCAGTCATCTGAATTCAGCAAAAGATCAATATATAGAAATTAACATAAGTAACCTATTTTCAAATTCCAATTAAAAACCAACTTTATATTTGCTTATAATTTATGTATCTTATACTGTTTCAAAGGAGAAAGAAATATCTTGTTATAAAAATAATTTACATTTCTTACAAAAATGATAAATTATTTGAGTATAACTTCAGTGGAACAATATAAATATTTGTGACGTAGCAATAAATCATATGCTACTAAATATATTCAAACTGACCTCAATTGCTTATAATTAACTGCAGATGATGTTGAGAGTTTAGCTTGCCAATTACTTGACAGAAGGAAAACTGGAGGCTCACAGTGAACATATACTGGCATCCAAGTTTCTGGGACTCCCTTCTTTAGAATGCATTAATTGTTACTACCAGATTGTATTTACTAACAAGATTTCACAGTCTATCACACATAAGATCTACATTTGTATCTGTGTCATTTTTCTTAAGTTGTAAATCATACATATTTCAATATCATCTGTATAGCCACACAAGAAAGAGATGATTCAGTTGTTAACAAGCCAAAATGTCATCGCATAAGTGTTATGTTTATGCAAATACTTTAAAAGAAATTCTTCCCAAAATAATGATCTGCCATCTTAAAAATTATTTTTCCTTTATTTTACTAAATTTGTTTTCATTTCGTGTTATATCCAGTTAGTTTATAACAAGAAATCCATTTCAAAATTAATTTGGAAATATCATTTTGGCATGTCCATGAGATTGTTTTATTGTAATTCCTATCAGTTCCTTGAGTAAAAGGAATTAAGTAGAATCACAATATTAATTTGATGTTTGATAGATCATTTATTTCTCAAAATGAAAACGTTGAACAGAATGCAAAACAACTAATTGATAGAAACAGTATTAAAAAGAGACAAAGAAAAAATATACATTATTTGAGGGAATAATTCACGATACTACTACAGATTTTTTTTTAATTTTCTGTTTAATAAATGTGTTAAAAAAATAAATGTCCTCTAATTTTTTAAGATAGATTTTATAACTTTAAATAACCTTAGATATAACCTAAATATCTCCTTAAAAAGCTTAGAGTGTGTAAATGTTCTCCAGAATGTACATCTAACAAAGGTGCTAAGAATTAAGATATATGGTTAATTTCCTTTTAATGTGATTTCACCTGTAGTGAATTTAGTCCCTAGTTGCATTTCTTTTGTTGCTTGGTAAAATTAATTCAATCATTTAATAAATGTATCCTTAATGCTGCTCATCTTGAGAAACAATAGTCAAAGTTGCCCATCAGCACTTACACTGGAAACTACCATTTGTTTCCTCTGCCAATGGTCATAGAGGGGCTGATAATGTGATTATTGGTCTCTTAATTTTTGCACAGTGTTGTTTTCTATGGAGAAGTTGACATTCATATCAATCAACTCTGCAATTCATATGGCATGAAGAATATATTGTTTATAAACAGCATTCCTTCATTTTTCTTCAAGTAATGACTGGACATGAATTGAAATTTTAATTTGACAAAGCCAACTGACAGGGCTACATAAATACTAAACTACATTTATGTGAATTGTGAAAAAAGTAATCCTGCTTCAAAAGAAAAAAAATAAGTTGACATAGTATTTACTTCTCAATAAAAATAACTAAAACCACTCACTCATTGTAGATTATACAGATATAATTGTGTATTATTGAATATAGCATAATAAAAATTATAATTTTATTAAATTAATCAGATACTCAAATTCACTAGCAAATTATTTGTTTTGAATCCATCCCATATCATATTCATGAAAACTATATTTTTTGACTGTTTGTTCTATTTCTCATTTTTTCATCAAAATTATTGCTACTTTTACATATTAAGTGAGATTATAAAGATTATAGAGATGAAGCAATGTTAATTTGAAAATAAACTTTAAGTTTTTAATCTTCTTATACATTGATGTGCCATCAATAGCATATCACTTACGTTCACCAATATCAACTTTAAAAATGTTATGTGGTTGCTGAAGTTAAAATATAGTACAAGCTTTAAAATTGCAAGTAATTTAAAACAGCAAAGATATTTTTTTATTTTTGTGAACCTGTCTTTAAGATGATTTTGATTCATGTAATAATAGAAAAAATAATGTTGAAATACAGCAGTCATAGATGGACTGATAGTAGTTGAAAATGAAAAAAGATGACCACACATTCTTTGTTACTATCCTCAAGGAAATGGATTTATATCTCTCCCACATAAGACAGTTTATCCAATGTCCTATATTGACGGTGGGTGGGTCTTTGACTGTTTTAGCTAATAGAATTAATAGAATACAAGGAGAGCAGCTCTTTCCTTCACTGTCAGTTATGGGCCTAGCCCTTATTAGACCTTGAACACCTGCTTTTCCTTCTTAAAGTACTTGCTATGAGGCAACCTCTTTCATAATCATGTTGCCAAACTGTGAGAAGCAAAAGACACCTGTGTAGGTGATTCAGTTGACAGCCCCAGCTAGGCCCAGTCCCCAAGCATCAGCCATCGGTCCTGTGAATAAGGCATCTTGGAAGTGAATTCCCAAGTCCAACAGAGCTATTCTAACTGATATCATGTCTGCTCAAGGCCTGCCCAAATGATTAAACTGTAAAAATATAAAAAATGGTTTCTGTTTTAAACCACATTTCATTTTTGTTATAATGGACTATTTAGTTCTTTAAAACAATATTTTCTGGGTTTTTTTTGTATTTCATTAAATATAGTTGACACAAAACTAAAAATTATGTGTAAGAAACTGATGTAAATCTTAGTTATAGGATTTTTTCCTTTCCACTCCACCCACCTACCTTTTTTTCTGCCTAAAATATGTATTCAGTGATAAAAATAATATCCGTTTCTATTGTCTGTTTGCTTTCTTTTTTATTGTTCTGACAATTTTATTTTAATTTCTTCTAAATTATGGGGAGAAATAATAAATCACCTTAATATTCAATTTTAGATTTTATAACATATAGAACTAGTATTGTGAAACCGTGTACTAAATTTTAATAGTAGTTAGGTGTTGTACTCTCAAAATGTTCATACCAACAAATAACCCAACTAGGGTTTGTTTTTTTAAACATTTTATTTATTTATTTGAGAGACAGAGAGAGATAGCAAGTGAGCACAGAGGGAGAGGGAGAGGGAGAAGTAGACTCCCTGATGAACAGAGAGCCTGATGTGGGGCTGATATCATGACTTGAGTTGAGGACAGACACTTAACTGACTGAGACACCCAGGTGGCCCTAATTGTTGTTTTTATCAGTAGTTTACATAGTAATCTCTAATTAGGTTTTTATAATTCTTACTTTTGCATTTTAATGAAGAAAGAATATGATTACTTTATGATTTATAGAATAGTACAAGTGTCATACACTTAACCTAAGAATTCAGCCAAATTCCACTGAGACTTTATTTTTTTAAAAAAGATTTTATTTATTTATTTGACAGACAGAGAGAGAGACAGCCAGCGAGAGAGGGAGCACAAGCAGGGGGAGTGGGAGAGGAAGAAGCAGGCTCCCAGTGGAGGAGCCTGATTCAGGGCTCCATCCCAGAACGCCGGGATCACACCCTGAGCCAAAGGCAGACGCTTAACGACTGAGCCACCCAGGCGCCCCTCCACTGAGACTTTAAACACACTAGATGACAAGAAATGCTTTATAAATATCCAATTTAAATGGGAAACTAATAAAAAGGATTTTAAAATGTTTTCAAAAGCCGATTTTTACTTGGCATGTTTTTAGATCAGTTAGTGTTCTTGATTTTTATATTGGTTCCTCCTTTGTAGATCAAAGCAGTAGAATAATGTATTGATCAAATTAGGGCAATATGCTTGACTTTCATCTGAGAGAAAATTATTGTAAAATATTAATTTTAGTTAGAATGACATTATCAAACATCTGCTGGAAATGCATTATAATGTCTATGTACATCACCATATTTAAAGTTACTTAAGATATACAAGAAAAACAATTTCAAAATAATTAAGATATTTATTATTTTTAATATATTAAAAAAACTTAGCAGGAGCACCTTTGTATAGTTTACTACCTATATAACAGTGCAAAGTAGGCGTGGGGAGAGGTATGGGATAAAAAAAATCAGATTTTCAGGATCAAGTTAAGATGTAGAATGTGCTTTTATTCTAAACAATGACTACTAAGCAGCAAAAGGAGAAGACATTTGAGCTGAGTTTAACTGAGGCAAACATTACTGCATAGAAGAACATAAAGTATGGTGACTAACGTAATATAATAAAAAATTATTAAAAAGCAAGAAAAAAAAAGAATCATAAAAAGACTATAAGGAATTCACCAGATGGAGAAAACAGAGCAAGGTTTTGATGTGAAAAAAGAATTCTGATTATCTGATGATAAATGTAGAAATAATATAATAAAATATAGAGACTCAGACTCATGAGGTGATGATTCTTAGTTATCAAACTAGATAGGTGACTGAGTAATAAGTATTTGGTTATGTTTTTTAAGCCTACACTTAAACTCAGCTAACATAAGGGCTGCACTTGCAAGTAGTAATCATGTTACCTTAGTTTTAGGGGGAAAATGTGCAGAATCAGAGATGTAAGTAATAATAATCAAATAGATATGATATAAAATCCAGTTATGTGTAACATGTTTTTGATTAATATGAAGCACATGTAATAATTAGTTTATTAAACAGTCGGATGTTATGTGCTACAAATGAATTGAGTAAGTTATTTCCCAATCACTAGTTTAAAACTTTTTTTAGCCAAATATCCTTTCTGTGCCTTTCACATCATCTTGTACAATAGAATCCATGATTTTAAGCTACTGTCAAGTATTAAAAACAACAATAAAAACGTTGACCTTTAAAATTTAATCTCATTTTTGATTGAAGACTCTCCTTTATTTATGATCAGTGCTGTCAGAAATTATGAGGGGAGATGGAATGCAATTGTCTCTCTTTCCTCCAGTAGGCTCTCTTCTCTAGTGTGTTGGAAGCCAAAGGAAAGAAGACAAGTGTCCCTTGGTAAACAGATATACTCCTTATGGCAGTATCTGGTTATCTAGGTAAGGTTGACTGATGGTCTCTGTCACGTGCTTGATATATAGGAGATGCCCAACAGCCAAATGGCTTTAAATACCAGAAGTGTAAAATTTCCAGAGAATTGTGGAGAGGACCTTCCTGATGCAAAGTTTTAATGAGGGATATCTGCTTAGATCCAATGTCTTTTTGTCCTTCCTCTCCTCTCTTAGCTACACTTGCAGAAGCACACCTCACAGTTTTCATTGATAAGGGCTGTTTTGTTTTGTTTTGTTTTGTTTTGTTTTGTTTTGTTTTGGTGGAGGGGAGAGGGGAGGGGAGCTGGGGAACATCTAAGACCTAAGACAAGTCAAACACCATTGAATTCCATGTAATCCCTAGGAAATTTGCTCATCCTTGCGAAACCAAATAGTGAGAACACATTACTCCCCACTCTGAAACATTTACCTTCCCTAACCTCTCTCCTCAGTTCTCTCTCTTTCTCTTTGCTCAAATAAACATTGGCATAGTTTAGTTTATCCTTTACATAAGCAGTCCTCAAACCTGAGGATTTTATATCAGGCACTCCTTTGTTCAGGCACCCTGGTATCTAATGAATAATTTTCTTTGAGCCTCTTCACTTTTCCTCAACTTCTCTACTTTTTTTTTTTTTGAATTGATGGTTGGGGGTTCTACTTACCAATTGTTTTCAAGTTCCTTTAGAAAATGTGGACCGCGGTGTCAGTTCATTTTTAGTTTAGAGTCCTAGTAGCCAATACTGGAGCATCTAGAAGAGTGCCAAAATGCATCTCATTTTATATTCTTTTTTTAAAGATTGTACTTATTTATTTATTTATTTATTTGAGAGAGAGAGAGAGCGCTCATGAGTGCACACAATCAAGTGGGGGAAGAGGGAGAGGAAGAGGGGAAAGAATCCCAAGCAGACTCCACACTGAGCATGGAGCCCAATGCAGGGCTTGATCTCATGGCCCTGAAATCATGACCTGAGCTGAAACCAAGAGTCCGATGCTTAACCAACTGAGTCACCGAGGTGCCCATCATTTTATATTCTAATTATTTAGTCAAGAATACTTAATTTCCAGGACATTGATTCCGTGCTTTAAGTCCACATTTATTGATTGGCTTGTGTAGTTCAAGAGTAATAAAATAATTTCTTCCTTTATGAAGAGGTAGAAAGAGGTAGAAACTTCCTTTAGTTTTGGAGGTAGAAAATCTACCATTGCCACCATAATAAAAAACAAATAAAAATTGATTTTTAATTTGATTAAATGTTATAAAGATAATAAAAGTGATGTGGTAGAGAACAGTGACTGTGATAGAACACTAGGTATGGATATCTGGAAAGGCCTTTTGAAGGAAATGTCTGAGTTGAGATCCAAAAGATATAGGGAAACTGGTCATACAAATATAAGAAGATAAAACCTTAGTGCAAATGTTTATAAGAGAAGTAATGTTGCTATGTGTAAGGAAAGAAAAGAACAACCAGAAGGATCATGAAGCTAGAACTTGTGGCTTAAGTTACAAGGAAGAGAATGGATTGAGAAGAGATCAGATAGGGGACTGATTTAGAACCTAGTTAACCCTGATTAGGAGTTTAGATTTTATTCTAAGTGCAAAGGAAAGTTACTAAAATATTTTAGATAGAGGTTTTGATTTATCTTTTGAACAACAGAATGGATTTTAACAGATAAAGATCAAGGTAAGGACGATTTTGGAAGAGAGAGTTGATGACAATGGGAACGAGGAAAGTAAAATAGAGAAAGAAGTGGATTAGAAATTCACTTGCTAGGGGTGCCTGGGTGGCTCAGTGGGTTAAGTGTCCAACTCTCGATTTCAGCTTAGGTTGTGATCTCAGCTTCATGAGACTGAGCCCCACGTCTGGTTCCGTGCTTACTGCAGCGTGTGCCTGAGATCGTCTCTCCCTCTTCCTCTGCCCCTCCCCCCCCCGCGCTTTCTTTCTCTCTCTCTCTAACTAAAATCAATCAATCAGTCAATCTTAAAAAAAAGGAAATATACTTGCTAATGTATTAGAACACAAGAGGAATACACACATCTTTCTGTGAGTTTGGGTATAAGATTAAGGTAAAGAGAAGGAGCAAACATAAGTAAAACATTTGAACCTCTGTGTACAGGGAGGTGCCATTTACATAGATGGTGATGAGCAGTTGAAAGATTCATGGATATATGAAGGAAGAAAATGGCTTCATTGTGGATATATTACGTTTGAATTATCCATGAAATATTCAAATGGAGAAACAGGGCATGAACACCTGCTCAACTGAAAAGACACTGCCAAAGTAATGCCATAAACACCAGCAAGAAGATGAAGTTAGAATTTTAAATGAATTACTAATGACTGATGAATTACTAATGACTGGCATGGGAGTGTAATGTCAATAGAGACTTCAGACATTGAGTACTCCTGCATCTTACAGGCTCTTCCTCCAAAAACCTTACTAGGCACTTACAGGATGAGGAATTGCTGAGAAGGCACCTGTCTGAACTGGCTGAGAAAGAAGAGCAGCCACCACAGGAACTCCACCTACACACATCTTACCTGTTGCCCCTAGGGAACAGAAGCCTACATGTACAGGGGAAGTATAGTAGTCAAGGTTCTCCAGAGAAACAGAAGCAACATTACATATATTTATATATATATAAGAAATTGGTTCATGCAATTATAGAGGCTGAGAAGTACCAAGGTTTGCAGCTGGCAAACTAGAAAGACAGAGGATGATACTATTCCAGACAAAGCCGAAGCCCTGAGAACAAGGAGAGCTGATGGTTTCAGTTTCAGGCCAGAAGCTGGCAGGCTCAAGCCCAAGAAGAGCCAGTGTTTTAGTTTAAATTCAAAAGCAGGAAAAGACTCCTGTCCCAGCTCAAACCATCAGGTGGGAGGAGCTTCCTCTTACTTGTGGAAAGGTCAGGCTTTGTTCTATTCAGGACTTTAACTGGTTGGGTAAGTGCCACCCACTTTAGGGAGAACAATCTACTCATTCTATCAATTCAAAAGTTTTCTCATTGAAAAACAACTTCATAGATATACCCAGAATAAAGTTTAACCCAATATCTATCTGGGCACTCCATGGCCCAGTCAAATTGACACACAGACTTAACCATCACGGCAAGAACAACAATATTTTTGCCTTAGAAGGCTAAGAATTAGAAGGCTAGAATGTCTGAGAGCATGAGTGGTCAACCTCTGCAGTTGGGAGAAGGAAACAAGGGAGAACAACAGCAGAATAGCTCTCTCTGAGGGAGGAATGGAAATACACGCTAAGACAACTACTTTATTTGAAGGAATCGTGAAACACCTGTGAAGGACATACCTCTCAGTTACAGTTCACAGTGCCTGCCTAAGACAGACACATAAGCATAACCTCAGAAAACACGAACACACACATCTACAAACACACACCCCACCACCAGCACCATAACACTCACAACAATTGAGTAAAAACAAGAATGCAGCTGTGACAGCTGCAAGATACAGATTCATTTTGGGGAAGCTGTCCAAGCCGAGAAAAGAGGCAACCTGAAGTACCAGTATGTCTTTTTCTCCCCTCTCCTAGGTCATCCAGCATTTTATAAGGCAGTACTTTAGACGTACAGCAACTTCAGCACTTTCTACCAAGCTAACGTATTTCTTTAATTCATTATCTTCATATATGTAATATTAAAGGTATTTTTAATATGAAAATGATTTTCAGCAAATAAATCATATCACAACAGATATAAGGTATAAAATCTGTTCACCTACCTATGTAAAATATATTCAGTTAAAGAATGTTTCATCCCACTGTGCTTCCTAGAACACTAAAAGTATATACACCTGATGGATACCCTATAATTTCAGTTTATGTTATGGATGTTACTTGTGCGTTTCTTCATGCTTACTTCTAAATTTTATTCTGTCTGACATTGAGAAATGTTGCTCTTTGGAAAAACCTGGAAAAAAAAAAAAGGATAAATATGTCAGTGCAACCCACAAGGGGAAAAAAAAATAGAATTCTATACCCCTCCCAATTAATTTAAGATTATATAAGATTTAGTAGGATTTATGTCTATCTACATCTAACTTCCTTCAAAACTTCAACTAGCGACAAGAAATATTATGAAAGATTAGTAGGTATATTTAATATAGGCAAGAAATGGACTTCTTAAGCCTGTAATTATGTATATGTATAATACTTCTTTAAAACATGGCCTAAGTTAGTACATTTATCAATTGATATATAGACAATTGTCAGTATAACAGTATAATTTAAAGTCATTTTACACAATATATTAACAGCTAAATAATTCAGTAGCAGTGATTTGATCAATTTTTAACAACATATTTGCTTAAAATTTATTAAAGGCAAATATTTTCTACTTTATAATATTTTACATGGTTATTTAACATACAATTTATTATATTTTCCAGTATGAGGACTCAAATACACCATATATGCATTTTTTCCTTGATTTTTGCATATTCTGAATTGGTGAAAGTCATATTTAGTTTGAAGTTATGCCAGAGATGTGACCTATATAAAAGAAATCTACAGAGAAATATAAATCTCTGGTGATTGTTTTTCCAAATTTGATTAATTATAGAGCTACTCATTGAGGCACAAAGAAGGAAAGAGGCAAATGCAATATAGTTTGCTTTCCACCTTTGATATTATAACATAAGTTTATCATAAGGGCAAAAGACCCTGAGTAATTATAGTTGACAAACATAACTGTCTACTGTTAGCAGAGGTATCTGTGAATCACACATTACTGTGCAAATACTGGTTTTCTTCCTGTGGGATTTGAAGTCAGCTTGCAGTTTAAAACTCTCAGGCACATGGTAAGTTTTCTTAACATAATATTGCATTTTTATAAATCACATAATAATCAAAATTTTCTCAGTTAATGCCAGTTTTAAAAATGTAAGTTAAAAAAACATTTAATTAGTAGAAAAGCTTTATCAGTATAAAATCTTCAGAACTTGGTTAGACCTCATTTAACTTAGATATTAAAACATGTATATATATATTTTTCATGACATACTATTTTATTTTTGGTGAAGGTCCAGACCAGCACTGTCTAGTAGAGGTTTCTGCCATTATGGTAGATACTGAACTCTTAAACATGGCTACAACTATTAAAATACTGAACTTTAATTTATTTTTAATTAATTTATGTTTAAATATAAATAGCCACATATGGCTGGTAAATGGTGTATTGGACAGCACCAATCCATAGTATCATTTGCATAGCTGGAGTGCTCTTGGGTCTGGGACATGGTATATATCATGTTGTTTCCATTAAATAACTTAGTTCTGTCAATCTTGGTAAAACCCTTAGATATCCTAATAAAACATCTATTGAAGATAATTAACAGAATACACACTGACAATAGATACTCCAGCTAATTATGGGAAGACAATGTATTTTATTCCTCCATTCATCTTTAATCTACCTCTGCACAGAGTGAAGACGCAAAGAAGGGAAAATCATGGGACGCCTGAGTGGCTCAGTCAATTAAAGGTCTGCCTTTGGCTCAGGTCATGATCTCAGGGTCCTGGGATGTGAGGCTCCCTGCTCAGTGGGTAGTCTGCTTCTCCTTCTCCCTCTGCCCCTACTCATATGTTCTCTCTCTCTCAAATAAATAAGATTGAAAAAAAAATGGAGAATCACTGTAGTACTTACAATCCTTGAGAAATATAAGATATGCTTAGACATGTAAATAACGTAATAATGTTATGTAAGTTATCCTATATTGCCATGAAGGGTTTAGTCTACTAAAATGTGTATCCTCATTTTGGCACTTCTTAACCTGGGGATAAAATGTTGATTTTGAGTATTTTTAGTTTATTTTTATGTTTTAGCTTTTTTAAAGACACTAGGTTATATTTTTGAGGGCATATATTTAAAAATACAATATATTAATTAAATAAAAATGTACATTAATTCATCTACATAAACGGTGATATTTCAAATCATTTCCATTTAGCTAACCATATGACAAAGATGAAGAGCTGCAGGACTGGCCGGAAGTGGTGAGCTGAAATACAGAGAACCATCAGAGTGTATGTTATAAAAATATGCCTTTGATTCTCTAAAAAGAACTTTTATAAATGATGCTACACTGTTCTTTTCTAAACCTTCCATAAATAGATCTTAGAAAGAGTAAGTTGACAACCAAAAACAGAGAACAATTGCCGGTTTTCCCTATTAGGCAGCAAAATTTTTTTTAACGAAATGCCATACAGACAAATATCCATTAAAATGAACATTACTTATTTTTTTTTCTTGCTACTATCAGAGTTAGAACTGTTATGAAACAAAGTTTTAAAATTTTCTCAATTTTCTATTATTCTGTAAATACTTAATTTCTTAATATTCTAATCAAATTCACTTTTAACATTATACAATTGCCATCTTATATGTGAAAAATATGAACTCTGAAACTCTCTAATATTTTTATTTTAAATTTTTCATATATTATGAAAAAGTATAATTCTTTCTTTAGATCTAATTAAGGAATTTTGAGATAATTATTTTCTCCATATCCAATAGAGATAGAACAGCTCTCTGAACACTTAACCCAAACTGCTATGTATCAGCATGTAGTCCTTGAAGAGTTCACATGAAAAAGAATCAATAGACCTTCAATGTACTAGTTTACTGTCTTCTCTGTCCTAGAGAAGCAGAGAAAAGTACAAGAGAATCACTACAAAACAAAGATTATGTCTCAGGCCTGTCTCAGTAAGAAGTAGAAGAGGCAAAAATTTTTACCTTGATCTGTACAGAGCACATAAACACAGCATGTATGTGAAAAGTATATGAAACCCTATTTATACAAATAAGTGTTCAACGAGAAGAAAATAAATCGATTGTCAAACACTTGGCATTCCAAAACCATTTATTTATTTTATTTTTTAAGATTTTATATTTTTGTTTGACAGAGAGAGAGAAAGAGGGAGCACAAGCAGGGGTAGCTGCAGGCAGAGGCAGAAGGAGAGCAGGCTCTCTCTGCTTGGGGCTCAATGCCAGGACCCTGGGTTCATGACCTGAGCCAAAGGCAGATGCTTAACCAACTGACTCCCCAAGTTCCCCTCCAAAACCATTTAAAGAAAATATAAATCCATTAAAATAACAAATAAGACCAAAAAAATGTTCTTCTTCAGTTTAGCTATGCAATGCTAGAGAACTCCTTACAATCTTTTATTTCTAATCGCTATTTTTATTTTTGGCAAGTCAGATGGTTCTAAGCTTTTATCCATGTGCTCATAATTCTCTTCAGACTAAAAACAAATAAAAGATGAGATTCTAGATTTAGGATGTGGTTAAAAATATAACTAAAATAATAAGTAGATAGCGTATTTTACACATCACATAGTAGGATTCACTAGTAAGCAATTGGTAGTAAAAGCTGAATGCAGTTTTGAAACAGTGATTTCTCTAAGGCATGATTTCTATTTTTAAGGGCAAAGGAAAAAAAATGAATTAGATGTGGAAGGAAGTTTCAAGTTCTAATTACTTTGAAGTTTAATTACTTTTAAAATTATAAAATTAATGTAAGTATATATTATACAAATTTATAAATAAAATGAAAACATTAAAATTAACTTATAAAAATTTATATAGTTAATATTAAAACAGAAATGCAAACATTTTTTGGGTGCTTACTATGTGTTAGACAAGATTTAGCACTTCAAATGAATTGATTTATTCGATCCTAATGATACATCCATGTATTAGTATTTCTATGCTCACTTTACCGATTAGAAAACTGAAACTAGGTGGTTATCAAATTTGCCAAAGATATCAACAGTAGGAGGTGCAAATACCTGAATTCAAATATAATCAATGAGACTATAGACCTCATCCTTAACCCCAGCATTACACAGCTTCATGACCCCTGTAAATTCTTGTTATTAATCCCGATCTTTTTTTCCTCCTCTAATAAATAGTTTGGTACGTATATTCTAATCGAATTCTATTTGTACCATATACACAGTTACTCATTTATTTGTTCAACAAATACTTTTTGAATTAATTATAGAAGAGACCTTGTACTAATCACTGGATTTATAGCACTAAACTATAATGTCATTGTATATACTCTCACGAAGCTTATAATTTACCCACAGAATAGACAAATGAATAGTCACATAAATAAAAGAATTAGAAGAGAAGGGAGTGATTGGAAACATTCGATAAAGGTAACTTGATAAAACAAATGCTGGAGAACATTAGAAGATGAAAAAACAGGAAGAAATTAAGACTCGATTAGGACTTTTGCCTTAAGAATTCTTTTCAAGGCTCTTCAATTTCTAGGTCACTCTGAAAAAGCTGAAACTGGGAAGTCAATGATGAAACACCGTGGTTTTAGTGATGGAAAAATATAATGTAAGATTTTGTTCAGTACATCTATGTTGAGAGAAATGTCTTGGCCATTTATTAAGAGTGCAAATAAATATAGATTTATGTGGTTTAAATAAAAATAAATATTTAGTTACGGATTTTTTCCTTAAAACCCAAGTACTAATTATATGAGATGAAGACAACGTGTCTACTTTTATTTATTAGTTATTTGTCAGGTAGAAATGATGGTTAGCATGCATACCAGGTATATATTTTTAAATAAAGTTACACAATCTGATATTTCTACTTTATTAAATTTATTAGAATTCTTGTAACTTGTTATGTGATAAGGTCACAAATACTTATAGATGTTTAGATGGAAACTGTATTCACTCAATGATTAAAAAGTCTGAGCCTAATATAGTTCTCATTTTTCTGTAGTAATCATAAATTTTCTTTGAAAAATTTTAAGATATATTATTTTTTTTCAACATTATGAAATTTTATTAGAATATGTCCAGACTGGTCATTTAAAAAAGAAAAAGCATTCTTTGTTGAGTTTCTTGGCCCCACTAAACTTTACATATTTTAATCTTGTATTTTTATTTTATACTGTGAAAATACTTCTTAAATTAATTCTCTAAAAACATACTTGAATGATGGACTATTACTCAGCCATACAAAAGAATGAAATCTTGCCATTTGCAACAACACGGATAAAGCTAGAGAGTCTAATGCTATGTGAAATAAGTCAGTCAGAGAAATATCATATGATTTCACTCATATGTGGAATTTATGAAACAAAACAAATAAGCAAAGGGAAAAAAGAGAGACAAGCCAAGAAACAGACTCTTGATGATAGAGAACAAACTGATGGTTACCAGAGAGGAGGTGGGGGGATTGGAGGAAATAGCTGATGGGGATTAAAGAGTACGTTTAATCATGATAAAAAAAAAAAAAAGAAAAAGAAAAAAATACATGTATGTACCTACAATTTTCTTGATGCTATTATAGCATTTGAAATATATCAGTAAAAAATTGGGGGGAAATCCCTCTATTTTTATGAAAGTTTCATTCATTTTAGCATTTATTTTTAATTTGATTATTTTATTCTTTGCATTTTTCCCTTCTGGTGATAAATAAGTAATCTCAAAGAACTGCTAGAAGACAGTGATTACAAGCTTAATAATGAGAAATGCATTCGTAGATAATACTCTCTAAATGCACAAATATATTAAGGAGAGCACGTGGTGTAATGAGCACTGGGTATTATATAAGACTGATGAATCACTGACCTCTACCTCTGAAACTAATAATACATTATATGTCAATTAATTGAATTTAAATAAGAAAACATTTCTTTTTTTGTATGTTCTCTGATTTTATTTTTTTTTCCTTTTTTAAAATAATATTTATTTTGTTATATTAGTCACCATACAGTATATCCCCAGTTCTTGATGCAATGTTCCATGATTCATTACTTGCATATAACACCCAGTGCACCATGCAATACGTGCCCTCCTTAATACCCATCACAGGCCTATCCCAATCCCACACCCCCCGCCCCTCTGAAGCCCTCAGTAAAACATTTCAAAAAATTTTTAAAAAGTACACAAATATATGTATATTTTCTGAGCTTGTCTATGTGAACAAGTCTCAGCATAGTTATGGACAAAGCAAACAAATATCTCTTAACATAATATGCAGCATGTGGTAAATTTATTATACTATGTTTTTGTCCAAATATAATTCAGCTACAATTTATAAAAATGCCAGTCTCTGTCATTGGTTCAGTGCTAGTTAATTTGACACTGGCATACTCATTTAAAAGAGATTGTTTCTCTAGCCTAAGCAATCAGTTCAAGCATGGACATGTGAAAATTGGTTCCGTAAAGTAGAAAAAAGCAAAAGCAAAGCAGAGATGATTGTGGTAGTCTTTGATGACTAGTTCAAATGTCTCCAAATGCCTGTAACCTAACCAGTATTTAATTTCATTTAAAGACTTAAAAAAATCATGGAGCCTAAAATAGACTTTATTATGGTCAATAAATTTAAGACAAATTGCAATTTCATCAGGATACAATTAGCATAAACATTAAGATATAGTAAGTTAAAAAGTAATATCAGATTAACAGAACTCCATCAGATTAATATCAGATAACTTTTTAAAAATTACAAATTAGAGAAGACTTTCCTGTGACAAACATATTGCAAGCACTAGTTCACTAACACTAAAGGATTTCTGAGCAATGTTCATGCCCGTATCACTTGAGATTAAGAAGCACAACATAGCTAATACTCAATAAATAATTATGAACTGACCAAATGACTAATTAGACTTCCAATTTTGGAATAAATTTTTCCTTTAAGAAGTGCTTTAGGGAGGGGCGCCTGGGTGGCACAGCGGTTAAGCATTTGCCTTCAGTTCAGGGCGTGATCCCAGCGTTATGGGATCGAGCCCCACATCAGGCTCCTCCGCTATGAGCCTGCTTCTTCCTCTCCCACCCCCCTGCTTGTGTTCCCTTTCTCGCTGGCTGTCTCTCTGTTGAATAAATAAATAAAATCTTAAAAAAAAAATTAAAAAAAAAGAAGTGCTTTAGGGAATGTAATATTTTCTAATTATTCTGGGGTGATGTGTGCCACCCATGTAAATATATCCTTTTTGATTTATATTTCACAAGAATGAAATATTAATAGTAATTATTGCTTTCATAATAAAAGTTAACCTACATCTTGATTAAGCATTCATTATCTTTTTTTGTGTAAAGATGTATTAAAATTTTATTAGGGTTTATCTATCTCTATCTTCCATGTTTTTATTCTTTATTTTTTTAATCTGTTTTTAAAACAAAATTAAATAATAAACAAGAAGTTCAACATTAGCATATTTATTTTCAACTTATTTATTTCTTTTAGTGAAATGCATGCTGTAAGGAAAGATCAATAGAGTGCTTTGCACCTATGTGTGTGCCCTGTGTGTGTGTGTGTTTGTTTTTAAAAAAAACCCTGTGATCATAATATGGAGGAACAGGAACTCTCCTATGTCATTGGTGGGAATACAAAACTATACAGCCACGTTGGAAGACAGTTTGGCAGTTTTCTACAAAGCTGAAAATACTCTTACCCTCTGATCCAGCAATTGCACTCCTTGATACTTGCACAGATGAGCTGAAAATTTACTTTCACAAAATAGTGTGCACGTAGATATTTACAGCAGCTTTATTCACAATTGTGAAAACTTGGAAGCAACCAAGATGTCTTTCAACAGGTGAATACATAAATAAATTGTAATATATTCATATAATGAAATGTCACTCAGCTCTGAAAAGAAATGAGCTATCAAACCACGTTAATATATAGAAGACCTGGAAGTGCATATTGCTGAGTGAAAGAAGCCAGTCTGAAAAGGCTACATACCATAATATTACAACTATATGACATTCTGGGGAAGAAACTACAAGAACAGTAAAAAGATCAGTGGTTGACAGTGAAACTATTCTATTTAATGCCATAATGGTGGACACGTCATTGTATTTTGCCAAACTCATAGAATATATAACACAAAATGTGAACCCTAATGTAAACTATGGACTTTGGGTAATCATGATATATCAATGTTGGTTCATCTATTGTAACAAATGTTTCACTCTAGTGGGGGATGTTGATAATGAGGGAAGCTATTCATGTGCAGGGACAGGGAATACATGGGAAATGTACCTTCCCTCTATTTTGCTGTGAATCTAAAATTACTGTAAAACATAAAGTTTATTAATTTTGGGAATAGTCTGTGATCAGAATTTTTTTTCTTAATTGCTAGAAATTCATGGGGTACCTGGGTGGCTCAGTCACTTCAGTGTCTGCCTTCAGCTCAGGTCATGATTTCAGGATCCTAGGATCCAGCTGCATAAAAAATTTATTTAAATAAATAAAATATTTGAAAATAAATTGTTAGAAATTCATTATTATTTTTTAAGCTTTTAAATTTTACTCATCTTACCCCATATTAGGAAATTTGTTAAGGTATGTTTGAGATGGTTATTTTTTTTTAAGGATTTTATTTATCTGATAGAGAGGAAGTGATAGAGCATGAGTTGGGGGTGGGGAGGGGCAGAGGAAGAGGGAGTGGGAGAAGCAGACTCCCTGCTGAGCATGGAGCCCTACATGGGGCTTGATCCCAGGACTCCCAGATCATGACCTGAGCTAAAGGCAGATGCTTAACCAGCTGAACCACTCAGGTGCCCTTATTTTTTTTTTTTTTTAATTCATCCTCTATCTGTTTTCTTGGTGTTGTATATTTAAGGTCATGATATTTATATAATGGAAGCTGATAAATTAAAAAAGGAACATCGATTTTATAATTCAACAAAACTTGATTTGAATACCAGCATTAGTTTAGTAGGCATATTATTGGTCATAACTATAATCTTTCCAACCATAATTAGCATAAAATAATACTAAATAAAAAAACCTTGTGGTTATCTTGTTGTTTTTCATATAGTATGCCCCTTTCCTTTAGGGGATATTTTAGCATGTGAAAAAAACATAAACCTTATTTTTGAAAAATAAAACAAAATATAAGCAAATTAATTTTGTTATGAATTTTCACTTAAAAATTACTCTTGGAGGGGCACCTGGGTGACTTAGTCAAGTGTCTGCCTTGGCTCAGGTCATGATCTCAGGGTCCTGGGATTGAGCCCTGCATAGGGCTCTGCACTCAGCCTGCTTCTTCCTCTCCCTCTGTCCCTCCCCTTGCTCATTCTCTCTCTGTGTCTCTCAAATAAAAATAAAAATCTATGGAAAAAATTTTTAAAAAAGAACTCTTGGCAGTGCGCCTGGGTAGTTCAGTTGGTTAAGCATCCAACTCTAGATTTTGGCTCAGATCATGATCTCAGGGTCATGGAATCGACGCCTGAGTCAGGCTCTGTGCTTAGTATGGAATCTGTTTAGTTTCTCTCCCTCTGCCCCAACCCCATGCTCGCTCTCTCTCCCTCTAAAATAAATAAATAAATCTTCAAAAAAAATTAATCTTGGAAAAATTTACATATCCTTTTGGTATATTGATGAATAACTTACTGTGGGGAGAGAATTTCTCATGGGCCTTTTGCATAGTTCTGCCTGACTTCAGAGTAAGAGACCTTGACCACTTAAACCTAGACAATCTTTGCCAGGATGTTGGCATTTTTTAAAATTTGATTTATTATTCCAAGATTCAACAGAAATTCCCTTGCATCTTTGGATATTTAATTATTTAATGTCCCACTAAATAATATCCTTGTTTTATCATCTTAATATAACTGTAAGATGCGAAACATTGTTATGCTTTCCACAGGAATTGCACAAATAACCGTTATAGTAATTTTAAAAATGCAGTTGTTTAAATCACTTTTATATACACAAAATCTTTTAAAAATATTTATAATCTCAAAAATTTGTTTTTGTTTTATAACTGAAGTAACATTGTGGACTTGAGTGAAAGAAGAGTTAATAGTATAATTTGAAACTTCTATGAAAATAACAAAACATAATTGCAATCTTCTGCATGATTAATAGGCTAGAATTTCATTTTTAATTTCATCATGCAGTATGCTAACTATGGTCTTTTGGTTAAATAAATTTAATTTCCTAGGAGATCAAGCTACTACTACGTGTATGCAGTATCTGAATACCTCATATTATTATTTTTAATTTCATATCTACTGAATTTGATTAATGATTTACTCTGATTAATTTTATTTTCAAAAGACCCAGCTGAAAAACTTTATTTTATTAAATATCACTGCTTGAACAGAACAGAGTAACGATGAGCTTCTATGCTAACAGTGTTTTGATGTATAAACTACAAAAGTGAAAATACAACTTGATGATTTTCGTATTATTGCCCATAGTCTTAGGAATTTTTTAAATTACGGTAATATGGAATAGATTCTAAATAAAAAGAAAAAAAAATGATCTGGAGAAAGGTTTACATAGACATTTCGACCAAGGACATAAAAGTGCAATTCTGAAGAAAATTTTGACACAAGCTATAGTACTCAACACGTTAAAGCTAATTCAATCTATTTCAATCTATCTTTCGTAAAATCCAGGCAGAGGGGATCTGTATATTTTAGTTATATGCATTATGCCATTTTTGGAAAAGTTACTGCTAGACTAGACTAGTTGAATTTCTGAGTGATAGTCTATTTCTCCACAAATCTCTGTATATTTCAACACATTTTGGAATTGATTGGAAACTAATAAAATATTAATATAAATAGCGTTGAAGTTAGTACTAAGCACATACCTACTATACATGCGTAAATATAGATACACACATACTACACATTTGCATATTGTTTATATATATCATACATACATACACATTCACATGCTTGTTGGATAAAGTTATTCATTAGTTCATCCTCATTGCTATAGCAATGAGCAAAAACACAAAAACCCTTGCACTGATTAAGCTTATATGTAATTATATGGATAAGCAAGTAAGTATTCCCAGAACCAGAAGAATGATCAAAATGTAATTATGATTAGCCCCAATTAACAGCTATAAATCATAGAAATAAAATGTCTTTGTTCTTGCTTTGGCAGCACATATACCACAATTGAAATGACACAGAGAAAATAAGCATGCCCCAATGCAAGGCTGACAAGCAAATTCACATTTTTCGATATTAAGAAAAAAAAAACGTTAACTGTGTGAGGTGATAGATGTTTTCATTAGCTGATTGTAGCAACCATTTCACAATGCTTATATATACCAAAATATCATGTTGTATGCCTTAAATGTATATTCAATTTTTATTTTTCAATTATACCTCAATAGAAATGAGAAAAAAATTTTTTACTTTTACTGGTACCACTACTCACTCTGCTGCAACAAAGATGGCACACCAACATTTATATAGTTTCATTTACTATGCTCTTTTACATATGTTATCATGCTTCATATTTACAATAACCCGATTAGGTGTGTATTGTTATCATTGTTTTATTGATAAGAAAATCAAGGCTCAGAGCTTAATTAACTAGATCAGTGTCTGATATCTATTTTTTTTTTTAATTTATTTGACAGAGAGAGAGACAGCCAGCGAGAGAGGGAACCCAAGCAGGGGGAGTGGGAGAGGAAGAAGCAGGCTCCTAGTGGAGGAGCCTGATGTGGGGCTCAATCCCATAATGCCGGGATCACGCCCTGAGCTGAAGGCAGACGCTTAACGACTGCGCCACCCAGGCGCCCCCAGTGTCTGATATCTAGAAGAAGGTAACGGGAATAGTAATAAATATAAAGAGCAATGTCTATATATAAGACAATTAGTTCAAAAGACATGTTGTATTAGGATATGTCAGGTGATGGAAATATAAATACAGATATGACTTTAAGACCTATCTTCTAGGTATATATGAAAACAATAGTTACGATGTAATATAATAAATGGTAAATTATACATATTTGCAAGGTAAATGGAAATGACGCTTATTGCCAAGTCCTAAAATAAACTTTAAAAAATAATGATTACATTAGTTATTTCAACATTGGTTATTGTACATAGTTATATATAGGTGAAATGATAGAATAAGTAGGTATAGACCAACTGTCAGAGCAATAGAGAAAGAGAGAAATATGTCACTAGTTCTAAATTCAAGTTATTACAAATGATTACATGTAATAAAAACTAAAACTCTGTACAAAATAATGAAATAAAAATAGATCAACTCTTTTTTTTTTTTTTCCGGGGAGGACTTTAATCTTATGTAGAAGTTTACAAAGATAAGAAGAGTCACCATTCTCATCAAAACTTGAAGGATAGCTGCTAAGTACACTTGGGTTAAATAATTTTCTTTTTGGGTTAAATTGTTTTCCTTTTTGTTTTTGTTTTTACAGTCTTTTAGTTTCTCCAAAATGACAGCTCTTTTCAAAGGTCAGTAATTAGAATAACAGGATTAAATAGCCAAATCCTTGAGTAACCAACAACATGAAATAGAAATGCCCACTACAATGAAATAACTAACAGTGAAGAAAATAAAATTATGAAAATACATATACAATAAATTATAGAATATATTTAATTAATATCAGGAGAGAGACATGATAAAACATTTTGACTTAAATTAACAAAAGTCTAAAAAAAAATTTGCTTTTGAGAAAGTACAATTGGTTAATACGACTTCCAGGTTGAAAAACAATTGTATATTAACTGAACAAAATGTCTGGATGCAAACATTAAAAAAACATAGATATAGACAAATAGATGTTAGATAGATGACAAAGAGATAGATGGGGGATGGGAATGGGGGAAATGCTCAATTATGTGAAGGATAGACATAGAAAGTTAAACACTCACATACTTGGGGTTGTAAAAGTCAAACGTTTTAGATTTATTTTAAGAACCTGAAAAAAGAAACAAAAATGGAATAATAAATATATGCATAGTGATTAAGAGTATGGTGAAAGTCAACAAATAAAGCTAAGAGTCAGTTAGTTTGTTGAAAGATTAAAAAAAAAATTGACAAACCTTTATGATGGATGTCAACTAAACTTGTGTAATTATTTCCAAAATATACACCTATCAAATCATTATGTTGTATATCATAAACAAATACAGTGTTACATATCAATTAAATCTCAATAAAAAGCAAATAAAATCACAAAACACTGGAAAAATTGTTTTGAACTTTAAGAGAAAGAATATCAAATATCAGGAATAAAAAATGAAAAGTAATTATACACCAGGTACCAACCTTTTTTCCTTAAAGGATCAGATGGTAAATATTTTAGGCTTCTTGTTGTAATTACTGAACTTCTTTAAACTACTCAAATTCCTTTGCTATAGTGGCATAAAAATAGTTATAGACCATATGTAAATGAATGAACATGACTGTGTTCCAGAACACTTTATTTATAAAAACTGACTCACAGGCCACAATTTGTTGACTACAGTTTTTTTGTTGTTGTTGGTTTTTTTTTTTTTTGAAGAGAATTCAAGACTGATGTAATATTGCATGTCAACTATACTCAAATAAACAACATTTTAAAAAATTAAGAAAATTTTAAAAATAAAAAGAATTCAAGATTTATTTTTAAGAAATATATAATGCAAAATCTTATAGACGAAATACTTTTGTAGATAAAATACACATTCAAAAGATAAATCAGGGTATATTAATACTTTTAGCTCAATAAGTTTGAAATGTATTTCAAATACATAATTGCCTAGAACATGTGTTTTTCCAAAAGTAGCTTAAAGTAAAATACAAAACCAGAATTGTCCTATAACAAATCCATTTACTCAGTAGTCAAAGATCATCTCATAAGATCATTTCAAGCCTTGCTGGCTTTACCGGTGGATTGTTCCAAACATGAGACAAAACAGTAATTCCAATATTACATATAATTGTTTTGGGCAGAAAGCAAGAGGGAACATATTCTAATTCATTTTATGAAGCTATAATAACCTTGATAACAAAAATAAAACAAGATGAAATCAGAGAGGGAGACAAACCATAAGAGACTCTTAACTATACGAAACAGAGGGTTGCTAGAGGGGAGAGGGGTGGAAGGATGGGGTAACTGGGTGATGGGCATTAAGGATGGCATGTGATGTAATGACCAGCGGGTATTATATACAACTGATAAATTACTGAATTCCACATGTAAAACTAATGATACACTGTATGTTAGCTAATTGAATTTAAATAAAATAAGTTAAAAACAAAAAAAACCTTACCAGGATAAGAAAGAAGAAGGAAATTAAAGTCAATCTAATTTATCAAAAATAAGGAAGAAAAACTTGAAGATTATCAAGCAGAAATCAACAATGTATTAAAAAATATGACATCATGGACAAAAAGATTTATTCCAAAAACCCTGGAAAGCAGTGATGGCTTAATATGAAAATAGCAATTAATGTAATGCACTGAAAAAAAGACTTAACAAAATCATAAGCTTATTTAAAGCTATGGTCTTAAAAAAAAAATCTTACATTTTAACAATGTAGGAATAAAAGAGGATGGGCTTAACTTGATGAAGTTTGTTTTCAAAAGTCCTTTGGAAACATCATACTTAACAAGGAAATGCTGAAGTATTTCCTTTGAGATTGGAAACAAGAGAAACAACAATGTTGTAAGTAATTCATATTGGAGATCTTAGACATGGCAGTAAGGTTTTTTTTTTTTTTTAAAGATTTTATTTATTTATTCGACAGAGAGAGAGACAGCCAGTGAGAGAGGGAACACAAGCAGGGGGAGTGGGAGAGGAAGAAGCAGGCTCATAGCGGAGGAGCCTGATGTGGGGCTCAATCCCAAAACGTCGGGACCACGCCCTGAGCCGAAGGCAGACGCTTAACGACTGAGCCACCCAGGCGCCCCGGCAGTAAGGTTTTTTTAACTTATTTATTTTATTAACTTTATTATTTTTTAAATAATAAAGATGATTGGAAAAGGGAAAACAAACTGTCGTATAGTGGAGGTTATTATTATCCACACAGAATATTCAAAAGAGGGGCACTTGGTTGGCTCAGTCCATTAAGCATCTGACTCTTGATCTCAGCTCAGGTCACAATCTTGGGGTCATAAATTCAAGCCCCATGTTGGGCTCCAACTCTGGGCATGGGGTCTACTTAAAAAAAAAAAAGAAAGAAAGAAAGAAAGAAAGAAAGAAAGAAAGAAAGAAAGAAAGAAAGAAATCAAAAGCATTATCAGATACATTGTACCAATTAATAACAGTTTTTACCAAGATTCCTTGACATGAATTCATTATGTGAAAATGAATTGCATTTCTATTTAATAGCTACAAACACAATGTAAAACACCACAGATATGACTTAAAATAGAATTTTAAAATCAAGTTATTAAGAATAAGTCTAACTAAAGTGTGCCAGATCTTGTAGAAAACAAAAAACCTTATTAATAGTAATTAGAGATTACCCAAACACATCAAGAGTTTTGCTGTCATTAGATTGGCAAAGAAGTTAAAGATCTTAAATCATTTCTCCTCTAAATTCATCTTTATTATCAATGCATCCCAAGTAAAATCTCAGTAAGATTGCACTTAAACATTATCAGGCTAATTCTCTACTGTATGTTAAATATAAAAATGCCCAAAGTTAATATAAGTTTCTTAAAGAATAAATTGGGGGATGTATTATAAAATATAATAATACTGTGTGGTATTAGAAAAGCAATAGATAAATAGATCAATGGAATGGAATAGATAGACCATAATGAGAAAAATGTTTATATGGGCTCATGGTATTTGGGAGAGCTGATGTTATAGATCAATGATGAACGATGGATTTGTCAATAAGTGTTGCTGGTCAAACTGATTATGCCAAAGAGAAACAATTAAAATGGCCCTGAATTCACACCTTTATAGAACAAGTTCTTCCTTGGGAATAAACATTTAAATGTAAAAGCTAGGCGAAATTTTCTCTGAGCCTTTGGTTGTCACTGCTGTTGTTCAGCATCTTCTTGGTTTTTTTCTGTGATTTGTGGGGTTTTGTTTTTATTGTTTCTTGTCCAGGATGCTGGGTTATTGGCTTCTTTGCATAAAGTATGATGTTGGGTTTAGATGTCCAGCTTAAGCAAATGTTTTCTAGATGGAACTTTAATTAAAATTTGTGTTTTGAGCCTCAATTTTCACTCTCTACTTTTTTGTTGTTTTGTTTTGTTGTGTTTAACCTTTTAAACCCAGTCTCACAGTATCCCAGGCAGTTTGGTTTCCCCCTCCACTGTACACCCACGTGTTTATCTTCTTTGTGTCTGCTCTCTATACTCCCTTATATTGCCTGATAACCTTCATTCTCCTTTCCTCCTTCCAGAAATTTGCTGAGTGCTTAAGATCTTCCTCATTTCCTATGTTGTTCTATTTAATTTCCTTTTGTCCTTCATTCATAGCCTTACATAGCTGTATGGGAGATATAGTTATATTTTTCAAGCTGAATGTAAAAACATGTTTTAAAATGCAAGTAGTGATTAAATTTCTAATAATTGAGCAATAGTTGAGTGTTATGAATTTATTCATTGACATTTCTCTCTCACCAGAAAAACTGGTGCTCTCTTTCCTTAAGACAGTACTAAGAGGCAGTACCTTGATATTACTAACATTTAATTGTTCAGATACAGAAATATACTTTGCCAGGAAAGCAGAGATCATCTTATTCTCAGGATCCTTCTATAAAAACTCACAATAAATATATAGGAGTTATCACTTTTATTTTGCAGCTTGAAAAAATATTTCAAACAGCTATCCTAATCAGATGTATTATTAATGAAATACCTTTTCTGTGATCAAAATGCTTAGTAGGTCAGATGGAATTATCAAAGGTTGCTTGCAGAACACGGATTCTACTAAAGGAAGAAAGGCTGATGGCCTTCAATGATTATTCATTCTGATAAAGGTGTGATCAGATGTCTCTACAAATGTCCTTTTTTAGTGAAAAAAAAATAAAGTAAAACTATTTGGTAGCTTTATTTAGTTTTGTAGAGAAGTTTAGATAAGACTTTGGGCAAGTGATAGAGCTGTGCGGATGGAATCTGGGTGTATTCCGATCCCTTCTTACTGAAACTCATTCCTAGTTCCCTGATTGAGTGTTCAACAATTGTTTCCCTTCTTCTTTGCGGGAAATAGTTTCGGACCCTGCTAAAATGTCAGCCGCCACGATGATGTGTGGGTTTCACCTTCCATTTTTTAGAAGTTAACTATACCGTTGACTCTTGGACAACATGGGTTTGAACTACATGGGTCCACTTATACACAGATTTCGGTTGTTGTTAAACACGGTAACTGTGTTTTCTTTTCCTTATGATTTTTTTTAATAACATTTTCTTTCCTCTACCTTACTTTATTGTAAGAATACAGTACATAATTCATGTAATATACAAAAAATGTGTTCATCTACTGTTTATATTACTGGTAAGGTTTCCAGTCAACAGTAAGCTATTAGCAGTTAATTTTGGGAAATTAAAAGTCATATATGGATTTTGACTGTGGGGGGGTGTCAATGCCCCTCATTCCCACATTGTTCAAAGGTCACCTATACTTTCATATTTAGTGAACATCTTAGTTTGTATTCAATTTCCTAAGTAGTACCCATCTAGTCACTATCTTACCCTATATTATTTTAGAGATAAAAGAGCAAAATTTATGGCTTTTCTCATTTTTAGCACGTTGCCTAATAAAAATCAACGCCAATTTTTTTAAATCTAATTTTTTTCTGGTTACAGTCCCTTTTCTAGTTTCTTCTATAATCTATTGCTATGTTGAAACTGACTTAGGTGGTGACAACACTAATCTTACTATTTCTATATTTTCCACAATAAATGTAGCATCTGAGTCCCACTTCTTTGGGAAATTTATCATTCTAAAATAGCATTTATCATTTCCATAACATACCAAAACATTTTGCACACTAAAATAATAAAACGTTCTTAGTAGCTTTAAATAGTCATATGATCAGAAACAGGAAACACAGGCTGAGTTTCTACGTGAGCAGTAAGCTATGAATACTTGTAAAACAATACTCCTTAATGAGACCCAAACGATGTGGCATAAGGTCATTCTACCAATGAAGGAAGATCAATCCCAAGATGAGAGGAACATGAATTTCTACTCTAAAAGCTTTTTTCTTTTCTTTAAACGGTATTAGAAAATGCTAATTCTTGGATTTAGACTACAGTTTTGCTACATAGGTGTTATGCGCTCAATGTTTGTATCTCCCTGAATTCATATAATGAAGTCCCAATCCCCAACGTGATGGTATTTGGAGGTGGGTATTTGAAAGGTGATTAGGTCATTTATGATGAAACCCCAATGAATAGAATTAGTGCTCTTATCAGAAAAAACAGAAGAGAGATGATCGCTCTCCACTCTGTAAACACATAGCTATCTGCAACCTAGGAAGTGAACTCTTATCAATAATTGAATCTGCTGGCTCCCTTAATCTTGGACTTTCCAGTCTCCAGAACTGTGAGGGATACATTTCTGTTGTTTAAGCTACCCACTCTATATTTTTATAGCAGCCTGACCTAAGACAAGCTTTCGGAATTTTTTTTTTAATTAAAAAAAAATAATTTGTGAACAGAATACTTGACTGCAAGAAAGCTGCTGTCCATTTCCTGAATTAATCAAATAACACATATTTTACATTAAATGCCCTGTACTTCTTAAGCCCAAAAATCACATTATTGCTTTTATAAATATTTATTCTATACTTGGGTATAAGTAAAATGTATAATATGAAAGTTATGGGCTAGGGTTTAACATTTCAAAAATGTCTGAAAAACAGGTAAAATTCCCAGGGTTGTTTTTTTTTT